>NC_044393.1:53563559-53866589 GCF_006542625.1 Nomascus leucogenys
TGGGTGCATATATATTTAGGATAGTTAGCTCTTCTTGTTGAATTGACCCCTTTACCATTATGTAATGGCCTTCTTTGTCTCTTTTGATCTTTGTTGGTTTAAAGTCTATTTTATCAGAGACTAGGATTGCAACCCCTGCCTTTTTTTGTTTTCCATTTGCTTGATAGATCTTCCTCCATCCCTTTATTTTGAGTCTATGTGTGTCTCTGCACATGAGATGGGTTTTCTGAATACAGCACACTGATGGGTCTGGACTCCTTATCCAGTTTGCCAGTCTGTGTCTTTTAATTGGAGCATTTAGTCCATTTACATTTAAAGTTAATATTGCTATGTGTGAATTTGATGCTGTCATTATGATGTTAGTTGGTTATTTTGCTTGTTAGTTAATGCAGTTTCTTCCTAGCCTCGATGGTCTTTACAATTTGGCATGTTTTTGCAGGGGCTGGTACCAGTTGTTCCTTTCCATGTTTAGTGCTTCCTTCAGGAGCTCTTTTAGGGCAGGCCTGGTGGTGACAAAATCACTCAGCATTTGCTTGTCTGTAAAGTATTTTATTTCTCCTTCACTTATGAAGCTTAGTTTGGCTGGATATGAAATTCTGGGTTGAAAATTCTTTTCTTTAAGAATGTTGAATATCGGCCCCCACTCTCTTCTGGCTTGTAGAGTTTCTGCCGAGAGATCAGCTGTTAGTCTGATGGGCTTCCCTTTGTGGGTAACCTGACCTTTCTCTCTGGCTGCCCTTAACATTTTTTCCTTCATTTCAACTTTGGTGAATCTGACAATTATGTGTCTTGGAGTTGCTTTTCTCGAGGAGTATCTTTGTGGCGTTCTCTGTATTTCCTGAATCTGAATGTTGGCCTGCCTTGCTAGATTGGGGAAGTTCTCCTGGGTAATATCTTGCAGAGTGTTTTCCAACTTGGTTCCATTCTCCCCGTCATTTTCAGGTACACCAATCAGACGTAGGTTTGGTCTTTTCACATAGTCCCAAATTTCTTGGAGGCTTTGTTCGTTTCTTTTTATTCTTTTTTCTCTAAGCTTCCCTTCTCGCTTCATTTCTTTCATTTCATCTTCCATCACTGATACCCTTTCTTCCAGTTGATCTCATCGGCTACCGAGCCTTCTGCAATCTTCGCATAGTTCTCGAAACTTGGCTTTCAGCTCCATCAGCTCCTTTAAGCCCTTCTCTCCATTGGTTATTCTAGTTATCCATTCGTCTAATTTTTTTTCAAAGTTTTTAACTTCTTTGCTATTGTTTTGAATTTCCTCCCGTAGCTCAGAGTAGTTTGATCGTCTGAAGCCTTCTTCTCTCAACTCGTCAAAGTCGTTCTCCATCCAGCTTTGTTCCATTGCTGGTGAGGAACTGCGTTCCTTTGGAGGAGGAGAGGTGCTCTGCTTTTTAGAGTTTCCAGTTTTTCTGCTCTGTTTTTTCCCCATCTTTGTGGTTTTATCTACTTTTGGTCTTTGATGATGGTGATGTACAGATGGGCTTTTGGTGTGGATGTCCTTTCTGTTTGTTAGTTTTCCTTCTACCAGACAGGACCCTCAGCTGCAGGTCTGTTGGAGTTTGCTAGAGGTCCACTCCAGACCCTGTTTGGCTGAGTGTCAGCAGTGGTGGCTGCAGAACAGCGGATTTTCGTGAGACCACAAATTCAGCTGTCTGATAGTTCCTCTGGAAGTTTTGTCTCAGAGGAGTACCCAGCCGAGTGAGGTGTCCGTCTGTCCCTACTGGGGGTGCCTCCCAGTTAGGCTGCTCAGGAGTCAGGGACCCACTTTAGGAGGCAGTCTGTCCGTTCTCAGATCTCCAGCTGTGTGCTGGGAGAACCACTACTCTCTTCAAAGCTGTCAGTCAGACAGGGACATTTAAGTCTGCAGAGGTTCCTGCTGAGTTTTTGTTTGTCTGTGCCCTGCCCCCAGAGGTGGAGCCTGCAGAGGCAGGCAGGCCTCCTTGAGCTGTGGTGGGCTCCACCCAGTTCGAGCTTCCTGGCTGCTTTGTTTACCTAAGCAAGCCTGGGCAATGGCGGGCGCCCCTCCCCCAGCCTCGCTGCTGCCTTGCAGTTTGATCTCAGACTGCTGTGCTAGCAATCAGTGAGACTCTGTGGGCATAGGACCCTCCGAGCCAGGTGTGGGACATAATCTCCTGGTGTGCTGTTTTCCAGGCCCGTTGGAAAAGCACAGTATTAAGACTGACCTGATTTTCCAGGTGCCGTCTGCTACCCCTTTCTTTGACTAGGAAAGGGATCTCCCTGACCCCTTGCACTTCCCGAGTGAGGCAATGCCTCACCCTGCTTTGGCTCACGCACAGTGCGCTTCACCGACTGTCCTGCACCCACTGTTTGGCACTCCCTAGTGAGACGAACCCGGTACCTCAAACGGAAATGCAGAAATCACCTGTCTTCTGTGTCGCTCAGGCTGGGAGCTGTAGACCGGAGCTGTTCCTATTCCGCCATCTTGGCTCCATCCCCAGAAACCTGAGTTTTAACCTCGTGTAGAGGATTTTTAAGCTTGCTGATTGTAATTTACAGAATCCAGTGAAGAAATTTGCTATCTCCTAATTTTCTTATTTTTAAATCAGGATTTCTTAAATCTGGAAATAGAAAGTAGGAATTAAGCTCATGGGTTCAGACCCTAGTTCTGCCTTTTACTAGTTGTGTGACCTTGGCATGTTACTTAATTTCTTCATGTTTCAGTTTTTACTCTTTAAATGAGGATAGGAGTGGTACATATTTTATAGTGTTGCTTTAAAGATTGCATGTGCTAATATCCATAAAGCACTTAGAGTGCTACCTCATTGATAACATGTATTATGATTATGATTTTTTTATTATGTTTCTTTGTTGTGAGGTACTCTTCGTACCTTCAGCTCAGTGTTACTTCAGCTTTCTACATGTTATTTTGATCTTGAATCTAAAATAAGAATATAGATCTGCTTTTATAGATGATTTGCAATATCCTTGCCCAAGAGAAACAACACTTCACATTCTTAGAGTTCACACCCTTTGAATTGAAGCCAGAGTTTGAACTTCAGATTAATAACTAGGGCAGAAGGCAGCCCACAGCAAGTGTACCGTAAGGCACAACAATATGCTCTTCTCTGCTGCTTTGCCACCTTTCCATTTTAATAAAAAGTTTTAAAAATTCTAACATCCTCAACCTAAATAGAGTTAGGACCTTCTTTTGCCTAACATGGGAGGAGGGAATGACTTGAACCACTTGCCACCTTTGTAATCTGTAAGCACTTGCCAGAAAAATTTTTAACCCTAGCTCTCTTGGTTGGATATGAAACTGCCTGTAGGTCCAGTAAATTTAGGAATATGAATCTAAAATGCAAGCAGTTTAAACTCATCTAGTTCCCATTTCTCTTTTCATTTGAACTTTTCCTTTGCTGTGCCTTACCGATTTACATTATACTCCTCAGGAGCCTTATGGCAACTTACAAATTAAAACCACAGAATATTGAGATCACTTCACACCCTACAAATAAGCAAGTCCCCTCTGTTGCCATACTAACATCCCAGCTGTTATTGACATTTCATGCTGAGAAGTAAACACTGAAACTTAATTAGTCCAGGCCCAGAGGAATCCTTCTTTTGCAATAACTAGTGTCTGGCTAGACTAGAGCCTCAGGTGTTGGCTGTGTGAATGTGAATTATTGTGGATTGTGAAGTCAGAGTCATTCTGATTTATCCCTTCTCTCAGTGATCGCTCATGATGTCTCTGTCCCAAAGTGCTTCCCAAGCACGTGATACCCCAGATTCTTCATGATGTGACTTTTTCCTGGCTGATGACAATTCATCAGTAAAGAATTTCTGATCTTTTGTATACTGCTTTATATTGCCCATCAGTATTAAAATGAATCATCCTTGTCTCTTTTATTTTGACAAACAGCTCAATATTTTTGGTGGCAGGGCTGGTTCCTTGTGTTTGCTTGTTTTGCTTTTTTGTGGATTTGTTTCTTGGCATCCTCTTCCTAATCTCAGTTAGTTCAACATTCTTGTCTTCATTTAGGAAATGGATTATAATAATATTATAATTATTTTCATTAATATTTATTTTTCTTATGCATTCTAGATGATTTACAAAATTTATTTGCCATCAAGTTCCACATCTTGCAAGGAAATTAACTGGATTTCTAGCCAACAATCTGATTGGAAGATTTTTGGGATATACTTTATCCCCTTCAAATAGAGTATTATATAAACAAATATGAATAAATGTGAATTAATAAATTAGCTCATGTTATAGACTGAATGTGTGAGTCCTCCAAAAATTCATGTTGCTGTCCTAATCCCTAATGTGATGGTATTAGGAGATGGGGCCTTTGGAAAGTATATTATTCAGAATTCCCCAGTGAGGCAGAACTAATAGGATAGAATAGATAGGTAGATAGATAGATAGATAGATAGATAGATAGATAGATAGATAGATAGACAGACAGACAGACAGATAGACAGACAGACAGATGGTGAGAGGGGATTTATTATGGAAATTGGCTCATGCAATTAAAAAGGCTGAGAAGTCCCACAATAGGCTGTCTGTAAGCTGGAAGCCCAGGGAAGACAATAGTACAAGTCCAAAAGCCTCAGAACCAGAGAAGCCAATGGTATAACTCTCAGTCCAACCCTGAAGACCTGAGAACACAGGGGGGCCACTAGTGAAAGTCCCAGAGTCAGAAGGCTGGAGAACCTGGAGCTCTGATGTTCAAGGGCAAGAGAAGATGGTGTCCCAGCTCCAGGAGAAGGGAAGAGAGCAAATTCACCTTTCCTCTGCCTTTTGGTTCTATCCAGGCCCCCAGCTGACTGGATGGTGCCTGCTCACATTGAGGGCATATCTTCCCTACTCAGTCCACCAACTCACCTGCCAATCTCCTCTAGAAACACCCTCATAGACACACCCAGAAATGACGCTTTCCCAGCTATCTAGGTATCCATTAAGCCAGTTAAGTTGACACTTAAAATTAACCATCACAAAAGGTGATCAGGTCATAAGGGTGGAGCCCTCATGAATGGGATTTGTACCCGTATAAAAGAGACCCCAGAGAGCATCTGTATTAGTCCGTTTTCACACTGTTTATAAAGACAAATCCAAGACTGGGAAGAAAAAGAGTTTTAATAGACTTATAGTTCCACATGGCTGAGGAGGCCTCACAATCATGGCAGAAGGCAAGGAGGAGCAAGTCACATCTTACATGGATGGCGGCAGGCAAAGAAAGAGATTGTGCAAGAAACTCCCATTTTTAAAACCATCAGATCTCGTGAGACTCATTCACTATCACGAGAACAGTGCAGAAAAGACCCGCCCTCAAAATGCAATCACCTCTCATCGGGTTCGTTCCACAACATGTGAGAATTGTGGTAGTTACAATTCAAGATGAGATTTGGGTGGGGACACAGGCAAACCATATTATTTCACGCCTGGCCCTTCCCAAATCTCATGTCCTCACATTTCAAAACCAGTCATGTCTTCTCAACAGTCTCCCAAAGTCTGAACTCACTTCAGCATTAACTCCAAAATCCACAGTCCAACATCTCACCTGAGACAAAGCAAGTCCCTTCC
The DNA here is from genome assembly GCF_006542625.1 of Nomascus leucogenys. Lineage (NCBI taxonomy): Eukaryota > Metazoa > Chordata > Mammalia > Primates > Hylobatidae > Nomascus > Nomascus leucogenys. The sequence continues at coordinate 53,569,111 of NC_044393.1, forward strand.
ACCTATGAGCCTGTAAAATCAAAATCAAGTTAGTTACTTCCTAGATATAATGGGGGTACAGGCATTACAACCATTCCAAATGGAAGAAATTGACCAAAACAAAGGGACTACAGGCCCCATGCAAGTCCAGAATCCAGCAGGGCAGTCAAATCTTAAAGCTCCAAAATGATCTCCTTTGACTCCATGTCTCACATCCAGGTCACACTGATGCAAGAGGTGGGCTTCCATGGCCTTAGGCAGATCTGCCCCTGTGGATTTTCAGGGTATAGCCTGCTTCTGGCTGCTTTCATAGGCTGGTGTTGAGTGTCTGTGGCTTTTCCAAGCTCATGGTGCAGGCTGTCAGTGGATCTACCATTCTGGTGTCTGGAGGACATTGGCCCTCTTCTCACAGCTCCATGAGGCAGTGCCCCAGTAAGGACTCTGTGGGGGGGCTCTGATACCATATTTCCCTTCCACACTGCCCTAAGCAGAGTTTCTCCATGAGGGTCCCGTCCCTGCAGCAAACTCTGCCTGGGCATCCAGGTGTTTCTATACATTCTCTGAAATCTAGGCAGAGGTTCCCAAACCTCAATTCTTGACTTCTGTGCACCTGCAGGCTCAACACCACGTGGAAGCTACCAAGGCTTGGAGCTTCCAGTCTCTGAAGCAACAGCCTAAACTGTACCTTGGCCCCTTTTAGTCACTCACAGCTGGAGTGGCTGGGGATACGGTCAAGTCCCTAGACTGTATACAGCAGAGACACCCTGGGCCCAGCCCATAAAACCATATTTCCTCCTAAACCTCCACTCCTGTGATGGGAGGGGCTGCTGCAAAGGTTTCTGGCATGCCCTGGAGACATTTTCCCCATTGTCTTGGTGATTAACATTTGGTTCCTGATTACTTACACAAGTTTCTGCAGCCAGTTTGAATTTCTTCTCAGAAAATGGGATTTTCTTTAACATCACATTGTCAGGCTGCAAATTTTTCAAACTTTTATGCTTTGTTTCCCTTTTAAAACTGAATGCCTTTAACAGAACCCAAGTCACCTCTTGAATGCTTTGCTGCTTAGAAGTTTCTTCCACCAGATACCCTAAATCATCTTTCTCAAGTTCAAAGTTCCACAGATCTCTAGGGCAGGAGCAGAATGCCCCAGTCTCTGCTAAAACATAGCAAGAGCCACCTTTGCTCCAGTTCCCAAAGAGTTCCTCATCTCCATCTGAGACCACTTCAGCCTGAATGTCATTGTCCATATTATCATCAACATTTTGGTCAAAGCCCTTCAACAAGTTTCTAGAGAGTTCCAAACTTTCCCACATTTTACTGTTTTCTTCTGAGCCCTCCAAACTGTTCCAATTTCTGCCTCGTTCCCAGTTCCAAAGTCGCTTTCACATTTTCAGGTATCTTTTCAGCAACACCCCACTCTACTGGTACCAATTTACTGTGTTAGTCATTTTTCACACTGTTGATAAAGACATACCCAAAACTGAGAAGAAAAAGGGATTTAATGGATTTACAGTTCCACATAGCTGCGGAGACCTCACAATCATGGCAGAAGGCAAGGAGGAGCAAGTCACGTTTTACGTGGATGGCAGCAGGCAAAGAGAGAGATTGTGCAAGGAAACTGTCATTTTTAAAACCGTCAGATCTCGTGGGACTCATTCACTATCATGAGAACAGTGCAGGAAAGACCCACCCCCATAATTCAATCATCTCCCACAGCATTCCTCCCACAACACATGGGAATTGTGGGAGTTACAATTCAAGATGAGATTTGGGTGGAAATACAGCCAAACCATATCAGCATCCCTGCCTGTTTCACCATGGAAGAACAAGCAAGGAGACTTTAATCTGTAAACCAGGAAATAGGCCCTCACCACACACCAAATCTGCCAGCACTTTGATCTTAGACTTCTCAGACTCCAGAACTATGAGAAATAAATTTCTGTGTTTATAAGTCACCCAGTCTGTGATATTCTGTTATAGTAGCCTGAACAGACAAGGACAGCTGGATAAACAGAAATATTAAATTTGCCATTAAATAATAGCTGAATATTAAGCAAATGGAGTTGCATAAACTGATCTTTCTGCCATAGAAAATACCTAATAATGATAGTAATAGCTATCATTTATTGGGTGCTCATTATGTGCCAGGCATTATGTTAAACACTACACATACAATATCTCATTTGATCCTCTCAACAATCCTATGATGTGGCTATTATTATTGTATAAAAGAGAAAACTCAAGAATAGAGTGACCCAGTAACCCATCCTAGGTCACACACCTGACAGAATCAGGATTTTCACTTATGTTTGTTTCACTTAGAGCCTATGCCCACAACACCATGTTATGAGTTCTATTACCACTGCTTCTACTGAATGATGTTTGGAGGACTGAGTTAGGGTCTTAGCTTTGCTAATCATATCCCAGGTGCAGTAATTCCTGATATAGTAATACACTTTTAGAAAATCCTTCCCTGAATTATAAAATATGCCACTAGGGTAGATAAAACAGCCAGCAGTAGGAACTGATGGCATTCAATTCTATTTCGTTCCATTCAACAAATATTTATTGAGGGCCTGTGGTGTGTAAAATCTAAAGCTGGTTATTGCAGAGGATACCACATATTTGAATAATATTATGAATCCATCTAGATACCTCATATAATCTGATCATCTAAATAAAAGTTAAGTTTTTACATGAGAAAGAAAGTAAACAGGCAGATTTTGATGTAGAGAACTATGTTGCCCTGAATGTCTTTCTGTAGACTCTTTTGGCTAGCATGCCCATGACTGAGGCAGTTGGGTGTGAGTATGAACCTAGTTTGCTTTGGAAGGCAGTGGGAAGTATGAACCTAGTTTGCTTTGGAAGGCAGTGGGCAGTAGCTCAAGATGGGCCCATTGCCCTTTAGATAACAGACCACTGCTGGGATCTCTGTTTCTGAAACCTGACAGCGCCACTCCAGAACACCCATCTGGGCTTTCTGCGGGAGAAAAGTGTGCCGGGATTCACATGGGATTGAGAGACTGTGGAGGGGAACACCATCTTCCTCACAGTGCTAGAGTAGAGACTCAGGTGTTGGCCATGTGAATGTGAATTACTCATGCTCACTACTCCCATCAGCAACGACTCTCCACTAGTGATCAGAAAATGTAAGCCGAAAGAAGTCAGTGAACCTGGAAAATTAAATAACTTTGTGTGGCCTGCATTGATCTGGAAAGTCATTTTGCAATGGCTTAATTTATCGTCAATAGAAAATATAATGAGTTAAAATAGTGGACCAGTAGATTTTAGAAAAGTACAAATAAGTCTTTGAAATCATCTAAGCATTCAAACATATGAGATGACAGATTTACTGAAAAATATTAAGTCCTGTGGAGGTAACTTTATTCAGCTCTGTGGCTCATAGATATTTTGAAAGAAATTAAAAGCTGTCCAGAAAAATCATAAATTTGAGTCCACCTCCTAATAAGAAAGTTCTGTGCTTTAAATAGTACATTTAAGATGCTAATGCATGAAATAAAATGTTGCTATTTATTTGAGCATTCTTCAAAAAGCTGTATTGAAGAATCAGGAGTAATCTGGTCTATTAGTTAAATTGGTCAACATTTCCAAGACAGTTTTTGTTCAGCAGGCACAAGGGGAAATTGTGTTAAGAGAGAAGGGAAGGAATTGACAGGAAATTGAGGAAGAGAAATGAAAGCTGTTTGAATGTTTAATCCTAGGAAAATACTAATTTAAAATACAGATTACTTACGGCCTGGTACTTCAATGAAAACCATTCAACAAATGCATGCACTTCATCTTACTAATAACAGTTAGCCTTTTTTTTCAATTTCTCAAGTTTCCCTGCACCTTCCTGTCTCTCTGTCTGTCTGTCTATCTGTCTATCTATCTATCTATCTATCTATCTATCTATCTATCATTCCCAACAATTTTGCCATATGACTTATCACTCCAAATGTTCAATTAGTCAACAGAAACTCTCGGCTCCCTCCTGGAGTAACCATTGTTAAGTGATGACTGTTTGTGATTATATGTGACAGAGCCAACAAGCATGATGCACTGTTAAGGCCCACAGCCAGCCATTCACCAGAGGGAAAAGGCATTTTCAACCAGAAGAGCCAAATGGAGGTAGGAACTGGGAGGAAAGCTCTAATCAGTTTTGTGACTTGGAACTCACCTTCTCATGGCTGGGCATGATAGCTCATACCTGTAATTCCAGCACTTTGGGAGGTCGGGATGGGAGGCTTTGGGGCCCAGGAATTTGAGACCAGTCTGGGCAACATAGTCAGAACTCAACTCTACAAAAATAAAACCAAAAAAATTTGCCTGGCGTGGTGGCATGCACTTGTAGTCCTAGCTACTCAGAAGGCTGAGGTAAGAAGATTGCTTGAGCCCAGGAGGATGAGGCTGCAGTGAGTCGTAATCACATCACTGCACTCCAGCCTGAGTGACAGAGCAAGACCCTGTCTCTCAAAAACAAAAACTCACCTTCTTCCTACACATCTCACCCTCAGCATCCACATCTGGAAATAAAAATACCCTGACCTCTCATGACAAGTCATTTTATTCATGTTTAGGGAATGAGTTGTGAATGATAAATATTTATACAAGGGCATCCAGGGCTTTTTTAATATTAAAAAGGAAAAACGATGGGTTTTCACATAAGAACCAAAGATGGTTCATGTTATTAAAACAGAGATGTTAGAAGGCCGTACCATGAGTCTGACCCTTGTTCTGATCTCTTTCCCACTAGTCAGTTGATACCCCTAGGTGTCATACCTTTCTTTCCCAGTGATGAAACTGGGCCAGTTTTGCACCCTATTCAATGAGAATTAATTTGTATTTTAAAGTATTGTATGAAAAGTCTAAGGAAATACTACACAAGATTGAGCTAGCTCCCTTCTGTGCCATTCATTTCTCTGTTTATTCAAGCACAAAAGGAAAACATTATCTCTCAAATGTAATTCCCCATTTCAAATCTAGGTTGCATGAGGTACTTCATAAGAAGAAAATGTTATAACCTGTCAAGTAAAACTAAAAATTATCCTTGGCTTTGTTAGAGTTTCTCTTAATGTATTTGTGGCTAATTTCTCACTCTTGTGTCAGCCTCGCTTGATGACTATTGTAATTCTTGGCAAACTTGGCTTCATTGGCAAAGCTTCTTCCAGGATAGCTATATATTTTCCATAGCTTGAATACAAAATAGAGTCAGCTTTATATCAAACTAAGTGTTTAGATGGTACTGTCTTTCACTTAACTTTTGTGAAAGCAAAGTTTCCAATGTGATTCCTAGTGATTGAGAAGTCACTCATATTTTTATAAATTTCATTTCTTTTACCAATGAATTGCATTATTTTGTCTCAATAATTATATTCAAAAGAACACACGTGCCATGGGGCAGTGTTTAATCATAGAGCCATTTTAGGCCCTCTAGATACATTGGTCATTCTCAGGAGATGCTACTGGCTTGACAGAGACTTCTTCAGGAGGTGCCAAGGCAGCTTTCATTCACTTTGGATATACCCATGTGTTTAGGGAGATATGGACTTTGTGTACTCTTTTCTTTGAATGTACTGGCATCCCCAAAGCTGGTGCATTGATCCAACTGTAGCATCAGGTGAACACCTGGATGAGCTCTCAGGTCAAATCCAACGGGTGAGTAGGATAAAGGCATTCCTCTAGCCACAAGATATGTTTATCCATTCCCTTTTTGGTGACATTCTAGAATCACTTTAGCCAGTCTAAGAAAACTGTCATGTCAGAGACACCATCTACAGTGAAGAAAATGATGACTAGGGCTGGTATTGAGGAAAGGGGACTTCTTTCCTTTCGGCTTGTTCATGATGTACCCAAGGACTTAGTTCAGGCTTGCACCTGCTCCGGTTGATCCTTGCCTCCTTCAGTAAAGGAAAAACCCTCAGCATGGACATAGTGCTACTGCAGAACTAATGGTCACGCCACCTGCATTGACCTATGGACCCTCCCACCTCTGCTATAACTGAGATACTTTTTCTCTCATGTCTCTGAGCCCTAGACCCCAATGCATGTCTACTGCTCTCTCAGTCAAGTTTCGGGGCACCAACTATGGCTACCCAAGAGCTGTGCTTTTTCATGCTGTAGGTTCAAAGATGTCAGAGCTGGAAGGAGCTCAAGAGGATGAGTCTAATTCCCTTCTTTAAATTACCCTCCTCTTCAGTTCCACACCTCTCGTATGGACTCCTAAGGAACCCTGGAGACCAAGAGTTTCTAATAGGATTCTTAACAGATTTGTACCTGAGAATCACCTGGGGAGAATTTTCAAAATTTTCAAATTCAGACTCTATAAAGGGCAACTGACTTGGTAGGTATGGAAGTGAAACTCCCAAGGTGATTCTGCTGTGCAATCCTAGTTAAGCTTCTAATGCTATGTGGCACTTTTCGTTTTGTGCTAAAGGTACTTGTGTTTTGCTCATCTTCCTCACCAAATTATAGCCCCTTGAAGGCAGGGACCAAGTCCTGTTCTTCCCGAATCTTGGTACTTATATTATGGTATGTCCTCAGTATTTGCAGAAGAGATGGGAAATTGTTCCACTGAGAAGGCCATGACTGGTAAATGTTAAATAACTTAGCCAAGGCCACACAATGAATTTGTTGCACAGTTAATACTAGGTCTTGGATCATCTCACTCCCAGTCTACTGTTCTTTCCATTATCCCAGAAAGTCCAATCTAGCCTTACCTTCTAGCCTACTGGTGTCTGTACAGCCTCCCTCTGGTGGGACCTAACTCCTGATCGCAGCCTATATATATGCTGTGCTGAGAATCATACTGCCCATCTGTCAGTTCTCTTTTCCAGTTGTCTCTGTCCTCCTACCACCCATGACATGGCGCAGAGTGTATTCTCCCAAAAACTCACTGGTGGTGCCCTTCCAGAGGTCAGAGAAACCAGAATTCATCTCCTAAAGCATTGTAAAATAATGCTTAGTTAGTTCTTCACGTTGCCATTAAATCTCCCATGACTGGGCTTCTTTGGGATGTAGAATAGCAGAATGTTTTGGCTAAATATTAAAGCATGTATTTAATTATGTGAAAGAGAAAGGCTAACATAATTATGTTTGAGCAAAAGCAAAATAAGATCTCCCAAAGAATTAGTAAATGTGATGATTGGTCTTCATTAGAGGATTTAAAAACTTCTAATGCTGCTTATTACATTTTTTTCAACTCATCTTTAGTGTTCTGGCTCTGGACAGATGGACAACTGTAGGCAATATAGTGATTGAAGAAAAGAGAATTGGAAAGTGAAATCTTCCTGTATCTTCATCTTCTTCCCTTTGGCCATGGTGTCTCTTATGTTTATCTCTAGTGTAGCACCCATTACAGTATGCAATAAGTATTTGTTTTTATGACTGTGTCCTATTAAGACTCCAGGCCACATGAGGGCAGGGAAATGTATTAGTCATCTTTGTATCACCAGCATCTAGCTGATATTCAATAAATACATTTAAATTAATGAATGACATTTGACCTGCAAACTACAAATAAATATTCTCACTCATGGCAAATGTAGAAAGTACTGCACATGGTTGTATACACCTTGTCATTCAGTGATCTCTCTTATTTGGGGGGAGGGGTAAACATAATTTTTATTGTGCATTACAATATGTTATGGGACACATATAGATAGTAAAATGTTTACTATACTAAAATATATTAGCATAGCCACCATTTCACATAATTACTTTTTTCAATGATCTCTTAATAAAAACAGTTGTAAGTAATATATTCTTAATGATGGCTAATATTTATTATATGCTGGGCACAATGTTCAGTGGTGGCTATTATGTCATTTAATTCTGACAGCAAGCCCTATAAGGTGGATTCTACAGATTCCCTGTTGTATAGAACACAAAACTGGGGCTTAGTAATGCTGAGTAACTTGCCCCAGGTCATGTAACCTGTAAACAATGGAAATAAGATTCAAACCCAACTCTGTTTGACACCAGAGGCTATATGCTCAACCACTATACCACACTATCCTCTCTCCACAATGACTAAAATTTCCTGATTATCTTCAAGAATAACCTTAAGCTCATGAGAAGCATAAATATTTGCTATAACGGAGACATGATTCATTGTGTTTTGAAGCATTAGAGTCTTATGCGAAAATACTAATTTCTCTCAAAGACATCTGCTCTTACATTTTTTTAAGTGCTGGCTTAAATTAGACTGTTTTTGTGTTATGAAAGCTATACTTTGTATCAGCCATTGGAAAATCGTGGGGTGGATGAAATTTGGTATTACAGAGTAAATGCCCCATCAATATTGATTGATTGATTGAAGCCTTCCCATTTCCATCTTTTGTCTGCTCTTGTTTGCCCTGGCACATGCTCAGCAGTTAGCATTGCTTACAGCCCTCCTGGTGGCACCACACTTTAGCCAAATGTGGCTCATGTGTCAGCTTTTCCTTGGGTGACTTTCAGATATGAGGGTGCTTCACCCAAAACAATGACCTTCAATAGTGGAATTTCAGGAGCTCCACTCTTTATGTCCTCAGTGACACTATTGTCTACTAACCATAGATAGACCTGAATTCAATCGGAACTTAGACTTGATGGCATGATTTGTACATGTCTATTATGTCATAACGTAAAAATAATGGAGCAATTTTCTTGAACTTCAGTTTCCCTGAGAAATGGACAAATGCTCTATCTGAAGCAAACTTTTTTCCGGTACCTGTCCCTGTTTGTCTTAGAACAAATGCCTAGCAGCTGTCTCTGCTATCCTCAGTGTCCATCCACCAAGAGACTGTTCTTTTTCTTTTTTAACTTTTATTTTAGGTTCAGGGGACATGTGAAAGTTTGTTACATAGGTAAACTCATGTCACGGGGGTTTGTTGTACAGATTATTTCATCACTCAGGAATTAAGCCCAGTACCCAACAGTTATCTTTTCTGCTCTTCTCCCCAATAGACTGTTCTTAATAAGCTCTATGCTGCTTTCTTATGCACTCCTAAATGTAAATTTACACCCTACTTAAATAATCCTGCTTTCCCATCTAATAATCATTCTGGAATATTGGCTGTTAATATCTTGTAAAGACTCAGACATTTTCCTATTACTCAAACATCCTGCCCTTAGTGTTCACCTGGTAAAAAGAGCTTTTTCGGAGAACCCAGCAAATGTGAGTCAGAATAGCATCTGAATTAAATGTTAATTTGATTATATTTCACACTCTGCTTAAATTCACCTTGCCTCAGTGTTAAAAACCTCTTATGAACCCTTTCATCAACTTTACCCTAAATGGATTATAACGTTAGTAATTCATACTTCTCATTTTTACATGATGCCTTGAAGTATCTACTTTAGACTGTAAAATGAAAAGGCCATGAAAAAATTAAAAATTTATCATTTCTTTCCTTCAAGAGACCATAAATGATTCCTTCATTAAACCAAACTCTTTCCTCAGTCTTAAGGTTTTCTTCAATTTTCAAAGAGCTTCAATAATCAGTGGCAAAGGATGAGGTGCGAGATAGAGTTCTGTGTCTCAGCACAAATCACAGCATCTTCTGTTTAGAAGGAGCCTTAACACCCCTGCTTTCTCCAGCTTTTCTTCCTCACCATGCAGCCATCTCATCCTTGAAGTTCCTGGCAAGTGACATCCAAGCCTTTTCTGGACACAATACTGAAAAGCACCTCACTCCTTTGAATGATGCCAAATCCACTGATGGGTCAGGTTATACGAAAAATGCTCCTTGGATGGAGACAAAAACCTGCTTCCCTGTTACGTTCACTGATTAACCTGAATTCTGCCTCAGAAGAAGCATCACACATATTTCATTCCTTTTTTTTCTCCCCTGCCCTTGCAGCCCTGTAGGTATTTGCAGACAACCAAGTCTTCACAAGGCTAAACCTTCTCACTATTTTCATTCTCCCAAGAATCCCTCAGAGGACAGAGGAACAGAGTTCAAAATATTTGGCATCCTGATGATCCTCTGGATGCATTCTATTTTGGCAAAATCTTTCTAAACTCTATGTAAACACACAGACACTTTTTCTTATTTTTAAGTATGTAAAGTAGAATATAAAAACCTTCTGAAACCTTCCCCCTTTCCTCCCACAGTTAACCACCCTGAGCCATTTGGTGGCTATCCTTCTGGTTATCAGTCTGTTTTAAAGCGCAGATTTTAAGTGAAGTATTTTGTTCTTTTCAAAAGATGTATCACCTGACTTTGAAGAAACAAGTGTACCAGATCAAAAAGTGTGGCGGTGTTTTCAAGTATTTTTCAAACAGATTTGAATCTATTTGTGTTTGTGCAAAAGTTATTGCGATTTTTGCCATTGCGTGTAGTGGCAAAAACTGCAGTTACTTTTGCACCAACCTAATATATTTTGTTATAAAAGACAAAAGTTCTCAAAAGAACATACAACTATAATTTTAGGCTTATCTATGGTTAGCCTTTTGGAGATGTGGCTTTGGAGCAAGAGAGAAATATGAATTTAGGCAAGGTAAATGATCAAGTCTGTTTTATTTCAAAAGAATTAATATTCTAGTAGGGAGGAGGAAGAATTTTATGGATTCATGGACTTTATGGCTTTATGGACTTAAATCAAGCCTTTTGGGAGGTTTTCTTTTATTCACGCAATGGGAACATTCTTAATAATAGTCAACAATTTTTATATAACCCAATTTTATAGAACTACACCTATTTCTTTTTGAAAAATGCAATCTACTGTGTTGTATATCTGCTTGATGATTTTGGAAAAGAGCCAAAACTTCTATAGTACTCTATTAGCTATCTCAAAAATGCTCCGCTTTTAAGGGTTGATCTTCTATAGGAACTAAAGTAGATCAGTGTTTTCCTAAGTCTGTAATTTCACTGCTGAGTAGGCATTTTAGGGTCCACACTGAATAATACTGAATCATAAATGAGAAAGATATTTCCTCCTCAATTATTTTCCAATCCTGCTAAAAGAGAAAAAGAGTCTCAAGTTGATGCTAATATGTCTTAAACACCTCTCTAACATTAACCAGTTCCCTTTTAAATAGAAATAGCATGTCTAAAAGGACGGCTTTTGATTGACCACTAAATTTAACTAGAGTTAAATAGGATTGTTTCATTTTCATGATATTTACATTAACAATCTCTTTTTATTTCTGGCAGTTGATATCCATTTTCTGTTAAAGGTAATATAGGAAGTTTCCTTTCAATTGATTCACCTGGGGAGGGAAAATGGGTTGATTTACAGACAAATATTGGCCAGGTGCAGTGGCTCATGCCTGTAATCCCAGCACTTTGGGAGGCCGAGGCGGGCGGATCACCTGAGGTCAGGAGTGCAAGACCAGCCTGGCCAACATAGTGAAACCCCATCTCTATTAAAAATACAAAAATTATCCAGCATGGTGGTGGGCACCTGTAATCCTAGCTACTGGGGAGGCTGAGGCACAAGAATCACTTGAACCTGGGAGGTGGAGGTTGCAGTGAGCCAAGATCACACCACTGCACTCCAGCCTGGATAATAGAGTAAGACTCCATCTCAAAAAAAAAAAAAAAAAAAAAGAAAGGAAAGACAAATATTAAGTAAACAATGCACAGGTAGTGATTGGCTATTAAATGGTATAGGAATGAACTTAGGAAACTTGAGACATAAATGAAATACCAACTAGTGTGAGATCATTTTTCCACTGAAGTTATTTTGCTCCCTTTGGAATTATTTTGTCACCCCTGTTCACAGCTACATTCACACCTACATCAGTCACTGCAGTGGCTCTTTCCTCCTAACAGCTAGGGCCTGGGTAAAGGTTAGGAGATGCCTGTTACTGTTTTGGTCTTCCTTCAACCAGCTCACCTCAGTGGCCAGTCCTGATAAACAGGTAGTTAGTGAGAGACAGTCCCCTCTTCTCTCAACATTATCATTTATTGTGGTCACAGGGCTTTGCTTTGCACACTGTATATTGCATGTTCCCTTTCCCATTATGAATTCCCCATCTAAGCTTTCTCCTTTGTCTTTGTTAAAAAGGAATAGTATTCCACTTTAATTTTGGTGTCAGTGAGGATGACATTCATACACAAAACAGCACAAATTGAAAGAGGCAGAGAGTGGAATGATTGACATTTGGAATAGGAGATTATTGTGTTGCAGCTTGGAAATATTTACTGCTAAATCAGATCTCTTGATTGTGTCCAAGCAATACAAGTGGACTCAAGAATTAGATAATTATGAAAAAGCCTGACAAAATTAAGAAATTATAGAAATTCCCTAGGTGTCATATCAAGTAAATTTTTCAATTATATTTGCCACTCTTGACTGTCAATCAGAGAAAGTCCAACTAAGAGAGACGGTCTAATTGTCTACTTAGAACACCACTGCTTCAACTCTCACTGAAAAGGAAGATGTCACATCAGTCCACCAGTATGTGCCTGCATTCACTTAAGTTCTATGAAGGGGCAGGGACAGGGACAAGAACAAGCTCTGCTGGATAAGTAACATAAAAGTCCTATAATATCATTAATGGATTACTAATTTTTAAAGAAGTAGAATAGAGGGGCTTATTCAGAAAGCCCTTTAAAAGACTTTACATTTTTGAAGTAAGAGTTTTGGCAAATGCTAAATCTATGAAAGACTGCTCAAAGCAAATAGCAGCTTTCAGATTTCCTAATCCTATTGGAGTCTTTAGGGGAGAGGAAAGAGGAACTAGAGAGATGTCCTCTAGAAAATACAGTTGTTAAAATGCTATGAAAATGTCAGAATGGCAAACATGGGTATTGTCAAAGTTCATCTATATTATACATTTTTGATAAATAGAAACCTAACCACCTACTCTAAAATGATATATAAGGGATCTTTTATAAATTGTATTTTATTTAAGAATTTATGTATTTGCTTATTTGAGATTTTCCCCCCAATCCCGTACACCCTTAGGGTTTTGATATTGGCAATATTTTATAGATATTACTGTTCTGAAGGAAGAAAAGGCAGAATTGGAGTTAAAGAAGAGTGACAATAAAACACCAGATGGAAAATATGACACTGCATGTATGCAGATCCTGGAGAAAGGACAAAAAAGGGTACCCTGTACATTTTAAGTAAAATATAATCCATGAGAGTTTCACTAGACAATGGTAACTGCTTTTGATGAAGAAGTAATTCACTAATCATTATAAATGTCTAATGGATGTAATAAATGACCTAAGCATACTTTGGTTTCTGAGTAAATGGAAATGGAACACAAATAACAGAAGACTAAAGAGTTTAAGAATATTTTGCAAGTGACCGATTATTTCAATGTCAATGTTGGAAGGAGTCTTAGAGGGAATCCCATTTTCTCCATTTAGCCTGACCCAATTAACCACCGAACCAGAGCTAGATATCAAGACCCCTGGTTTTCAAACTATTGCTGTTTCCACTGTACCATTTTCTCATCTCCCTTGCTTCTAAGAATTCTGTTCAAGGGATTTCATTAAGTGTCTGACATGCCTCTACTTACTTTGAGAAGAATCAACCTCGAAAATAAATTTTGAGCTTACTTTATTTATAGAATATAACAGAAATTGAGTAAAAGTAGCTAGATGATTCTGACAATAAAATTCACTGAAAGTGTTATGTGCAATTTTTATATATTATTGGCAAATAGGCCTATTTTTAATGTGTGAGAAATGAGTGAGAACAGCTGATAGTGCCCAAAGAGATCCAAAAACAAACAAACAAACAAAAAAACAGGCAACGTGCCCAGAGTCCCGATGGTGGGCTTCTGTGCTTTTTTATTTATTTATTTATTTATTTATTTATTTATGGAGACAGGGTCTCACTCTGTCACCCAGGCTGCAGTGCAGTGGCCCCATCATGGCTCACTGCAACCTCTACCTCTCTGGGCTCAGATGATCCTCCCACCTCAGCCTCCCAAAGTGCTGGGATTACAGGCATGAACCACTGCGTCTGATCACTTTAACCTTTAGATATTAAGAAGCCTGCTTTTCTCCTACCTGCAAATGGCATTCCTGAAAGCAGTGTCACCAGAACTTCCATATAGAAGGGGCTTCAGGGAGGTAATCTTTTTGGAAAGGGTAGCTAAGGAATTTGTCTTGTATTCCTAGCTCTTCCATCTGTCTAATATGTCCCTCTCCTGAGGGCAAGAACCAAGTCTTTATATCCTTAGAACTGCAGTGCCTAATTTACGTTTGACATTCCTAAATCAATGAATGATTTTATAGAATGATAAGAAGAGTACAATGAGAATAAAACCCTGGGGGAAAATTCACATTTGAGGAGCAAGCACAGAAAGAAGATCCAGGAAAAAAAAAATAGAATAGTGTAAAAGATCTATGGATTCAGGAAAACCAGGAGACCATAGGGTCATGAAAGCCAAGGAAGGAAAGAGTTTGAGGAAGGAAAACATCATCACTGATTTGAAGTTCAACAGAGAGGTTAAGGACCAAAGGGTGTTCATTAGATTTTTTAAACCAAATGCGGGAGGACTTTTATTAGACTGGGGAAGGGGACAGGTGAAAATCAGGACTGCAAACACACTGTTTATATTTAGGCAGTATGTTCATTTTGAGTGAAGGGAACTGGTAGTGATTATAAGTAGACTCAAGTACCCTCAAAACCCCTTCAAGCCACTGCTTGGCATTGCTATTAGTTCTTAAGTTTCCAGACTATCTAAACAAAGAGTAGATTCACCTACCTTAGTACCATAGTGAAGATAGATCTTCCTGCCAGGGCAGACCTATTGATCCTCTGTCCTGTTTGAGAGAGTTGGGTTTTGTTTGTTTGTTTGTTTTGTTTTGTTTTGTTTTGTTTTGTTTTGCCATACACTGTTTCATGGACCCTGTAGCCCCCAGTGCCTTCAGTCATGAGTCTTACACCTTGACCTACAGGTCCCTCAAGAAACAAACAAGTTGTGGCAATAAACAAATCCTGGGCTATGTTATAAAAAGGAAAGTGTTACCGCCCAAATTCCAAAAGCCATCAGTCTTGTCTGCCATTGCTTCCTGGGGGTCTTTATGAATGTGGTTATCTCCCTTACAGTCTCTCATTGGGTCCTTGTCCACAATGAATCTGTCACCAGAGTTTATCTTCTTACCTTTCTTGGGCCTTGGGCTCTAGCTCCATTCTTCTTTTAAATCAGTTACCTTCCAGTGATTTTCACTCTTATAAGGCACTTCAAAATCAGCAGAATCTGATAGCCTCAGCTTCCTTATATTTCATGAAAAGGATCTAGCATTTCACGATTGATTCAGTCAATACACATTTACTGAACATCGAACATAAATCAGGCACTGCAGTTCTAAAGATATAAAGACTTGGTTCTTGCCCTCAGGAGAGGGACATATTAAACAGATAGGAGAGGTAGACATATTAAGTGGGTAATTAAAAACAATGCACTCAAGGAGAGGCACAAACCTCAGCAATAGGGGCATGTGGAGAAGCAGGTGAGGGCAGGGGGGAAAGTCAGGGAAAGCTTCCTAGAAGTTACTCTTAACCTAAATCTGAAAGAATAAGTAAGCACGGAATAGTGATTAGAAAGAAAGATATCTAACAGGAGGAACAGTGTTAATCAAGGCTTGGATGCAAGAATAAGCACAGGATACATGAAGAATTCAAATAGTTCAGCATTTGTGAACATAAAGTGTTAAAAAAGTGAGTGGCTAGGCAGTCACTGAAGAGTTTTAAGCATGGAAGTAACATCAGACTTATGGTCTAGAAAGATCAGTCTGACTAAAGAATGGAGAATGGATTGAGTTATACAAAGCTGAAAGGAAGAAGATAAGTAAGGAGGCTGTGGCTATAATCTAAAAATAAATAAACAAAAAGGTTGCAAGCACGTGAACTAGACCTGGGAGAAGATAAATTGCAGAGCTACATAAGAATCAAAATAATCAAGGACTTTGTGATTAATTGTCCTTGGGTTATATGAGTAAGAGGCAAGAGTCAAATTAGGATTAGGCTTCTAGCGTGAGGATTGGGTGGATGGTGATATCTCCAACTGGAGCAGACATTAAAGGAAGGAAAGCTGGTTTAGAAGAAGGTAAGTGACTTTAGTTTTGACTGTGGAATATTCAAATACAGAAGTGCAGCACACAATTAGAAATATAGAAAAGTTAAATACTAGTTTAAAACATTTGAGTGGATGAGATCACCTAGGGCGATTTTATAGAATGGTAAGAAGAGTACAATGAGAATAAAACCCTGGGGGAAAATCACATTTGAGGAGTAAGCACAGAAAGAAGATCCAGGAAAAAAAAAAACTGGAAAACAAATGGTTTAAAGAGGACCGAGGAAAACCAGGAGACCATAGGGTCATGAAAGTCCAGGAAGAAAAGAGTTTGAGGAAGGAAAACATCATCACCAGTTTGAAGTTCAACCGACAGGCTAAGGACCAAAGGGTGTTCATTAGGTTTTGTAAGCCAAATGCAAGAGGATTTTTATTAAATTGGGAAGGGGGACGGTGAAAATCAGATTGCAATGGGCAGAATATATATGAATGGGTGGAAGGAAGAGGTAAGGGTGTATTTGAGAGTTTGGTTGAAAAGGGAAAAGAAAGAGGGGTTGTAACTACAAGGAAACAGAACCAATGGAGAGAAAAGAGAAGAGTGCTAACGATTGACAATATAGAGATGCAATTGAGGATGGCAGATAAAATATGGGTGTATAGTTTACTGGAGAAGATATAGTCAAGAGCACAGATGGAGGACTGGACTTAATCCATTTAATCCCCTGAAGATGAGTTGCATGTAAGTAAACTTGGGGGAAAGTAGAGGAATCAGAAACAGGAAATTGCATAAGCCCATGCCCCTTGTGAGATGGATCTGAGATTCCAATTGAGAGAAAAGAGGGATGGACTTCACTGAAGACAAGTAAAAGGATTGATGGAGATACTCCTCTGAGAATTTCTGGGAAGTTTGGAGACAGGAGCTATTAATGGTAGGCCCAGATTAGCAAATAAAGGGCCAGAGTGGATGTCCTAGTTTCAGAGCCATCCCAGCAGGTGATGGTCGCAGACCAGCAGTGGTGGGGTTCCAGGTAGAGTGCTGAGGTGAAGAAGGAAAGAGACGATTACTCTGCCTTCCTCTTTGAAAGGGATATTGGTCCCAGAAAGATAATTAGGTTCAAGCTGGCAGTGGACAAATTAGACCTATTTTTACGGTGATATTTTCAAAGACCTTCTCTTAGTGGTCAGTGGGGTGTGTGTGTGTGTGTGTGTGTGTGTGTGTGTGTGTGTGTGTGTGTGTGAAGAGCAAGCAGTTGAGTTCAATGTTTTAGCCTCCTGTTCTCCTGTCTTTATTCTGACCCTTTCTCCTTCTTTCCCGGCTTCTTCTGAGTCTCCCACTCCTGGATCTAAATTTATTCTCTACTTCTTAATTCCCCGTGATGGGAAAATAAGAGCTTAAACCTTTTTTGTTCTAATGCCAACTGTGTTTACCTGATGTCAGAGAAGAGTATTTGATGTCAGAGAAAGCATTTGAACTTGAACAGCTAAAATCCAGGCATCAGTCTTCAGATGGCTGTTGACTTGGAGCCTCAGAAACAGGATTTTTGCCTCATCTGTGATCTGGCCTCTCCTTCACCACAGAAGACAGAAGAAAAATAAATGTTTTTTACTTAGTAGATCAGATTCCATCACAGAAGGAAGAAGTGAGACTGTTTGACTTACACTGTTTGGAGAATAGTTGAAAAATCTACAATCACCAGTTCTGTTGATTCTCTAGTTGACTCCTCAGTCAGGATCAAGGATAGCTGTCACTGTAGAAAAGATTTCTTCATGTCTTAGTTAAAATGCTTTATCAGCTATCTTGGCTCAGCCTAGGGCTGTTCATTATTAAAAACTTCTGGAAATAAGAGAAAAGAACGGGAACCCATCAAAGTTCATGGGAACAAGTTTCCCCTTTGGAGCACATGATCTAGAAACTCCACACATGTAGACTGCATTTCCTTTAGTTAATTAGCTACACTCCTCCTTGAAACATCCTCTTTGAAAAAGCTGTCAGTCTTATTATTCAACAAACATTAATGAACACCTAGCAAGTGCCAGGATGAATGTGGGTGCAAAGAATACAAAGGTGAGTGAGACACCAGGATGTTCTCAAGGAGACAGAGCTGTGCCTCTCATTGCAGCTCCATGGGGTGACAGCTGTGATGGCAGGATGCTGTAGGTCACCCACATCAGACAAGGGCAGCAAGGGAGTAAGGGGACAATGCTACCGTCAGTTTTCTGCTTTGGGAGGTTCATTCATGCTTGAGGATGTAAATGGTCCAGGACCAAGACTCCTAACACTTGGCTAATATTATTCAGGAACATTTAGTATCACCTCCAGTCTAGAAACAGCTCAATGAAAATAGATTCAAGAGTCTAAGATCCCCTCATGGGATCTTGTATAAGCAGTTTACAAACTAGATTTTCTTTTACAAACTAAATTTTCTCTGATTATTTCAGCTGACAGGGCATTCACAGAATATGGAGATTATTTTTTGTCAGCGACACCACTGACGGAAGCTCTCGAATCAGTCCTACAATTTCCCCAGTGCCTCAGTTTGTTTCCCTATTAGGCAAATATGAAATGAGTGTGGAACTGCTGCTCTCGTGTCACAGGTAACCCACTCTCCTAGCCAATCTCCTAGATGGCATTGAGCTGCACAGCCAGCCTGTACACTATACTCCCTTAATCTTGTCTCAGAATTCAATCACCTTGAGCTACTTACTTGCTGCTGCCATTCTTTGAATTCACGCCAAGGTTTTTACCTCCTTTTGACATTGAAAACTCCTTATTCTATTTAGAGTTATCCTGATAGACATGAAGAAAATAATTATTTCCTTCTACTATGTACTTTAACCTTTATGTTTACAGAGGCTTAAACTTTTAACCACTGCATTTCATAAGACCACATATCATTTATTTTCTATCAATGCTTTCAATTTTTTTTTAATGAAACAGAGTCTCACTCTGTCACCCAGGTGGAATGCAGTGCCATGATCTCAGCTCACTGCAACCTCCACCTCCCATGTTCAAGCGATTCTCCTGCCTCAGCTTCCCAAGTAGCTGGGATTACAGAAACCCATCACCACACCCCGCTAATTTTTGTATTTTTTAGTAGAGATGGGGTTTCACCATGTTGGACCAGGCTGGCCTCAAACTCCTGACCTCAAGTGATCCACCCACCTTGGCCTCCCAAAGTGCTGGGATTACAGACATGAGCCACCATGCAGGGCTGCTCTCAAATATTTTAACCTTTCCTAAGGATCTTCCTTTCTGTTCAATGTCTGCAAATTGCATTATCTCATCCCTCCAGCCTTATCAGCTAATACTTCCCAGTGTGTCATTAAGCCCCTGTTGGATGGATGATAAACTATCAAAAATTAAAATTAAGGACTTTCGTTCCCTTTTGGCTCTGTCAGAGAAATTTATTTTTGCATTCCTAAACAATATTGTTCTATTAGTAAAAATGTACTCTCCACTCTTAATAGATTGCAACTAGTAATAGGCAATTGAGTATTTTCCACTTGAATGTATCCTTATGACGTGTCTTGAAAAATGGAAAATTGGCTGTCTTATCAGAAACAACTAATTTCTATATCTGCAAAATGCTGGAGAGCCCCATTAGGGAGAGATTCAATGGTCAGAGGTATGATTGTCTAATATCCAATTAGATTATGTCGTTCTGGTTTAAACCCAGTCCTTGTTATTAGTTAAACATCATTTGATGAGGTTCAGTACATGCCACCCCAAAATATGACATCTTGGCATTTTGAATATTTTAAACTGAAGGAATTTGAGAAACAGCAATTGCAGGAGGAAAGTCTCTGACTTTCCTCTGAAGCAGGTCATGAGATTCCCATGTGAGAGGTCCCTTCCTTATTCCCAGAGAAAAGAAGCATCCTCATCTCCAAAGACAGAGGGATGCCAAGAGGAGTCTAAACAGGCCTGCTACACTTCCCTGATTTACTATCCTTAGATCGTACCCTTTTGTCCCATTATATTTTTCCATGACTTTGCACTCTTCCCCAAACCTAGCATAAAAATGCTTAGGGTTAACATTTCTTCAGCCCTTCATTTCCTTGTGAAGGCTCCAGTGTCACATAATACTTACATTAAATACATTTGTGTGCTTTTCTCTTGTTCATCTGCCTTTTATTATAAGGGCCCCAACCAAGAATGTTAGGAGGTTAGAGGGAAAAGATATTTTTCTTCCCCTTCAGATTCTATTACCTGAAATTATTACTGTTCCTTTTCAACTTGATAGACCCATTTTTGTGGAAATCTGATTATTATCAAAGGCAGATTAATTAAGAAGTCTTTCCCATGAATAATAATGAGAAAAAGCATCCTTGGAGGATCCTTTGAAGATGTGTCCTTGGAGTTTTATTCAAGGTTAAAGGGGTCAGGATTGCATGGCCACTCAGTAATAGATCTACTCATGACTTCATTTATGTTCACTTTTAAAAATCAACATAAAGAGCAGGAAGAGACCTTTGGAGCTCACTTACTTCAATTCTTCCCTTTTATAGATGAGGAGCTTGAGCTGCAGCTCTCACCCCAGGTCACAATGTTGACTAGCTTTCCGCCTGGACCACAGTGTGGTCCTGAATTCCATACTTTGTTGATTAGTCTTACAGAACATCATCCATGTAGCCCTGTAATACTCTGTGAGAGGACATCCAAACCATAGAAGCAGCTGAGTGAACTGAGTTATTTTATCTATTTCAACTTTACCACTGGATATTTGGATATTGTATCTCATGGTACCTGTAGAAAAATCTAGTTAATTTGGTTTTTTCAGCACATACTTACTTGAAAACCTACTCTGGGTCAAGCATTGTGTTTGGTACCTTATTCACTGTCATTAAACAATATCAAAATCTACCTTACATTTAATCAATCATTTAACTTGGCATATTATAAAAATAACAGCTACTAAAAGTTTGCAACAAGCTTTTCTTCTATGAATTTATCATTTAAGTTACTTGGATATTAATCCAAAAAAAAAACATTATTGAGTACATATCATTTGCAGTTTGTCATTGCTGTGGGATTTAAAGATACAGATATCATAGGAGGAAGCTTTTTGCTATGTACAACTCCGACAGTTATGCATCTATAAGTGTGTACCCCTGTATAGCCAGGACACCAACACCTGTGCCAGTCAGCCAGCCCTTTTTGTCAATAGCTCATCAAAGCAGGAAGCACAGTGCAGTGTGGGGGCTCAAACACTCATTCATTATAAACACCCCATTTGCTTCCATACAGAATTTGAAGAGCAAATAATACTAGACAGATACCATATTTTATCAATTCTAAGAATGCACATTTTTTCTCATTTTTATCTCCCTGAAACAGGATACATCTTAAAATCAAGAGATTATGGCATTGCTTCATAGGTTAATTGGCAGGTTTTTTTCTTGGTCTTTCATAGAATTGTTTTATAATCTTATAATCTTAAATTTTGTGAAATAAATAACATTAGGAAAACTATAAGGATTTTTTAAAAACAGGTACAAAATAATTAAAAGTTAAAAAATCTAGGCTAAGGCTAGCTACTGCAATGGAAATCAAGATTAACTTTATGTTTTCTAAAAACTAAGGTAGGATGTCAGTTAAACATGGCAGTCCCTGAGGATCCCAAATAAAAAGACAACGAAGGAATAAAATAGTACACTCCCACCTACACCACATCCCGCTAAAGAAAACTAAAGAGACAAATCCAACTGATGAGAGATTTCAAAGTATTTTCAGAAGATAGGAAATAAGAGTGGTAGCTGACATGGCAGAGCCAACATATCAACAATCTAAGTGCCTATAAAAGGAATACTAATCATCATGTATTACACTGTCATTCTGTGAAGGTATTTCTAGGGGAAATGAAAATTATATGGCCTAGCTAGGAAAAATTTTCTTAACTACTTAAAGGGTCTTTCTGACCATCCCGTGGGCCATTCCTGGAGCTAGAGGGGAAAATTCTGAACTGGTGTGGGGAAGGTGCAAGGGTGAAGGTAGCATACAGGCAAAATAGCTACATGCCTCCTCTTGGGTCAGTAGTCACATAGGTTTCGGCCCAATGTAAATATTATTTTTGCTATCTTACCTGTAGATATGGCTTTTAAAACCTTTTACAGAGTTTATTTAAGTTGGGAAAATTTTTAAAATCTAGTCAAATGTACTTTCTATTTCAAAACAAATAATATTTCACACTTGGGAGGGAGGGCTATGCAAATTCAATCCCAGCAGTACCATACATACAAGTGTGTGTGTCTGTGTGTATGTATAGATATATATATATATATATACACACACACACAGACATATATATACACATACCTATATATATGTGTGTACATGTATAGAGTTGTTTATAAATGCCTATGTATGTATGTGTGTATGCATGTGTGCGTGTGTATTCCTCCAAACAGAGTGAATTTTTATTTCATATAAAAGTTATTAAACCTAAAGATGGTTTCCCCTAGTGTCACTCTGATATTGACTGTTTTGCTAGATGTTCTCTGGTTTCATAAACTGTGCCTTCTATAAATGCTAATGGCTAGGCAGGAGATGGATTTTGTTTTCCATAATGTGAGGCATATTGAACTGCGGCTCCGTGAGTGGTCATTCTCATTATTACCTTGTATTTTCTGAAAACCATCCCTGTGCCCATTCTGGCCCAAGATTCCTAATGCATTCTGACATCTTTAATAAGTGCTTAAAGCATCTCCACAGCAATACAGACTTTCTTTTCCCCCTCAACCATGGGAAAGTGAGAAAAATACATTTGGATCTGTTTCTCCACGGAAGAACAAAAAAGAAATTCTAGAAGGAAATTCTGTCGGTTTATCATCTCGTATTGCGGCATGTATAGGATGTCAGGGAGAATGGTATCCAAGATAAAGAAACGCAGTAAAGGAAAATTATTTAAGGTGTTTTTCCAAGTCACTTATATTGGTTGTGTCCCATGTGTCAAGAAAAAGTTATAGGCAGTTAGCTTTTCCAAGAAAGAGGTTTTGGAAAGAGTCACTGATTTATGTCTTAGGATTCACAGTATCATAGACTTGTTCTGAAAAGGCTTTCTCCGGGTGTGGGTAACTCCTGGAGAGCCCGCTGCTTAGCTGCGCTGTGATGGGCCTGCTTCTTTTATAATCCTTATCATTTTCCATCCCTCTTCAGGAGGCATTTGAACACTGGGATTTCCCATCAGGATAAACAAATTTTGCCTTTACTGCTATATCCATACTTCCCCTCTCCAGCCAGGGGTAGCCCTTGCCTTCACCTGTGGGTTCTAGGCCCCAGGCAGCCAGGCAAGAGTGTTCTGAGGATCAAATAAGGCACTTGAAAAAATTTTAAAGACTTAAAGAGTTGGATATTATAGTGTATGGTATTACATGATAGTATATCATGACATATCAAATCTTTTATATTGGGATCTCCTGTTTTGTACTCTTGACCTTGCTTCAGCTTTCCTGGTGTCCAGTCCTGAGCATTGATGGAGCCTGCCCACCTGTGCACCCACTCTACCATGATAGATTGTGCTTGACAGTACCCCCCTACCCCAACCAGTAAGGACAACTATACCCCTTAATCTCTTCACTCCAAATTTGAGGCGTGGCCCTGAAAATAGTTAGAATTGATAGATGACAGGCCAGCAGATAAAGTCAGATTCAACTGAGATACAACTCACTTGTATCGAGAGTGGTCAGTCTAAGACCATACTTAACTACTCCTAAAATTAAGGTAAAATTATATTTTAAGTCTCCTAATTTGATTTTAGGGCCTTGCCCACCAGTTTTCTGGAACATCCTGTCGTCTAGCCAAGTGTTTGAAGATGTTAAGTAATGCATTTTGGACGTATTTGAGAGCCCTAATGGATCTTAGCTTATGGTACAAAACATACTGCTTATGTTGCCCCATTTTCTTAAAACATTTGTTAATCTTGCTTTATTATTTTAATTGTAGTATTCAGAGGAAATCTGTATACTATTGGAAGGCAATATGCTTTATTCTGTTTTTTTTAATTTTAGATTCGGGAGTACTTGTGCAGGTTTGTTACATGGGTATATTTTATAATGCTAGGATTTGGGCTTCCATTGAACCCATCACCAAAATAGTGAACATAGTACCCAACAGGTAGATTTTCAACCCTTACCCTATTTCCTCCCTCCTCTCTTTTGGAATCCCCAGTGTCTGTTATTTCAATCTTTATGTCTAGGGGTACCCAATATTTAGCTCCCACTTACAAGTGAGAACATGCGGTATTGAGTTTTCTGTTTCTGCATTAATTTGCTTAGAATAATGGCCCACACCTCTATCCATGCTGCAGCAAAGAATATGGTTTCATTCTTTTTTATGACTGCCTAGTAGTCCATGGAGTATATGTACCACATTTTTAAATCTAGTCCACCATTGATGGGCTGCCCCACTTCCTAAAGGCCCAGATAAATTGGCCAATCAGTGAACATTAGCCATTGTTACGGTCATTATTATTGAGCACTTTCTTTGTATTTTGTAGATACCTAAATTACTCTATTTAGAGTTAAGCTACACAAGCTGAGATTAGAACTCTAATGAGAAAACTGAGCCCAACCCATAATATTACCCTGTCAATCAATACAGTAATTACTGAGCACCCATCATGAACAACGAACTATGCTAGCATTTAACACAGCAGTGAGTTCAGACAGTTTCTGCCCTCTTGGAGCTGACTGCATATCTAAACCTAGAGCTAGAGCTTGCTCCCATGGCATGTTATAGCTCTTGGAGATTGAGCCTTAAGTCTCCTTGCTAGTTGATTGCAAGACTTACGAACTCAAAATTTAGCTCTTTGTAATGGGATTCTTACTCAAATTGTTAACTATTGACTATGTTTTGAATATAAGAACTTTCAATGTTCTGCCCTAGGTTGAATGGTGAAATACCTAGCAATGTACTTGCAGAGACCCTCAGGAGATTATAGAAATTACTCACTCATCTTTAGTAAAAATAATTTCTGAGAATGTTTTCATGCTTAACAAACTTCTCTCAGCTGACCATTCAGGTTCCCTCTGGAGTGTTGACGTATGTAACACTGATGTATGTAATTACTGTGACTATTTGTAAAGGCCCAGGAGTACAGTCTATCACAGGTGATAACTAAAGTACAATGTTATTTTTTTCTTTTCCCAAACATTTTATTATGAAAATTTTCAAATGCAAGAAAAGTTTAAAGAATGGTACAGTGATCACCCATGTACTTGCCACCTAGATTCTAGAATTGTTGACAAGTTTGTGATTTATCAGGTATCTTTCCTTCTATCCAGTCATCAAGCCATCTTATTTTTTATATATTCCAAAATGAGTTGCAGACATCAGTGGCCTTCATGCCTAAGCACTTCAGTATGCATATAATTACTCGGAATTCAATATTTCATTATAATGTAATGCACAAAGTTAGGCATATTATTCAATGAATTTTGACAAATCACCACTCCCCTGTAACTCAAACATCTATAAAGATATAGAACATTTCCATCACCCCAGAAAATTCCTCATACTCATCGCAGTCAATCCCCACCCCTACCCTCAGCAACTTGTCTTGATTTTTTTCCACTACAAATTAGATTTGCTTGCTCTAAAGCTCCATATACATTGAATATTACTCTTTTATGTAATGCTTCTTTTACTCAGCATAATTTTTTAGATCCATTCATGTTGTTGCATGTATCACAATTATTTTTTATATTGAGTAATATTCCAATTTATGAATGTACATTTTTAAATCCTTCTCCTGTTGATGGACATTTAGGTTATTTTCACTTTATGAATATTAATAAAACTTCTATGAACATCCTTGTACAAGTCTTTTTGTGGATTTGTTCCATTTACCTATGGTAAGAAGCTAGGAATGGAGTTACTGGATCACAGGGTGGGTGTTTATTTAGTTTTATAAGAAACTTCTAGAATGTCTTCCAAAGTGATTGACCCATTTTTACACTCCTCTCAGCAGTGTATGAGAATTCCAGTTGCCCCACATCTTTGCCAAAATTTGGTATTGTCTAGTCTTTTGAATTTTAGCCATTCTGAGACAGTAGTGATATCTCACTGTGTTGTTTTAAAATCCTTGAAGACTAATGATGTTAAGCACTTTTTCATGTGCTTATTGCCCATTCAGACTTCTGTTTTTGTGAAGTGTTTGTTCACACATTTTGCCCATTTTTATTGATTTCTTTGCCAAGCATATTTTTTACATGTTCTGGGTACAAGTTTTTGTTAGATATATGTTTTGAAAATATTTTCTCCTATTATATGACTGGCCTCTTTATTATCTTAATAGTATAGTTTAAGAAACAGAAGTTTTTAACTTTAAGGTAGGCTAATTTATCAATTTTTTATCTTATGCCTATTATGCACTGTGTCTAAGAAAACTTCCCTGCCCTCAGATTGTGAATATGTTTTCCTATGTTCTTTTGTATCTTTATTGTTTTACCTTTTACATGTGAATCTATAATCTATCTCAAATTAACTTTTATATATGGTGAAGTTTACTTTTTCCATATAAATATCCAGTCATTCTAGCACTATTTTTTGAGAAGGCTTTCTTTTCCCATTGAATTATTTTGGCATGTCTGTCAAAACAGTAAATAACCACATACATGTGGGTTTATATTTCAGCTCTCTATTTTGTTTCATTGATCAGTTTGTCTATTCTTACACCAGTACCACATTGTCTTGATTAATGTAGCTTGATAATAGGTATTAAATTCAAGTACTGAAGTCCTTTAACTTTCTTCTTATGACTTTGGATAGTCTAGATACTTTTCATTTTCATATACATTTAAAAATAAGCTTGTTCATTTTTATCAGAAAGCCTTTATGGTATTATTATTAGCATTGGATTGAATATATGACTTATAACTATACTAAATCTTCCAATTCAAGAACTTGGCATGTCACCCCATTTATGTAGTGTTCTTGAATTTCTGTTAGCAATATCTTATAGTTTTTAGTGGAGAGATTTGTACATCTTTTTAAAATGTATTCCTTTTTTCAAGTTCCTTTTTAAAATGTTTGTTTTTTGACACTATTATTAATAAAATTGTTGTTTAATTTTATTTTCCAATTGTTTGCCACTAATATATAGAAGTGTTGATTTTTGTTTGTAGATCTTGTATCTTGCCAACTTGCTAAATTCACTTATGAATTCTAATAATTATATTCAGAATTCTTCAGTATTTTCTACTTAAATAATTAGGCCATTTGTAAATAGAAACAGTTTTTCCCTTTCTTTTCAATCTGTTTGCCTTTTATTTATTTTTCTTGCCTTACTGCACAGACCAGGATCTCCAGAAAAATGTTGAACATGAGTAATAAGGGTAGACATTCTTTGTTTTCCTGATTATAGGGGGAAAGTATCAATATTTCACCATTGGATATAATGTTAGGTACTCTTTACTAGGTTAAGTAAGTTCCCTTCTATTTCTGTTTTACTAGTATCTGTTTTGAATGGGTGTTGAATTTTGTGAAATGCTTTTCCTGCATCCATTGAGATTATCATATGGTATTTCTTTTTTGGTATGTTAATATGGTAAATTACACTAATTTTAAATGTTAAGCCAATGTTGCATTCCTGGATGGTTATAATGTATTATCTTTTTAATATATTATTTCGATCAATTTGCTAATGTTTTGCTAAGGATTTTTGCATTTAGTATATATTATTTATTAATAAAACTTAAAATCACAGAGTACCTGGTCTGGCACTTCTGGAGACATTTCAGAAAGTATCTGAATAGATGAGATTTTAAAATACTATCAAAATAGATTTCTTCAAGCCAAAACGTTGGGAATATCCATGTTCCCCCTGCAGTCAAGCAGCCAAATACAAAATAGAGATCACCAGTACCATGCCGTTTTGGTTACTGTAGCCAGCATGGTACTGGTACCAAAACAGAGACATAGACCAATGGAACAGAACAGAGCCCTCAGAAATAATGCCGCATATCTACAACTATCTGATCTCTGACAAACCTGACAAAAACAAGAAATGGGGAAAGGATTCCCTATTTAATAAACAGTGCTGGGAAAACTGGCTAGCCATATGTAGAAAGCTACACCTTATACAAAAATTAATTCAAGATGGATTAAAGACTTACATGTTAGACCTAAAACCATAAAAACCCTACAAGAAAACCTAGGCAATACCATTCAGGACATAGGTATGGGCAAGGACTTCATGTCTAAAACATCAAAAGCAATGGCAACAAAAGCCAAAATTGACAAATGGGATCTAATTAAACTAAAGAGCTTCTGCACAGCAAAAGAAACTACCATCAGAGTGAACAGGCAACCTACAGAATGGGAGAACATTTTTGCAACCTACTCATCTGACAAAGGGCTAATATCCAGAATCTACAATGAACTCCAACAAATTTACAAGAAAAAAACAAACAACCCTATCAAAAAGTGGGTGAAGGATATGAACAGACACTTCTCAAAAGAAGACATTTATGCAGCCAAAAAACACATGCAAAAATGCTCATCATCACTGGCCATCAGAGAAATGCAAATCAAAACCACAATGAGATACCATCTCACACCAGTTAGAATGGCGATCATTAAAAAGTCAGGAAATAACAGGTGCTGGAGAGGATGTGGAGAAATAGGAATACTTTTACACTGTTGGTGGGACTGTAAACTAGTTCAACCATTGTGGAAGTCAGTGTGACAATTCCTCACGGATCTAGAACTAGAAATAGCATTTGACCCAGCCATCCCATTACTGGGTATATACCCAAAGGATTATAAATCATGCTGCTATAAAGACACATGAACATGTATGTTTATTGCGGTACTATTCACAATAGCAAAGACTTGGAACCAACCCAAATGTCCAACAATGATAGACTGGATTAAGAAAATGTGGCACATATACACCATGGAATACTATGCAGCCATAAAAAAGGATGAGTTCATGTCTTTTGTAGGGACATGGATGAAGCTGGAAACCATAATTCTCAGCAAACTATCGCAAGGACAAGAAAAACCAAACACTGCATGTTCTCACTCATAGGTGGGAATTGAACAATGAGAACACATGGACCCAGGAAGGGGAACATCACACACCGGGGACTGTTGTGGGGTGGGGGGAGGGGGGAGGGAGAGCATTAGGAGATATACCTAATGCTAAATGACAAGTTAATGGGTGCAGCACACCAACATGGCACATGTATACATATGTAACAAACCTGCACGTTGTGCACATGTATCCTACAACTTAAAGTATAATAATAATAAAATTTAAAGAAAAAGAAAATAGAGATCACTTACTTCATCTTTATTAGAGAAGTTTTGCCATAATTTCATACCATTTCCTAGAAATTAACTAAAATATCATCTAAGTGTAACCAACTAATAAGCTATTCTCCAAAAGTAGACTTCAGTTGTTATATGTCAAACTGGAAGACTAACCAAATGAAGAAAGTCTCACTGAGTTCTTAGTGTAGAATCTTGAATAGTTAGAACGAATGCATTTTGTTAAGAAAAAATGCTCATATTACCACTTCAAGTAAGTCGTAAAACCCATAAGTCGTCAAACTAAAAGAATCAGCAGGCAGCAGTCCTTAAGAGAAAGAACTCACTAGTCATAGTGGTCTACGGAGTAAACAGAAGTCAGCATGGTAATTTGGTGAACTCAACTAACCTAACTTTACTAAGAACTGTTGAAATCCACTGAAGCCCAGGATAGGCAGCATCTGTAGGTATGATTTTTTGCTTTATGTTTACATATGTTTTATGTTTATACTGAAGCCTCATACACATTCATGAAGGATGGCTATTCTATTACACTGCGGTCCTTCCATGGCACCTAAACGTTGTGGCCCTCTGCCATGATTGGCACTTTTTCCCCCTCTTGTCCTCTGTCCTTCTCCCTACTCCCAGCACTCTTAAGTAATCTTCTACCTGTCCTCCTTTTCCTCCTCCTACTGTCTGCCCTGTAGCCCAACCCTGCATGGGCCTGGCACAGCCTTTTATGGTACCTGGTGACTCCCACAAGGACCAGTTTGCCTAGAGGGATGCCAAGGGCTAAAAGGACTCTACCCGAGAAAACCTCCTTATGACCAGTTATTTGATCCTTTAAAGAGAAAGTTTGACATTTACCACAAGCAAGTATTATTTTTGTCAAGATCTGCACAGGGCTCTTCAGCATTCGCCTTCATCCCCCTCATCACTTTTATCCACAGCCACTTTCTTTAACTATAATGCAGCTAATAATGAAAGTGGAAAGTGGAATAAGGCACTACACACACACACACACACACACACCACACACACACACACACACACACACACACACGGCCTTGTCCATGATAAATGTTTAAGAGAACAGAAGCCTTTGCATGGTGAGGATTTGGGCAGGCTATATTGTTCTACAATATATCAGCTGATAACTTTTACTGCCTCCAAGTCATTGTGCTTTCCCAAGTGAAGAACCTGTGGCTGAACCCTGGAAATATACATGCTCCACAGAAATGAAAAGTCATTAAACCAAGACTGCAGGGGAATGCAGAGGAATGCTCTGTTTGTAATTCTGGAGCAAATGCTTTAGAATGTACTTTTGAAAGCTTAACAAAATTACTTAAAATCATGCAGGGAAACAAAAACCTTTTTAAAAATCTGGTTCCCAAGGATTTCATTTATGTTTTAAATCTAGTTGCTGCAAAATACTGATAATTCGCAAATTTTTCAAGATGTTAAATCTGCAGCTACCAGTGGCTTGCTGAATTGATCAAATTACCTTAAAGTTCATGCAGTCAGTGAGAAAAGTTTAATGATATTCAAAACTTTCATGGTAATAATTACAGTTGAAGAGGGTCAGTCAGTTGAGAATTATGTGAAAAATGAATAGAATGAAAATCTGAATTAGGATATCAGAACGTCCATAAATTGTGGGGAAAATGAACCATGAAAATAAAATTCACTTATGTTCATTTAGAAGGAGGAAATAAAAGAAAGTATGTTGGAATTTGAGCCTAGGGAAAATTTAAGGATGGGGTAGTTCTAGTGGAGTAAGAGAAAGAGGAGTTAAGGATGGTTGGGAAAGCAAGTTGGAGATGATAGGACATTATTTCTTCTTATATACCAGCTTCTGTCATTTTAGGGTGCTAAAAACAGCTATTATAATTCACCTATTCCTTCCACCCACAAGTTTCTTCTCCCTGACATCATCTGTGTGCACACCTTTTATTTTTCCTCCGTATTTTTAAAAGAAGAGGTAACACAGTCTATGAAGTATTTTTTCCTGTTTAAAAAAATTATTGATTTTTCAAAGCATTACAACATAGAAATCTGAGAAAACTTAAAATACATTTTTTCTCTTACCTCTCACCTTACACAGGTCCCCTTTGTTAAAAGTTGGCAAGGTATTGGATTTTTTAAAAAATAAATTATTTTATATATTTTTTAAAGATATCTAGTGGGTGAAAACTTCTCTCATATTTCAAAATTAGCATTGTCTACACACTGAATTTTTTATAGAAGGCAGCCACAACAGATGGTAGAGTCACTTTTTAAAAATGATTGACTCAATAAACAGGTGTGCGTCTTCTGTGTGCTATGCCACGCAAATGTTTTATAAAACCCCTTCTGGCCAAGCACATTAACACAATCTGGAGGCTGCTGGAAGACTACCGGAAAAGTCAATAGAGCTTTCTGGGAGTATATGAAATGTTGAAAAGACCCTTCTTCCAAATGTACCTGTTGAAAGATTATGTATCATTTTTCTCCATTTCAGAGGCACAAAACAGAAACTTATTGTGTATGAGTGTGAAACAAACAGACAAAGAAAAATTGCTCCCATTGTGATGCCAGAAATAATAAAGAGAAAAATGCTCATTGAGTTATTCATTCATTTAGCTTGTTTTTTAAATTTATTTATTTATTTATTTATTTATTTTTATTATACTTTAAGTTCTAGGGTATGTGTGCACAACGTGCAGGTTTGTTACATATGTATACATGTGCCATGTTGGTGTGCTGCACTCATTAACGCATCATTTACATTAGGTATATCTCCTAATGCTGTCCCTCCCCTCACCCCCACACCCCACAATAGGCCCCAGTGTGTGATGTTCCCCACCCTGTGTCCAAGTGTTCTCATTGTTCAATTCCGACCTATGAGTGAGAACGTGCAGTGTTTGGTTTTCTGTCCTTGCGATAGTTTGCTCACAATGATGGTTTCTAGCTTCATCCATGTCCCTACAAAGGACATGAACTCATCCTTTTTTATCGCTGCCTAGTATTCCATGGTGTATATGTGCCACATTTTCTTAATCCAGTCTATCATTGACGGACATCTGGGTTGGTTCCATCTTTGCTATTGTGAATAGTGCCGCAATAAACATACATGTGCATGTGTCTTTATAGTAGCATGATTTATAATCCTTTGAGTATATACCCAGTAATGGGATGGCTGGGTCAAATGGTATTTCTAGTTCTAGATCCTTGAGGAATTGCCCCACTGTCTTCCACAATGGTTGAACTAGTTTACAGTCCCACCAACAGTGTAAAAGTGTTCCTATTTCTCCACATCCTCTCCAGCACCTGTTGTTTCCTGACTTTTTAATGATGGCCATTCTAACTGGTGTGAAATGGTATCTCATTGTGGTTTTGATTTGCATTTCTCTGATGGCCAGTGATGATGAGCATTTTTTCATGTGTCTTTTGGCTGCATAGATGTCTTCTTTAGAGAAGGGTCTATTCATATCCTTTGCCCCTCTTGTTGATGGTGTTGTTTTTTTCTTGTAAATTTGTTTGAGTTCTTTGTAGATTCTGGATATTAGCCCTTTGTCAGATGAGTAGGTTGCAAAAATGTTCTCCCATTCTATAGGTTGCCTGTTCACTCTGATGGTAGTTTCTTTTGCTGTGCAGAAGCTCTTTAGTTTAATTAGATCCCATTTGTCAATTTTGGCTTTGTTGCCATTGCTTTTGGTGTTTTAGACATGAAGTCCTTGCCCATGCCTATGTCCTGAATGGTATTGCCTAGGTTTGCTTCTAGGGTTTTTATGGTTTCAGGTCCAACATTTAAGTCTTTAATCCATCTTGAATTAATTTTTGTATAAGGTGTAAGGAAGGGATCCAGTTTCAGCTTTCTGCATATGGCTAGCCAGTTTTCCCAGCACCATTTATTAAATAGGGAATCCTTTCCCCATTGCTTGTTTTTGTCAGGTTTGTCAAAGATCAGATAGTTGTAGATGTGTGGTGTTATTTCTGAGGGCTCTGTTCTGTTCCATTGGTCTATATCTCTGTTTTGGTACCAGTACCATGCTGTTTTGGTTACTGTAGGCTTGTAGTATAGTTTGAAGTCAGGTAGCGTGATGCCTCCCGCTTTGTTCTTTTGGCTTAGGATTATCTTGGCAATGTGGGCTCATTTTTAGTTCCATATGAACTTTAAAGTAGTTTTTTCCAATTCTGTGAAGAAAGTCATTGGTAGCTTGATGGGGATGACATTGAATCTATAAATTACCTTGGGCAGTATGGCCATTTTCATGATATTGATTCTCCCTACCCATGAGCATGGGATGTTCTTCCATTTATTTGTGTCCTCTTTTATTTTGTTGAGCAGTGGTTTGTAGTTCTCCTTGAAGAGGTCCTTCACATCCCTTGTAAGTTGGATTCCTAGGTATTTTATTCTCTCTGAAGCAATTGTGAATGGGAGTTCACTCATGATTTGGCTCTCTGTTTGTTTGTTATTGGTGTATAGGAATGCTTGTGATTTTTGCACATTGATTTTGTATCCTGAGACTTTGCTGAAGTTGCTTATCAGCTTAAGGAGATTTGGGGCTGAGACAATGGGGTTTTCTAAATATACAGTCATGTCATCTGCAAACAGGGACAATTTGACTTCCTCTTTTCCTAATTGAATACCCTTTATTTCTTTCTCCTGCTTGATTACCCTGGTCAGAAATTCCAACACTATGTTGAATAGGAGTGGTGAGAGAGGGCATCCCTGTCTTGTGCCAGTTTTCAAAGGGAATGCTTCTAGTTTTTGCCGATTCCGTATGATATTGGCTGTGGGTTTGTCATAAATAGCTCTTATTATTTTGAGATGTGTTCCATTAGTACCTAGTTTATTGAGAGTTTTTATCATGAAGGGCTGTTGAATTTTGTTAAAGGCCTTTTCTGCATCTATTGAGATAATCATGTGGTTTTTGTCTTTGGTTCTGTTTATATGATGGATTACATTTATTGATTTGCATATGTTGAACCAGCCTTGCATCCCAGGGATGAAGCCAACTTGATCATGGCGGATAAGCTTTTTAATGTGCTGCTGGATTCAGTTTGCCAGTATATTATTGAGGATTTTTGCATTGATGTTCATCAGGGATATTGGTCTAAAATTCTCTTTTTTGTTGTGTCTTTGCCAGGCTTTGATATCAGGATGATGCTGGCCTCATAAAATGAGTTAGGGAGGATTCCCTCTTTTTCTATTGGTTGGAATAATTTCAGAAGGAATGGTACCAGCTCCTCTTTGTACCTCTGGTAGAATTTAGCTGTGAATCTTTCTGGTCCTAGACTTTTTTTCATTAGCAGGCTATTAATTATTGCCTCAATTTCAGAGCCTGTTATTGGTCTATTCAGGGATTCAACTATTTCCTGGTTTAGTCTTGGGAAGGTATATGTGTCAAGGAATTTATCCATTTCTTCTAGATTTTCTAGGTTATTTGTGTAGAGGTGTTTATAGTATTCTCTGATGGTAGTTTGTATTTCTGTGGGATTGGTGGTGATATCCCCTTTATCATTTTGTATTGCATCTATTTGATTCCTCTCCCTTTTCTTCTTTACTAGTCTTGCTAGTGATCTATCAATTTTGTTGATCTTTTCAAAAAACCAACTCCTGGATTCACTGATTTTTTTGAAGGGTTTTTTTGTGTCTCTATCTCCTTCAGTTCTGCTCTCATCTTAGTTATTTCTTGCCTTGCCTTCTGCTAGCTTTTGAATGTGTTTGCTCTTTCTTCTCTAGTTCTTTCAATTGTGATGTTAGGGTGTCAGCTTTAGATCTTTCCTGCTTTCCCTTGTGGACATTTAGTGCTATACATTTCCCTCTGCACACTGCTTTAAATGTATCCCAGAGATTCTGGTATGTTGTGTCTTTGTTCTCATTGGTTTCAAAGAACATCTTTATTTCTGCCTTCATTTCATTATGTACCCAGTAGTCATTCAGGAGCAGGTTGTTCAGTTTCCCTGTAGTTGAGCAGTTGTGAGTGAGTTTTTAATTTTTTTATTTTTTTTTATTATTATTATTATACTTTAAGTTTTAGGGTACGTGTGCATAATGTGCAGGTTTGTTACATATGTATCCATGTGCCATGTTGGTGTGCTGCACCCATTAACTTGTCATTTAGCATTAGGTATATCTCCTAATGCTGTCCCTCCCCCCTGCCCCCACCCCAAAACAGTCCCTGGAGTGTGATGTTCCCCTTCCTGTGTCCACGTGTTCTCATTGTTCAATTCCCACCTATTATTGAGAACAGGCAGTGTTTGGTTTTTTGTCCTTGTGATAGTTTACTGAGAATGATGGTTTCCAGTTTCATCCATGTCCCTACAAAGGACATGAACTCATCCTTTTTTATGGCTGCATAGTATTCCATGGTGTATATGTGCCACATTTTCTTAATCCAGTCTAGCGTTGTTGGACATTTGGGTTGGTTCCAAGTCTTTGCTATTGTGAATAGTGCCGCAATGAACATACGTGTGCATGTGTCTTTATAGCAGTGTGATTTATAATCCTTTGGGTATATACCCAGTAGTGGGATGGCTGGGTCAAATGGTATTTCTAGTTCTAGATCCCTGAGAAATCGCCACACTGACTTCCACAATGGTTGAACTAGTTTACAGTCCCACCAACAGTGTAAAAGTGTTCCTATTTCTCCACATCCTCTCCAGTACCTGTTATTTCCTGACTTTTAAATGATGGCCATCCTAACTGGTGTGAGATGGTATCTCATTGTGGTTTTGATTTGCATTTCTCTGATGGCCAGTGATGATGAGCATTTTTTCATGTGTTTTTTGGCTGCATAAATGTCTTCTTTTGAGAAGTGTCTGTTCATGTCCTTCGCCCCCTTTTTGATGGGGTTGTTTGTTTTTTTCTTATAAATTTGTTGGAGTTCATTGTAGATTCTGGATATTAGCCCTTTGTCAGATGAGTAGGTTGTGAAAATTTTTTCCCGTTGTGTAGGTTGCCTGTTCACTCTGATGGTAGTTTCTTTTGCTGTGCAGAAGCTCTTTAGTTTAATTAGATCCCATTTGTCAATTTTGGCTTTTGTTGCCATTGCTTTTGATGTTTTAGACGTGACGTCCTTGCCCATGCCTATGTCCTGAATGGTATTGCCTAGGTTTGCTTCTAGGGTTTTTATGGTTTTAGGTCTAACATGTAAGTCTTTAATCCACCTTGAATTAATTTTTGTATAAGGTGTAAGGAAGGGATCCAGTTTCAGCTTTCTACCTATGGCTAGCCAGTTTTCCCAGCACCATTTATTAGATAGGGAATTGTTTCCCCATTGCTCGTTTACGTCAAGTTTGTCAAAGATCAGATAGTTGTAGATATGCGGCATTATTTCTGAGGGCTCTGTTCTGTTCCATTGATCTATGTCTCTGTTGTGGTACCAGTACCATGCTGTTTTGGTTACTGTAGCTTTGTAGTATAGTTTGAAGTCAGGTAGCGTGATGCCTCCCGCTTTGTTCTTTTGGCTTAGGATTGACTTGGTGATCCAGGCTCTTTTTTGGTTCCATATGAACTTTAAAGTAGTTTTTTCCAATTCTGTGAAGAAAGTCATTGGTAGCTTGATGGGGATGGCATTGAATCTATAAATTATCTTGGGCAGTATGGCCATTTTCACGATATTGATTCTTCCAACCCATGAGCATGGAATGTTCTTCCATTTGTTTGTATCCTCTTTTATTTTGTTGAGCAGTGGTTTGTAGTTCTCCTTGAAGAGGTCCTCCACATCCCTTGTAAGTTGGATTCCTAGGTATTTTATTCTCTTTGAAGCCATTGTGAATGGGAGTTCACTCATGATTTGGCTGTCTGTTTGTCTGTGATTGGTGTACAAGAATGCTTGTGATTTTTGTACATTGATTTTGTATCCTGAGACTTTGCTGAAGTTGCTTATCAGCTTGAGGAGATTTTGGGCTGAGACAATGAAGAGGAAGTCAAACTGAGTGAGTTTTTTAATCGTGAGTTCTAGTTTGATTGCACTGCAGTCTGAAAGACAGTTTGTTATAATTTCTGTTCTTTTACATTTGCTGAGGAGTGCTTTACTTCCAACTGTGTGGTCAGTTTTGGAATAAGTGCCATGTGGTGCTGATAAGAAGGTATATTCTGTTGATCTGGGGTGGAGAGTTCTGTAATTGTCTATTGGGTCCACTTGGTGCAGAGCTGAGTTCAATTCCTGGATATCCTTGTTAACTTTCTGTCTCGTTGATCTGTCTAATGTTGACAGTGGGGTGTTAAAGTCTCCCATTATTATTGTGTGGGAGTCTAAGTCTCTGTCTGTGTCTCTAAGGACTTGCTTTATGAATCTGGGTGTTCCTGTATTGGGTGCATATATATTTAGGATATTTAGCTCTTCTTGTTGAATTCATCCCTTTACCGTTATGGAATGGCCTTCTTT
This sequence comes from Nomascus leucogenys, assembly GCF_006542625.1. NCBI lineage: Eukaryota > Metazoa > Chordata > Mammalia > Primates > Hylobatidae > Nomascus > Nomascus leucogenys. The sequence goes on from NC_044393.1 coordinate 53,606,696, forward strand.
GTCTCTTTTGATCTTTGTTGGTTTAAAGTCTGTTTTATCAGAGACTAGGATTGCAACCCCTGCTTTTTTTTTTTTTTTTTTTTTTTTTTTTTTTGCTTTCCATTTGCTTGGTAGATCGTTCTCCAAACCTTTAATTTGAGCTTATGTGTGTCTCTGCACATGAGATGGGTCTCCTGAATAGAGCACACTGCTGGGTCCTGACTCTTTATCCAATTTGCCAGTCTGTGTCTTTAAATTGGAGCATTTACCCCATTTACATTTAAGGATAATATTGTTATGTGTGAATTTGATCCTGTGATTATGATGTTAGCTGGTTATTTTGCTCGTTAGTTGATACAGTTTCTTCCTAGCCTCGATGGTCTTTACAATTTGGCATGTTTTTGCAGTGGCTGGTACCGGTTGTTCCTTTCCATGTTTAGTGCTTTCTTCAGGAGCTCTTGTAAGGTAGGCCTGATGGTGACAAAAATCTCTCAGCATTTGTTTTTCTGTAAAAGATTTTATTTCTCCTTCACTAATGGAGCTTAGTTTGGCTGGATATGAAATTCTGGGTTGAAAATTCTTTTCTTTAAGAATGTTGACTATTAGCCCCCACTCTCCTCTGGCTTGTAGAGTTTCTGCTGAGAGATCCGCTGTTAGTCTGATGGGCTTCCCTTTGTGGGTAACTCAATCTTTCTCTCTGGCTACCCTTAACATTTTTTCCTTCATTTCAACTTTGGTGAATCTGACAATTATGTGTCTTGGAGTTCCTCTTCTCGAGGAGTATCTTTGTGGCGTTCTCTGTATTTCCTGAATTTGAATGTTGCCCTGCCTTGCTAGGTTGGGGAAGTTCTCCTAGATAATATCCTGAAGAGTGTTTTCCAACTTGGTTCCATTCTCCCTCTCACTTTCAGGTACACTAATCAGATGTAGATTTGGTCTTTTCACATAGTCCCATATTTCTTGGAGGCTTTGCTCATTTCTTTTTATTCTTTTTTCTCTAAACTTCTCTTCGCACTTCATTTCATTCATTAGATCTTCAATCACTGATACCCTTTCTTCCACTTGATCAAATCAGCTACTGAAGCTTGTGCATTCGTCACGTCATTCTCATGCCACGGTTTTCAGCTCCATCCGGTCATTTAAGGTCTTCTCTACACTGTTTATTCTAGTTAGCCATTAGTCTAATCTTTTTTCAACATTTTTAGCTTCTTTGCGATAGGTTCGAACATCCTCCTTTAGCTCAGAGAATTTATTACCAATCGTCTAAAGACTTCTTCTCTCAATTCGTCAAAGTCATTCTCCATCCAGCTTTGTTCCCTTGCTGGTGAGGAGCTGCGTTCCTTTGGAGGAGAAGAGGCATTCTGATTTTTAGAATTTTCCACTTTTCTGCTCTGGTTTCTCCCCATCTTTGTGGTTTTATCTACCTTTGGTCTTGATGATGGTGACGTACAGATGAGGTTTTGGTGTGGATATCCTTTCTGTTTCTTAATTTTCCTTCTAACAGTAAGGACCCTCAGCTGCAGGTCTGTTGGAGTTTGCCTGAGGTCCACTCCAGACCCTGTTTGCCTGGGTATCACCAGTGGAAGCTGCAGAACAGCAAATGTTGCTACCTGGTCCTTCCTCTGGAAGTTTCTTCTCAGAGGGGCATCCAGCTGTATGAGGTGTCAGTCGGCCCCTACTGGGAGGTGTCTCCCAGTTAGGCCACTGGGGGATCAGGAACCCACTTGAAGAAGCAGTCTGTCTGTTCTCAGATCTCAAATTTTATGCTGGGAGAACTACTATTCTCTTCAAAGCTGTCAAACAGGGACTAATTCTGCAGAAGTTTCTGCTGCCTTTTGTTCAGCTATGCCATGCCCCCAGAGGTGGAGTCTACAGAGGCAGGCCGGCCCCCTTGAGCAGCAGTGGGCTCCACCCAGTTCCAGCTTCCTGGCGGCTTTGTTTACCTACTCAAGTCTGAGCAATGGTGGATGCCCCTCCCCCAGCCTCTCTGCCCCCTTGCAGTTCAATCTCAGACTGCTGTGCTAGCAGTGAGTGAGGCTCCATGGGCGTAGGACCCTTTGAGCCAGACACAGGATATAATCTCCTGGTGTGCCATTTGCTAAGACCGTTGGAAAAGTGCAGTATTAGCGTGGGAGTGTCCTGATTTTCCAGCTACAGTCTGTCACAGCTTCCCTTAGCTAGGAAAGGGAATTCCCTGACCTCTTGTGCTTCCCAGGTGAGGCAATGCCCTGCCTTGCTCTGTGGGCTTCACCCACTGTCTGACAAGCCCCAGTGAGATGAACCTAGCACCTGAGTTGGAAATGCAGAAATCACCCATCTTCTGCATCGCTCACACTGGGAGCGGTAGACTGGAGCTGTTCCTATTCAGCCATCTTCTCATTTAGCCTGTTTTTATTGAGTGTTTATCATATTACTGGCACTGTGATATGTGCTCGAGATACAGAAATGAATGTGAAGGTGTGGTTCCTGCCATTAGAGAGGACCTTGTCTGGAAAGCAGAGATATCTATGTAAACCAGCAAATGCAATGGTGTATTATAGGTGCCATGATGGAAGGATGTACAAGGGCATAAAGATGAGGTTAGAGACATTTCCAAAGTCGTCTTATGACATAAGTGGATGTTCACCTGCTCAGCAAAGGGAAGAAGGCATAGGAGATTGGTGCAAATGTAGCCTAGGGTACCATGAAATGGCCCGATTGTAGAAACTACAAGTAGCTAAGTTTAGCCAAAGAGTGAAGTCACTGGAGGAATGGCAGGTTGGAGAAATAGGTAGGTTTTGGATCATGGAAGCCCTCTTAAACTCTGTCAAGGTGTGTGGACTTTATCCAGCACACATTTGGGAGTCCTGAAGGTTTTAAGCAGAGAAGTAATAAAATCTAATTTAATAGTAGTATGAAGAAAAACTTTATAAGCAGAACTTATAAATTATAAAGTAAAATGTTTTAAAATACTTTACTTTTTACTAGAAATTAAACATTTAGCAATGATCAACAAGAAAGTTATCTGGGTGACATGATGGTAGATTATAACAGCACCAGGATCTGCTATTCCTGCTAGTTCAGTCACATACCCCTGAGAACTCCTATTGCTTCTCCACTACCCTGCTCAACAAATTTATTCATTGATTCAATAAATGCTCACATGCTAAGCTCTATTATGAGCCCTAGAGACAGTGAGATAAAAAGAACTCATGGTAGGCTGGACACAATGGCTCATATCTATAATCTCAGCACTTTGGGAGGTAAAGGCAGGAGGATTGCTTGAGCTCAGGAGTTTGAGACCAGCCTGGGCAACACAGAGAGATTCTCATCTCTACAAAAAATTAAAAAAAAAAACTAGCAGGGGATGGTAGTATGCACCTTTGGTCCCAGCTACTCAGGAGGCTGAGATGGGATGATCACTTGAGCCAGGGAGGCCAATGCTACAGTGAGCCAGGCACAGAAAATAGCCCATGGAACAGTGCCTGCCACACAGTAGGCTCTCAGTAAACATTTGTTTAATTAAGGATGTAATAGCACATGCTGCTTAGCCCTTTGCCAAAGTTGATGAAGTGTTCCTGCAACCTTCAAGGTTATGATTACAGTTTTTGTTGCTGGAAGCTCTGTTGTGAGTTCTACGGCATCTTCAAAGAGAAGTTTCCCTTTATTATGAGGGGACAGCATGGAAGCTTTTGAGCCACTGCATTGAGCCACTGCACTCCAGCCTGTGCAACAGAGTGAGACCGTGTCTCAAATAATAATAACTCATGGTGGCCGGGCGCGGTGGCTCACGCTTGTAATCCCAGCACTTTGGGAGGCCGAGGCGGGCAGATCACGAGTTCAGGAGATTGAGACCATGATGAAACCCCGTCTCTACTAAAAATACAAAAAATTAGCCAGGCGTGGTGGCGGGCGCCTGTAGTCCCAGCTACTCAGAGAGGCTGAGGCAGGAGAATGGCGTGAACCCGGGAGTCGGAGCTTGCAGTGAGCCGAGATTGCGCCACTGCACTCCAGCCTGGGTGACAGAGCGAGACTCCATCTCAAAAAAAAAAAAAAAAAAAAAAAAAAAAAACTCACGGTTCCTTGTCCCCAGTGTGTTCACTGGAGCCATCATGTCAAATGTCTCTGGAGCCCAGACATGATCCTTGAAGAATCACAATCTCATTCCTCCTCTAAAGCCACATCCCCCACTTCCCAAAGCCAGACTTATTATTTGTACTCATCATCTTCGTGTGCCAACGGAAGGGTACAGGGATGCAGCAACAATAACCAGTTTCATTTTGAGAATTGCTATGAAGGGGAGTGAGAGTACTCCTAGCAGTCTACCAGGGAGTCGGTGCTTCAAAAACCAGTTTGAAACTTTTAAAAGCTGACTTTGCTTTTCACAAGGTTGCTGTTATTGAATTGGCAAAATGTTCTGTGTATTACTCTGTCACTCAAGGAATCAAAAACTTCAGATGGCAATGGTGGACTATTAGGTGTACATGTTAATTATTGTTTTGATTGTTAGAAAAACCACCACTCAAGAATATCTAAGAACATAGACATTATTGCACAAGCCACTGCCTCACTTATTATTCAGGAAAACTAAAACTCATAAAATGTGATGTGAAGGTAAGAGGAGTCATTTAATCCAAAGAAATGTCATTTTGTTGTGTTTTCTGTTTCAAACCTTATTGTAATCGTATAACAAACTAATACAGAAAGTCCTTGACTTCCTAACAACTATTTCATAATAGCTTTGGTAAATAAAACTGGAAATAAAGATACACTATATGTAGGGGAAGGGGCTCTTATATTTTGGCCTACATTTAATATGGATCATTCACCACAGTTTTAGGCTACTGTTGGACCTGTTATCTGTGTTACATATGCCTAAATTCCTACCCAGTGGTGTAACTTCTCCTTGTAAGCTTTCAGTTTCTGAAGAACTTTAAAAATCTCTTGCCTAATTCCTGAGGTTGAGTTGTTCTGGTGACCCAATTCCTTAGAAATTGATTCTTAGTAGTGTGAAGCAATTCCCAAAAAGCTTCCATGCTGTCCCCTCATAATAAAGGGAAACTTCTCTTTGAAGATGCCATAGAACTCACAGCAGAGCTTCCAGCAACAAAATCTGTAATCATAACCTTGAAGGTTGCAGGACAACCTCATCAACTTTGGCAAAGGGCTAAGCAGCATGTGCTGTTACATCCTTAATTAAACAAACGTTTGCTGAGAGCCTACTGTGTGACAGGCACTGTTCCATGGGCTATTTTCTGTGCCTGGCTCGCTCCCTGACCCCACCCCACCAAGATTCTTCAGATCTCTGCCTAAACATCAGGGAAGACTTCCCTCAAACTAGTAAATCTATTAAATCCTAGATAGATGCTCTCATAACCCTATGCATCTCTGCTTCAAAAACACTTCGCACAATTAAACTTTTCTAATTATTTTTTAACTTGAGAGAGAAAAAGTTTGTCCTCCCTGCTGGACTATAAGCTTTGTGTTGATCAGAGTCATTTCTCTCTTTTTACAGTTACTAGCACAGAAACTGATTAGAACATAAGGAGAAATAATGAAATGTAAAGAGTGAAAACGGAAACCTTATTTTGTAATTAATACATTGCATGTATAACATTGTAACAAGTGATGGCCTGGCCAGAGGCGTATCATTAGATTCTCAGTCATGTGAACAATCAAAATTCTTGAATGCTGGGTAATGTGAACATCTTTGATAAAAGCTGAAATTTTCTAATAGTTTCTGAATGGAATACTCCCTCCAAGGGCCCCTTCCTCTTGCAGAATCTGCAAGATTCTGCAAGCACACATAGAAGTAACTTCACATCCTTTGCAAGCACACATGCAAGTAACTTCACATCCTTTGCAAGCACACATGCAGATAACTTCAAACCATGGGAAGGGTTGTGTATCTGATGATTCTGCAGATGATCTGGATCAAGCCCTTCATAGGCTTTCCTGTCACTGCAGGCTAGCGCTCTCTGTCCAGATGCTGTGGTAGTGTCCATACTTTGTTACTCTTTTAATTTTTTTGTGGGGGTGGGGTTATTTTTATTTCTTTTTTTATTATACTTTAAGTTCTAGGGTACATGTGCACAACATGCAGGTTTGATACATAGGTATACATGTGCCATGTTGCTTTGCTGCACCCATCAACTCATCATTTCCATTAGGTATTTATCCTAATGCTATCCCTCCCCCAGAAGGATAGCCCAACACCCGAGAGGCCCCAGAGTGTGACGTTCCCTGCCCAATGTCCAAGTGATCTCGTTTTTCATTTCCCACCTATGAGTGAGAACATGTAGTGTTTGGTTTTCTGTCCTTGTGATAGTTTGCTCAGAATGATGGTTTCCACCTTCATCCATGTTCCTGCAAAGGACATGAACTCATAATTTTTTATGGCTGCATAGTATTCCATGGTGTATATGTGCCACATTTTCTTAATCCAGTCTATCATTGATGGACATTTAGGTTGGTTCCAAGTCTTTGCTATTGTGAATAATGCCACAATAAACATACATGTGCATGTGTCTTTATAGTAGCATGATTTATAATCTTTTGGGTATATACCCAGTAATGGGATGGCTGGGTGAAACGCTATTTCTAGTTCTAGATCCTTGAGAAATCACCATGCTGTCTTCCACAATGGTTGAACTAATTTACACTCCCAATAACAGTGTAAGTGTTCCTATTTCTCCACATCCTCTCCAGCATCTGTTGTTTCCTGACTTTTTGATGATTGTCATTCTAACTGGCGTGAGATGGTGTCTCATGGTGGTTTTGACTTGCATTTCTCTGATGGCCAGTGATGATGAGCTTTTTTTCATGTGTCTGTTGGCTGCATAGATGTCTTCTTTAGAGAACTGTCTGTTATATCCTTTGCGCACCTTTTGATGGGGTTGTTTGATTTTTCTTGTAAATTTGTTTGAGTTCTTTGTAGATTCTGGATATTAGCCCTTTGTCAGATGAGTAAGTTGCAAAAATTTTCTCCCATTCTGTAGGTTGCCTGTTCACTCTGATGGTACCTTCTTTTGCTATGCAGAAGCTCTTTCGTTTAATTAGATCCCATTTGTCTATTTCAGTTTTGTTACCATTGCTTTTTGTGTTTTAGTCATGAAGTCCTTGCCCATGCCTATGTCCTGAATGGTATTGCCTAGGTTTTCTTCTAGGGTTTTTGTGGTTTTAGGTCTAACATTTAAGTCTTTAATCCATCTTGAATTAATTTTTGTATAAGGTATAATGAAGGGATCCAGTTTCAGCTTTCTACATATGGCTAGCCAGTTTTCCCAGCACCATTTATTAAATAGGGAATCCTTTCCCCATTGCTTGTTTTTGTCAGGTTTGTCAAAGATCAGATGGTTGTAGATGTGTGGCATTATTTCTGAGGCCTCTGTTCTGTTCCATTGGTCTATATCTCTGTTTTGGTACCAGTACCATGCTGTTTAGGTTACTGTAGCCTTGTAGTATAGTTTGAAGTCAGGTAGCATGATGCCTCCAGCTTTGTTCTTTTGGCTTAGGATTGTCTTGGTGATGCAGGCTCTTTTTTGGTTCCATATGAACTTTAAAGTAGTTTTTTTCCAATTCTGCGAAGAAAGTCAGTGATAGCATGATGGGAATGGCATTGAATCTATAAATTACTTTGGGCGGTATGACTATTTTCATTATATTGATTCTTCCTGTCCAGGAGCATGGGATGTTTTTCCATTTGTTTGTGTCCTCTTTTATTTTGTTGAGCAGTGGTTTGTAGTTCTCCTTGAAGAGGTCCTTCACATCCCTTGTAAGTTGGATTCCTAGGTATTTTATTCTCTTTGAAGCACTTGTGGTTGGGAATTTACTCATGATTTGGCTCTCTGTTTGTCTGTTATTGGTGTATAGGAATGCTTGCGATTTCTGCACATTGATTTTGTATCCTGAGACTTTGCTGAAGTTGCTTATCAGCTTAAGGAGATTTGGGGCTGAGACAATGGGTTTTCTAAATATACAGTCATGTCATCTGCAAACAGGGACAATTTGACTTCCTCTTTTCCTAATTGAATACCCTTTATTTCTTTCTCCTGCCTGATTGCCCTGGCCAGAACTTCCAACACTATGTTGAATAGGAGTGGTGAGAGAGGGTATCCCTGTCTTGTGCCAGTTTTCAAAGGGAATACTTCCAGTTTTTGCCCATTCAGTATGATATTGGCTGTGGGTTTGTCATAAATAGCTCTTATTATTTTCAGTTATGTCCCATCAATACCTAGTTTATTGAGAGATTTTAGCATGAAGGACTGTTGAATTTTTCAAAGGCCTTTTCTGCGTCTATTGAGATAATCATGTGGTTTCTGTCATTGGTTCTATTTATGTGATGGATTACATTTATCAATTTGTGTATGTTCAACCAGCCTTGTATCCCAGGGATGAAGCCAACTTGATCATAGTGGATAAGCTTTTTGATGTGCTGCTGGATTCAGTTTGCCAGTATTTGACTGAGGATTTTCACACTGATGTTCATCAGGGATATTGGTCTAAAATTCTCTTTTTTTGTTGTGTCTCTGCCAGGCTTTGGTATCAGGATGATGCCGGCCTCATAAAATGAGTTAGGGAGGATTCCTTCTTTTTCTATTGATTTGAATAGTTTCAGAAGGCATGATACCAGCTCCTCTTTGTACCTCTGGTAGAATTCGGCTGTAAATCTATCTGGGCCTGGACATTTTTGGTTAGTAGGCTATTAATTATTGCCTCAATTTCAGAGCCTGTTATTGGTCTATTCAGAGATTCAACTTCTTCATGGTTTCCTTGGGAGGGTGTACATGTCCAGGAATTTATCCATTTCTTCTAGGTTTTCTAGTTTATTTGCATAGAGGTGTTTACAGTATTCTGTGATTGTAGTTTGTATTTTTGTGGGATCAGTGGTTATATCCCCTTTATCATTTTTTATTGCATCTGTTTGATTCTTCTCTCTTTTCTTCTTTATTAGTCTTGCTAGCAGTCTATCAATTTTGTTGATGTTTTCAAAACATCAGCTCCTAGATTCATTGATTTTTTGAAGGGTTTTTTCTGTCTCTTTCAGTTCTGCTCTGATCTTAGTTATTTCTTGCCTTCTGCTATCTTTTGAATGTGTTTGCTCTTGCTTCTCTAGTTCGTTTAATTGTGACGTTAGGGTGTCGATTTTAGATCTTTCCTGCTTTCTCTTGTGGGCATTTAGTGCTATAAATTTCCCTCTGCACACTGCTTTAAATGTGTCTCAGAGATTCTGTTACATTGTCTTTTTGTTCTCATTGGTTTCAAAGAACATGTTTATTTCTGCCTTCATTTTGTTATTTAGCCAGTTGTCATTCAGGAGCAAGTTGTTCAGTTTGCATGTAGTTGTATGGTTTTGAGTGAGATTCTTAATCCTGAGTTCTAGTTTGATTGCACTGTGGTCTGAGAGACAGTTTGTTATAATTGCCGTTCTTTTACATTTGCTGAGGAGGGCTTTACTTCCAACTCTGTGGTCAATTTTAGAATAAGTGTGATGTGGTGCTGAGAAGAATGCATATTCTGTTGATTTGGGGTGGAGAGTTCTGTAGATGTCTGTTAGGTCTGCTTGGCACAGAGCTGAGTTCAGGTCCTGGATATCCTTGTTAACCTTCTGTCTCGTTGATCTGTCTCATGTTGACAGTGGTGTGTTAAAGTCTCCCATTATTATTGTTTGGGAGTCTAAGTCTCTTTGTAGGTCACTAAGGACTTGCTTTATGAATCTGGGTGCTCTTGTATTGGGTGCATATATATTTGGGATAGTTAGCTCTTGTTGATTTGATCTGTTTACTATTATGTAATGGCCTTCTTTGTCTCTTTTGAACCAACAAAGTTGGTTTAAAGTCTGTTTTATCAGACACTAGGATTGCAACCCCTGCTTTTTTTTGCATTCCATTTGCTTGGTAGATCGTCCTCCATCCCTTTATTTTGAGCCTGTGTGTGTCTTTGCACATGAAATGGGTCTCCTGAATATAGCATACTGATGAGTCTTGACCCTTTATTCAATTTCCCACTGTGTATCTTTTAATTGGGGCATTTAGCTGATTTACATTCAAGGTTAATATTGTTATGTGTGAGTTTGATCCTGTCATTATGATGTTCACTTGTTATTTTGCCCGTTAATTGATGCAGTTTCTTCATAGCATCAATAGTCTTTACAATTTGGCATATTTTTGCAGTGGCTGGTACCGGTTGTTCCTTTCCATGTGTAGTGCTTCCTTCAGGAGCTCTTGTAAGGCAGGCCTGGTGGTGACAGAATCTCTCAGTATTTGCTTGTCTGTAAAGGATTTTATTTCTCCTTCACTTATGAAGCTTAGTTTGGCTGGATATGAAATTCTGGGTTGAAAATTCTTTTCTTTAAGAATGTTGAATATTGGCTTCCACTTTCTTCTGGCTTGTAGGGTTTCTGCTGAGAGATCTGCTGTTAGTCTGATGGGCTTCCCTTTATGGGTAACTCAACCTTTCTCTCTGGCTGCCCTTAATATTTTTTCCTTCATTTCAACCTTGGTGAACCTGACAATGATGTGTCTTGGGGTTGCTCTTCTCGAGGAGTGTCTTTGTGGTGTTCTCTGTATTTCCTGAATTTGAATGTTGGCCTGCCTTGCTGTGTTGGGGAAGTTCTCCTGGATAATATCCTGAATAGTGTTTTCCAACTGGTTCCATTCTCCCCATCACTTTCAGGTACACCAATCGAACATAGATTTGGTCTTTTCACATAGTCCCATATTCCTTGGAGGCTTTGTTCATTCCTTTTTCCTATTTTTTCTCTAACCTTGTTTTCTTGCTTTATTTCATTAATTTGATCTTCAATCACTGATTTGAAGAATCACTTTCTTCCACTTGATCAAATCAGCTATTGAAGCTTGTGCATGCATCATGAAGTTCTCATGCCATGGTTTTCAGCTCCATCAGGTCATTTAAGGTCTTCTCTACACTGTTTATTCTAGTTAGCTATTCGTCTAATCTTTCTTCAACGTTTTTAGCTTCCTTACGATGGGTTCAAACATCCTCTTTTAGCTCGGAGAAGTTTGTTATTACCGACCTTCTGAAGCCTACTTCTGTCAACTTCTCAAAGTCATTATCTGTCCAGCTTTGTTCCATTGCTGGCAAGGAGCTGCGAACCTTTGGAGAAGAGGCACTCTGATTTTTAGAATTTTCAGCTTTTCTGCTCTGGTTTCTCCCCATCTTTGTGGTTTTATCTACCTTTGGTCTTTGATGTTGGTGACCTACAGATGGGGTTTTTGTGTAGATGACCTTTTTGTTGATGTTGATGCTATTTCTTTCTGTTGGTTAGTTTTCCTTGTAACAGTCAGGTCTCTCAGCTACAGGTCTGTTGGAGTTTGCTGGAGTTCCACTCCAGAACTGTTTGCCTGGGTATCACTAGCAGAGGCTGCAGAACAGCAAATATTGCAGAACAGCAAATATTGCTGCCTGATCCTTCCTCTGGAAGCTTCGTCCCAGAGAGGCAGCTGCCTATATGAGATGTCTGTCAGCCCCTACTTGGACGTGTCTCCCAGTTAGGCTATACAGGTGTCAGGGACCCACTTGAGGAAGCAGTCTTTCTGTTTTCAGAGCTCAAACACCGTGCTGGGAGAACCACTGCTCTCTTCAGAGCTGTCAGACAGGGATGTTTAAGTATGCAGAAGTTGTCTGCTGCCTTTTGTTCAGCTATGCCCTGCCCACAGAGTTGGAGCCTAGAGGCAGTTGAGCTGTGGTGGGCTCCACCCAATTCGAGCTTCCTAGCCGCTTTGTTTACCTACTCAAGCCTCAGCAATGGTGGACACCCCTCCCCCAGCCAGGCTACCATCTTGCAGATCGATCTCAGACTGCTGCATTAGCAGTGAGCAAGGCTCTGGGCATGGGTGCTGCCGAGCCAGGCATGGGAAAGAATCACCTTGTTTGCCAGTTGCTAAGACCTTGGGAACAGCACAATATTGGGGCGAGAGTGTCCCATTTTTCCAAGTAGTCTGTTATGGCTTCCCTTGGCTAGGAAAGGGAAATCCCCCAACCCCTTGCACTTCCCGGGTGAGACAACACCCCACCCTGCTTTGGCTTGCCCTCCATGGGCTGCACCCACTGTCCAACCAGTCCCAGTGAGATGAACCAGGTACCTCAGTTGGAAACGCAGAAATCACCCATCTTCTGTGTCAATCACACTGGGAGCTGCAGACTGGAGCTGTTCCTATTTGGCCATCTTCACTCTTTTAATTTTTATCACATGAGATGCAGTGGCCCTGCCTCAGACCTTCTCATGGCTCATAAAGTGCATTTATTCAAAAGGCACCAATGAAGAGCTTCCCTATGAACTCCAAGTTGAGTCCAAGACACATCTTAATAGAGAGAATTTATTTGTTGAGACAAATCATACAAGCCTTCTTTAGAAGCAGCAATATCTTCTTGAAATACTTTTCCCCATTTGTAAAGATTTGTATAAATCTCTTAGTATGATTTATTGATGGTTACAAGTCTATATGGTCACTTTTTCAGCTCTGTATATCCAAGATGAAGTAGAGATAACAACAATATTCCTGCATCTTTCTGGATCTTATCGAATGATTAGGAAATTAAAACCCCTCTTCTCCAGTCTATTTGTGTGTTTCAAGATGTGTTAAAAGCACATGGATAACAAAACATAGCTAGTAAGCAGAAAACTCTTCAATAAACGTCATACCTGCCTTGGTAGTCACAGGATCTACTGGCGTAGGGTAGAGGCTACATTCAGATACCTTGTAATACAACTTAAGATTTACATTCCTCAGCTTGGCCAGCTTTCATCTCACGTTCATTGCCAGAAAATGTGCAGCTAGGTCTTTGCACTCTTCATTGCAGCGACTAATGAGTTCTAAATCATTATCTGTTTACATGTTTGTTCTCCCCAAGTGACCATGAGCTCATTTAGGGAATCAGTGACTCATTTTTGTTCATCCATTTTATCCCCAATATTAATTCCAACATTTGACCCATATCTGTGAACTGAATAAATGTTTTTTGAACTACAGGAGCTCATAAACACTACCTCTTCTGTTCTTTCCCACTGAAACCAACTGTAATCATCAGCCCTCCAAATAAATTTATGCTGTATCTGTTTCTGTCACATAGCTATAGTGTGACAAATGGATTCATAATGATGTAACAGCAATAATATTTTGCCTAATAGAAGTAACATTATTTTATTAGTTTGAATATGTAGCATGTTAAGACATTTGTTTCCATTTAAAATTCTTTTTTGGAATAAATGTTCTTTCTTTTGCATACTACTTAACTCATTTCAGTCATTCTTTTTGTGAATATTCATTTAAAGCTGTATTTAGAGTTAATTAGAAAATAAACTTTCCATTTTCACTCTTTATATTTCAAGATTTAGTATAACTGAATCATTAAGTGCTTTAGCTAAGACTAGCAGATGCATCTTTAAATTGATCCCTTTGATTAAAGCTAGTTTGCAGGCTGCTGATAATACAGTCATACCAGAAGGAATTACATGCTTATTGTTTTTACTATATTATACAGCTCTACTTTATTCCATTATACAAATAGACAGATACAGCCTGCCTCTATTGACATGGTGGGGGGAGGGGAATGTGATTACTTTCATTCAAAGGAAGTATAATCCTTATTAATTGAAGTCTGAAATGGAGTGTATTTCTAAGGAACTAGAATTATCTTTGCCAGAATTCTGACTGGAATTTTCCTATTTCAATCAATATATACAACTGCTTTGCATAGTGACATTGCTGGCTTCTGCTAACATTACTCCCTTTGCTTATATGTGAGGGACCTTCAAAAAGTTCATGGAAAATGTGAATTATGAAAAAGCTATGCATGAATTACAATTTTTACCCCAATATAAACTCATACTAACTTGGATATAACGTATCTAAACAGGATCTAGTTTGAGGCACTAAGATGGATAAGACATCAGTTTGAAAAAACCCCCTATCAGAGCAACATGAATTCTGCTGAAATTGAAGCAAGAACAAATATCAAAATTATGGTTAAGTTTGGATAGAAGAATGGTAAAATTATTGCTGTTTTACAAAAATTTTATGGGGACAATGTCCCAAAGAAATCATCCATTTTCAAATGGGCATAAGAAGGGACAAGATGATGTTGAATATGAAGCCCACAGCAGCAGACCATCCATGTCAATTTTCAAGCACAAAATTAATCCTGCCTGTGCCTTAATTGAAAGGGACTAGTGACTAACAGCACAAACAATAGCCAACACCACAGATATCTCAATTGGTTCAGTTCATACTATTCTGACTGAAAAATTAAAGTTGAGCAAACTTTCCACTCAAGGGGCACCAAAACTATTGTTTCCAGATCAGCTGCCGACAAGAGCAGAGCTTTCAATGCAAATTTTAAACATGTGGAATCAAGATCCTGAAGCATTTCTTCAAAAAATTATAACAGGAGGTGAAACACGGCTTTCCAGTATGATCTTGAAGACAAAGCACAATCAAAGCAGTGGCTACCAAGAGGTGGCAGTGGTCCAGTCAAAGTAAAATCATAGCAGTAAAGAGCAAAGTTCATGGCCAGAGTTTTTGGCGATGCTCGAGGGATTTTGCTTGTTGACTTTCTGGAGGGCCAAAGAACAATAATGTCTGCTTATAAGAATGTTTTAAGAAAGTTAGCCAAAGCTTTAGCAGAAAAACACCGGAGAAAGCTTCATCAGAGAGTCCTTCTCTATTCATAACGATACTCTTGCTCATTCCTTTCATCAAACAAAGGCAATTCTGCAAGAGTTTCAATAGGAAATCATTATACATCCACCTTATGGTCTTGATTAGGCTACTTCTGACATCTTTTGGTTTTTGAATCTTAAAACCATTTTTCTTTAGTTAATAGTGTAAAAAGGATTGTATTCACAAGGTTAAATTCCCAGAATTCCCTCAGTTTTTTAGAGATGGACTAGAAAACAGGTATCATTCCTTACAAAAGTGTCTTGACCTTGATGGTGCTTATGATGGAGAAATAAAGTTTACATTTTTAATTTTTATCTCTTAATTCCATTTTTCCATGAATTTTTAAAACTCCCCTCGTATGAGTGCTTCTAAACAAAATGAAAGCTGTGCTTTTCTTACATAGGCAAATATTCTGCCAACTGAACTCACTTATGATTTTTACAGATAATAGAGAAAACATTACTCTGGCTCACATCTGAATGATCACAAGTGTAAAATTAGTGACCTAATCAATGAGAGTTATTCCTGTAGATTGATTTCTACTAGTTTATATGATTTATAAACACATAAATGTAGAATAACACTAATATCAGCATTGTTCATCTGTTTCCATCATGGAGGTGTCTTTTATTTACTTCCTTTTCATTTTCATTGGGATTAACTTGGCTTTCAAGTTCCATTTTGGAAATAACGTTTTCTTGTAAGCAAAATTCGGGTTGTTGGATTGGCTGTATTTGGGGTAGAAGTAATAAAACAAAACAGTAATGTCAAATGGTCCTCGATTGGTCAACACATCCTCCATCCTCTGTTTATAGGCAGAGCAGTATTACACTTTGAGAATGGAAGAACCCATCACATGTTTATTCTTTGTCTTCCTCATTCATTCAATTAGCATTTTCTGAGTACCTTTTATATGCCAAGGACTACACATAGCACCAAGAATATGAGAATGAACCATGTATAGATCACTGACACATCAGAAATTTCACACTTCAATACAATGAGGAAGGTCTGTGATACAGGTATATGCCAGGTATTAAGGAAACATTACAGAGGGACCTCAGTACAGCTTATTTTCATGGAAGCAGTTGTGCGGAGGGATGCAGGTACATGATCTCTCTTGTTTTACCATCGAATCAACCAAAGTGCCTGTGCTAGCCAAACATCAGCAATGGCTAATGAGGCCAGTGATCATCAAGGTCCTACCAGACAGGGAGTATTGAGTTGTGCTGACTTAAAACTTTGTAAAAGCCCTAAACTTCTTATCCCCAGACATTACTAAGGACTTCCCTGGCCCTTCAACTCTGGTCCCTGACCAGCCTTGTAGCCTCCTCTTCCTATGCTAGAAGCCTCAGATGAGGAAGTATGGCTCATCGCTCATGGCCTGCTGTCTGTGTATGGAAACTCACCCAACCCTCTTCATCACATTTTTATTTTGTGTTAAACCATTGGAACTATAACCTGGGGTACCCTAAAAACATGTTGAGGGGAGAGGGACAGGTAGATAGGTGAACTCATAGTAGCAGAATTGCGAAATAGACTTTATCATATTAACAGTACTTCACTATTTGAATACTTTCTGAGCTGGCAACTTTTCGGGAGTTAATCTCTCATCTTTTCCATTCTACATTTATTGAGATACGGAGCTCTGCTCTGTGGAGAATCAAACCCTCAGGAGCAAAAGGAACAGGAATTAATTCTATATACTTTCCATATCACTGCGCTAATCTCTATGTCTGAAAGATTATTGTCGTGCAGGTTCTTTACTGTTCAATTTTGCTGTCACCAGAGCCACTGGGGGCCATTATTTTGAAGTTGGTGATGGTAATGACAAAAAGCCGCATGTTTCATGATACTTTTTACTTTTACAAAATGTTTTTCCAAACTATTATCTCATTTTATCCTCAGAGTGAAGATGTAGATTATGCAGATAAAATCCTCTTTTTGCTGGCAAAAATTTAGAGGCACCAGAGACAGAGTTAGTCACTGAGATCATGGCAAAGCCAAGGACAAAGATCTTCAAGCTTAAATAGCACCCTATGGCCTATAAGGGGATGTACTGTTATTTCATTCATTCTTCACAGTGTACCTGTGATTTGAAGTCACCATTCCTATAAATAAGGAGACTGAGGTGCATGGAGGTGATGTAGCTAAACAAGATTTTGCATTTTCACATCAGCTAAGGGGTATTAACTGACTGCTTTGGACCAGGCCCTGTGCTGAATGTGTTCATATGTAATGTCTCATCTAAGCTCACTGTAATCTGTGAGCTGGGCATCATTATGCAGATTTGACAGAAGAATAGGCCAATTAATTGCCCAAGGTCTCCATTTACTGGCAATGGAGCCAATTCTTAAACTCCTTTCTAATGCTCTTTCCATTAAGCCAGACGTTCTCAGCCTTTTTCCATCTCCAATTTATTTATAAGCATAGCATATACTTATCAGTAATATCTCTCTTGATACCACAGAGAAGTTTCATAAAGGGCTGGTTCTTCTGGGATATATATCAGAATCTGCTGGAAGATGAAGGGGGAAGGAGTGGAGACAGGAACTTAGGAGAGATGATAGTTTAAATTAGCACTCTTCCCCTCTCCCATTGGTAACTAAACCATATCTCTTAACTCTTATGATTTTTTTTAAGATCCAAATTTATCTCTATCGTTTCAACAAAATGTATTGAGTACCTCCATGTGCCAAATGTGTTCTAGGTACTAGAGATATAGCAATGTTAGGTATAGCAGTGAACAAAATCTATAAGGTCCTTAGATCATGAAGCATATATTATCGATAGTGACAAGTGCTCTGAATGAAATTAAACAGAATGATGAGACAGATATAGGGGAGAGGGGTTGCTAGATAGGGTGGTCAGGGAAGCCCTCTCTGATGAGTAGCATTTGGGCCAAAATGTGAATGGCCAGAGCAGCCAGCCACACAAAGAGCTGGAATCAGGTTTTGGACATTTTATTGCCCACAGCTGGCTCTGGTACTGCTCTCCCTCATACAAAGGCACCAACCACAAACTCAGCCTGCTCAACTCCCAGCTCGAGTTAGAATGCCCCAAGAACAGCCAGACCTGGTCCTCACCAAACTTTCTCTCTGCCAAAACCTGGAGCTGGCTCTGGTCCACATGACCTGGAATCACAGCCTGTCCTATGCTTTGTTCTATGGTTCCCCACATTCATAGGTGTGCTCACTCCATCTTCAGCAAGGTGGGACCTACCCAGACAGAGCCCCTGAATCACATGATGGTTTGATGGTTGACTTTCAAAATGTCACCTACTTCAAAACACACAAAGATTTCCATCGGCAGTTTATTTTTTCTTTTCTTTTCTTTTTTTTTTTTTCTGACAACCTCGGTCTGTTACCCAGGCTGGAGTACAGTGGCATTATCTCAGCTCACTGCAACCTCTGCCTCCTGGATTCAAGCAATTCTCCTGCCTCAGCCTCCCAAGTAGCTGGGATTACAGGCGTGCACCACCATGCCTGGCTAATTTTTGTATTTTTAATAGAGACAGGGTTTCACCATGTTGGCCAGGCTGGCCTTGAACTCCTGACCTCAAGTAATCCTCCCACCTTGGCCTCCCAAAGTGCTGAGATTACAGGTGTGAGCCATTGCGCCCAGCCAGCAATTTATTTTCTATAGACAGTTTGTCTTTGTGAAGGACCCAGGTTCTTTTCTTTTGCCACCCTCTGAAGGTGGAACTTAACATACAAGCAAGACAAGGCAACTAGTGGACAGGATGGAAGCTAGAATATTCTGAAAAGCTGCTTTGCTCAGAATTCCTTGCTTGTCATGTGTATGTCCATGTCTTGTAACTTCTGCATATAAGGTGACCAGCAACTAGGTTTCTATTCAATATTGATTACAGAGGAAGACTAAGTGTTAAAGTTCTCATAATTAAACCTCAAGGACACAGAATCAATGGTGTCTTCAGCATTATGTCCAGTAGAAGAGTTTCATTCAAATCAATCACCGAAATATGTTGAAAGATGTCTTATTTATTTTATGTTAATACACAGAATACCACAGACTGGGTAATGTATCTTAAACAGAAATGTATTTGGCTCATGTTTCTGGAGGCTGAAAGTCCAAGAGCATGGTGCTAGCATCTAGTGAGGACCTTATTGCTGTCATCCCATGGCAGAAGGTGGAAGGGCAAGAGGATACTAAAGAGCAAGAGAGAAAAAGGGCTGAACTCATCCATTTTATCAGGAACACACTCCCATGACAATTAACCTACTCCTAAGATAATATTATTGATCATATTCATGAGGCCAGAGCTATTATGACCTAATCACCTCTTAAAGGTTCCAACTCTCAACACTGTTACAATGAGGATTAAGTTTTCTCTCTCTCTCTCTTTCTTTCTTTCTTTCTTTCTTTCTTTCAAGACATGGTCTTGCTTTGTTGCCCTAGCTGGAGTACAGTGACACAATCACAGCTCACTGTAGCCTTGACCTCCAAGGCCCAAGCAGTCCTCCTACCTGAGCCTTCTAAGTAGCTGGGACTACAGGTGCATGCCAGCAAACGTGGCTAACTTTTTAAATTTATTTTTTGTAGAGACAGGGTCTCACTGTGTTGCTCAGGCTGGGATTAAACCACAGCATTGCACCCCTGGCCCCCAAAATTCATGTTCTCCTCAAAATGCAAAATACATTCATTTTATCCCAATAGCCCCAAAAGTCTTAACTTATTCTAGCATCAACTCAAAAGCTCAAAGTCCAAAGTCTCATCTAAATCAGATATGGGTGAAATTCAAGGCATGAGTCATCCTGAGGTAAAATCCCTCCATCTTTGAATCTGTGAAATCGAAACAAGTTATTTATTTCCAAAATACAGTGGTAGGACAGCCAAAGGATAGACATTCCCATTCCAAAAGGGAGGAATAGGCAAGAAGAAAGAGGCAACTTGTCTCAAACAAGTTCAAAACCCAATAGGAAAAACCACATTAAGTCTTCAGCTGAAGAACAACATTAAGTTTTAAAGTCCTTTGACTCTATGCCCCACATGCTGGGCACACTGGGGTGAGGGTTGAGCTACCCCAAGGCCTCAGGCAGCCCTGTCTCTATGGCTTTGCTGAGTTTACTCTACCCAATAGCTCTCATAGGTTGGAGTTTCATGCCTGCAGCTCTTTTTTCTATGCTGACCCTACAAGCTGGTAGTTCTACAGTTCTGGTGTCTAAGGAGTGGTCCCACTCCCACAGCTCCACTAGGCATTGTTCTGATGGGGACTCCCTGTGGCAACTCTGACCCTGCAGCAGGTTTCTGCCTTGGCCCGCAGGCTTTCCCAGACATCCTTTGAAATCTAGATGGAGACCACCATGGCCCCACAGCTCATGCACTCTGCAGATTGAGCACCACATGGTAGCTGACAAGGTTCACTACTTGCACCCTCTGTAGCTGCACCATAAGCCTCGCCTGAGCCTGTCAGAGCTATGGCCAGGGTGGTCAAGGAGTGCTGCACCAAGATGCAGAGAGCAGTCTTGAGGCAGCTCTGAGCAGCAAAACCAGGGAGGATACCCTAGGCCTGTCCCCCAAAACTATTCTGCCCCACTAGAGCTCTGGGCCTGTGATGGGAGGGGCAGCCTCAAAGAGCTCTGAAATGCCTTCAAGCTCTTTCTCCCATTGTCCTGTAGCACCTGGCTCCCTTCTGCTCATCTCCTTAGTGGATGGCCACTTGGCCACAAGTTCTTAACTCCTTAGTTCATTCACTAAACACACCTTTTCAATCTTTACATAGGGAGGCTGCCAATTTTTCAAATCTTTCCATTTTGCTTCTCTTTTAATTATAAGTTTCATCTCCCAATGATTTAATTTTGAAGTTTCTATGACTTAAAGTGCTGGAATTTGAATCTACCCAAGTTGGCAGGAACTCTGAAATAAGCTCCTCCAGGATAATAGAATAAACTGTGTCTGTAACTATGATATGACTCCTTTTTTTAACTTAGGGAAAGCAAATAGCAAGAAGATCAAATTCCTCCAATAATGGATTTTTCTACTCAATTATTCAGCTGTCAAAGCTGCTAGGCCATGCAGAACTGGTTTCAAGACTGCTCTACTGCCAGATGAAGCTATCAGGACTGTCAGTCTCCAGGGAGCCCAGGAATTGTTTCAAAATGGTCACAAAGGACCATCAGAATTAAATGTACTTTACTGGGGGAAAACAGTCATTTTCCTACTGGGATTTGCTAGCCATATTCTTCATCCTTCAAGGCTGTCAAATAACTCTCGGTAAACCTAATTCTGTTATTTTCAGCTGCCATCCCAAGTATCTATAGCTACATACTCTAATAATCTAGGTTTAGGTAGTCTAAACACAACAAATGTATTTTTTAATCCACAGGAAAAATTCTACACTATCCCTTAACCTCTCTCCCCTTTTCAATAATCTGACTTTCCAAAGAATTACCTTCTTACTAATGAATAGAAAAAAAATGAAAAGTTTTCTCCTATTAAAACAAGTGAAAAAATGGTGATTTCTTTTGATTTCCAGTGACTGATAGACAGGTATACTAATTTTCTTAATTTTAGCTGTTTTGGTTAAGTCTTTCAAAATCATACGCATTCATATTATAACTGCTACAGTAGTGCAAACTTATACATTAGGAATGTTGGTCACAGAATAATTAATGAAAAACATTTATTAGCATGTACTTAAAAATTACACATCCATGCGCACACATACACACTCAGACACACACATTCCAACGGGTACTCTGATTTTATAAAGCCATCTGGAAAGTTATAAACTCACAGATGTCAGTGAGTAATGTTTCTCATAAAAGCATTTTTCACTTTATAACCCTCAAATCATATTTTTGATATTCAGTTTACAGATAACTTTCAAAAACATTCCTGTTGTATAAAGTAAAGTTTAACACTGTTGATGCAACTGCAGGAAAAAGCATCAGACTATTACATTTAGAGGGCAGAAAATTCAAGTCCTTTTTGAATTTGATCAAAATCAAAATGATGGTCTGAAAAAAAGAAACAAGAAATATTGAAAAGCTACCCCGTATTTTAACAGGCACGTATTTTTAAAATAAATTTTATTGCATACGTTTGAGGTTTCCTTCTTTTCTAATATAAAGGCATTGGTTGGCACAAACCAAGGAGACACGTTTATTTTTTATTTTTATTTTTGGAAACAGGGTCTCATTATGTTGCCCAGGCTAGTCTTGAACTCCTGGCCTCATGCAATTCTCCTGCCTTGGCCTCCCAAAGTGCTGAGATTACAGGCGTGAGCCACCACACCTGGCCAAAAAGACATGTTTAGATGGCAGAACTTGGGAGCTGATGAAGATTTGCAATATCAAACACACCCCATCATCATCCACCTTTATTGATTGGTTCACGTCAGTGTGCTCTACTCTTTGACAGAGAGTAGCGAGTAAGATTTGGAAATAGCAAAACAGAGATATCAGAAAGCGCTATTGCTTTTGTCGTTTTTCTGCAAATTCATCATTTGGTCATGTCTACAGACAACACCTAGCTTTGTTGTTTTCAACAAGCTGACAGAGGTCTGGGGCTGACTAGTGTTTGAAACACTCTGTCTTTTGTGAGCTTGGCAAATCACTTATCTCTTTGAACCTTACATTTCGGTAAAAAGGTAAAAAGTGAAGATAATGATAATACCACTCCAGCCTGCCTCAAAGGATTGTAAGGAAGGTCAAGTGAGATCCTATATGAGAAGGGACTTTGAAAACCGTGTAATTGGCCAGCAGGTTTTTCCTGCCTGCTGCACAGACGAAATCAATCCACTGAAACCACAGCATTGCGATGGAGAGTTTAACTAATGTGAGATCGGTCCATGTTGGAGAACTGGAGTTATCACTCAAATCAGTATCCCTGAAAGCTTGGAGGTTTGGGTTTTTATGGGCAATTTGGTGGGCAGGGGTCTAGGGTGTAGGTGCCACTGATTGGTTAGGGATGAAACCATAAAGGTGTGGAAAATGGTCCTCATGCACTGAGTCTACGGGACTCAGTGGATCCCACTGGGGCTATGGGATCCGTTGAATCATGAGTCATGACTGTTGGAGGGATCCGTTAGAAAAACCCCTCAAAACAAAACAAAACGAAAAATCTTAGGTTCTACAATACTGATGTTTTCTATAGGAGCGATTGGCAAGGTCACAAACCTTATGACCACTGACCACGTGACTCCTGAGCAGTAAGGGATAACAGAAACTATGCCTACATCTTAGCAGAGTTCAGGCCCCTCTCATAATCCTAACCTTGAGGTCTTTCATTCATTTTGCAAAGGCAGTTTAGCTTTGGGAAGGGCTATTATCATCCTTGCTTTGAGGTTAAATTATAAACTAAATTTCTCCCCAAATTAGCTTCGGCCTATGCCCAGGAATGACCAAGGACAGTGTGGAGGTCAGAAGCAAGATGGAGTCAACAATGTCAGATTTTTCTCATTGTCATAATTTTGTAAACAGAGTTTCAATCACAGAGCACTGCACAAGTGTGCAGTTTCATTTTGATGGTCTCAAAAGAGTTGCCTGCCTGAAAACATATCAAGCAATCCTGAAACATTACCTACATACAGAACCGTGTGTTCAGATCACAGTTGTTTATATGTCTGCCAAAGGCTTTGCAAAGCCCCTTGTATAATATTTCCTCTATGAGTCATCACCATGAGTAAGTCCAGGAAGACCGAAGATCCAGGGGTTATTGAAAAAGGGGTGCCAAGCCTAAGACCAAAGGCACCATGCCTGGCAGTTAGGAGCATGCCCTTGTTTTTTTGAAGTGAGAATGAGGAATGAATGATATTGGTGCGTCAGTCAGTCCACTACTGAGTTTATAAGCTGGATTCTGCTTGATCCACCTACGTGGACAAATTACAGAACCCCTCTGTGCCTCAGTCTTATCTTCTGTACGAGGGGGATGGCAATGATGTGCATATAATGAGGTTGTTAAAAGAATTAAATGAGATAATAAGGCATGGAGACCAGTGCCTGCAATATAGTAAGTGCCCAGTAAATGTTAGCCACGGCCAGGCATGGTGGCTCACGCCTGTAATCCCAGCACTTTGGGAGGCTGAGGATGGTGGATCACAAGGTCAGGAGTTCGAGACCGGCCTGACCAACATGGTGAAACCCTGTTTCTACTAAAAATACAAAAATTAACCAGGCATGGTGGTGCGCACCTGTAATCCCAGCTACTCAGGAAGGCTGAGGTAGGAGAATTGCTCGAACCCGGGAGGCAGAGGTTGCAGTGAGCCGAGACCGTGCCACTACACTCCAGCCCAGGTGACAGAGCGAGACACTGTAAAAAAAAAAAAAAAAAAAAAAGAAAAAAAAATGTTAGCCACAATTAGTTTTATTATCTTAATGGGGATTTAAACTCCTGTACTTTTATTTGCCCATTTATAATATTAATGTAAGCAACTACCCATCTCCTGAAAGTAGAAAACTTTGCTGTGCCTGAGATGTGTCTTGAAATACACAAGTAGATATTTTTTACTTTGAGGTAAATAATATTCAAAAGAAACATTTTCTTCTGTTTAAGAGATTGGGCACAATAAGAGGTCTCAGCTTAAATGAGCAAGAGAGGCAAAGAATCACCAGCAATGAAAATGATGCAGAGAATATAAAAACCCAGGAGAATTGTAAAGTACATTTAAAATGACAATATTGTTATTACACGGTGCCCATAAAACAGTTAAACATGCAGTTCCTGCCAAGCTTGTTTGCCATCACTTCCTAAATTTGGCTGGTAAGCAAGGAAGACATCTGGAAAAACAGTTAAAACAAAACAGTGTCTAATTAGTTTTAAAATATTTTGTTTAAAAAGTACAGTAATTAAATAATACAATTCTGAGAGGATAAAAAGAAAGAGGTGACTATTCTGGGAAGATAGGGTATTGCATTCTCAGACATTTTCAGTGGAGACGTTAGGGACTTAAAAAGGAAGCATAATTATTTCTTCTTTAATTTTTAATTATGAAACTATTCAAACTATCAAAAGTACCAGAAATTATGTTTCAAAAACACCTTTTCTCTACCACTAAGATTAAACAGACATCAACGTGTTGCCTTATTCACCGAGTTACTGCTAAAACCAAAATTATATTCAATTATTATGTTAGCTGGTCTTCAATCTAGTATTGATCCCAGTTGGTTGTGTAGCTATTTTTCTGTGACTAGCAATCCAATACAATAAGTCAAAACTTTGGAGTAAATGTTGAATTCTGAATTGTAATTAAAAATCCTTTCTATATACTGAATCTAAGAGACTCACTAAATGTCTGGCATCTTTGATTGAATTCGTTTTTTTAATTGACTAAAGCAAGGCCAACCCTCCTTTAGGTGATGTGATTCTACCTACTCAGTAATACCTTCCCCATCAACTAGAATTCTAATCACAACTCATTCCTATGAGGTTTATGTTAGCCTGAGTTTTCCAGAGAAACAGAAAAGAGAGAGCGAGAGAGGTACTTACTATAAAAAATTGGCTTACACAGTCGTGGAGGTTTGAGAAATCCAAGATTTCTCCAGCTGGTTGGCAAACTGGAGCCCAAGAGAGACGGTGATATAGTTCCTGTGTGGGTCCAAAGGCCTGAGAACCAGGAGAGCCAATAGTGTAACTTCCAGTTCAAATCTGAGTCTGAAGACAGGAGAAGTCTGATGTCTCAGCTCAATGACAGTCAAGCAGAGAGAGAGAATTGTTTAATATTGAGCTGTCTATTCTATTCAGATCTTCAATAGATTTGGTGAGGTCCACCCCACATTGGGGAGAATAATCTGCTTTACTCAGTCTACTAATTCAAATGCTCATCTCATCCAGAAACACCCTCATAGGCACGCCTAGAAATAATGTTTAATCAAATATCTGGGCATCCTGTGGCCCAGTTAAGTTAGTGCATACAGTTAACTGTTCTAAGATGAGTAACAAAAAGTAAAGCTACTCTCTCAAACACACACTCAGTTTGAATTCCCAGTTTCTGGTTGTCTGGAACAATCATCTAGCCATTTTTTTCATTTGCACAGTAGCATGAATCAGTTGAGTCCTATGAAGCAATGAGATACTGGCAATTTTTAAATGCAGTGAGACAGGAACAGTGAAAAAACAAAGCAGCTCTCAGATGTTTGAACCAGGAAAGGCAGTGCTAGGCTGATAAAGGAGTTGAGTTAAACCTATAGGATATTGATGACAAATCCTGGGTAGTGGCAGTGATGATAGCAGATAAATTTTATTAAATGATGATAAGTTAGGTGGGCATTAGATAACAATAATTTTATTTCATCCTCACAGCAAGATATGAAGGATACACTATTGTTATCGCCAGTTTACAAATAAGAAAATTGAGACTTCTGCAGATTAGATCCAAAGTCATGTAATATTGGTGAGTTCCGGAGCTGGAATTCCAACCTTCCTATTGCTAGAAGGGGACAGCAATGCCAAGCAATACAGGCTGCGTGGGGAGGGATCCAGGCAGGAAATGCAGTATGGCACACCTTGTGTATTGCACAGTTTTGCCTTAGCTAACTAAAGAAAGGATGTGTGTTACAATACTTGACAGTGTCAGAATCAAAGGGCAAAGAAGGAGACTAGCTCCTGATGTTTAGCTCAACTCAGAAAGTTGGCAGTAAGGATAGTTGATGCAGCAAGTGAAGAAAAGAGAAATAGCAAAAGAAATATAAATCTTTTTCCCTTGGTCTTCTCATTTCCAAGGTTCAAATTAACTATATAGAAGAAAAAAAGAAACAATAAAAATAAGACAATTGATTAAAAGGCAGAAAATACTTAAAAAAAAGGGAGGGGAGGGGAAATTTACACAGATTTCTATGTAGGGATAATAGAATTAAGAGTAGTTACAACTATATGAGCTAAATCTCAATTTAGTTCATTTGAAAGCAAGAAGATAATACAGACATGCTGTGCTTTGTATAATAGATGATGCAGTCCTGTGCTTCCTTATACACTTCACACTGGCATGGAGGCTCTTTGGGTGTCTGTTGTCCACTTCTGTGTAACTCATACAGCTTCCAATTTTCTAGAGTAAGTGCTCAAAAACGCCTTTTTTTTTTTTTTTCAAGATTCTTCAAGATTGAATTGGATGATTATCACAACAACTACTTTTCCATTATTAAGCAAGAGCCTAATTTTTCTTCTTTCCGAGTTATCTGGTGTGTGAAACATTAAGGGACATAATTACTTAAATATGTTTGGAAATTCAAGACCAGAGATTAAGAACATAGACATCGTCAAACCTAGCTTTTAATCCCAGCTCCTCTGCCTATTACTTAACTCAAGGATTTTCAATGTGTTATTTAATCCCTCTGAGCCTCTGTTTTCATATTTGTAAACTGCTGATTATAGCCATCTCCTAGGTTATTTTGAGGATTGAATAAAGTAAAATGAGTAAGTAATATCTTGATTCCTCAGTAAATGGAGATAATGAATGGGTGGATGGATGGATGGATGGATGGATGGATGGATGGATGGACATCCAAGTGGCAAAACAAAACAAAACAGCGCACATCTCAAAAAGAAATGAGTGGACTTAGGAACACCAAAAGTTTGGAATAAAGACATCTCATAAATTTTTAGAATGTACCATCACCTTTCCAATGGCTGCTAGTAGTTATACAAGTATCTGAATGTCTGTATGATTTCTTTGGCTTCGAAAATTAGACTATAAGTTTAAAAGCATGAAAAGAACTCTCAAGGAAAGCTCTGAAGACACCAGTGCTGAGACCTAAATCTTCCTGCCTCTCAGCTGTACTTGCGGGCCAATACAGGAAGGTGGAATGCTGTGAAGGATGATGACACTACTTTGCTTAGAGGGACTGACATTTCATTTCCTACCTGCCTTGCCAAATTATTCTCTTCCTCCTCCTCCATAGACTATCTTTGAGAATCCAAATGCTGTCAATTAACCTGTGACATTAATCATAGCCTCCTTGTTCCAGAATTTTTCATATCAGTATTTTCCCACACTACACTCAGCTCTCATGTTTATAATTGAGAGGTGGAATTGAAGTAATTCATTTGGAAACAAATATGCAAAGAACTGTGTTTACTAATCATAGCACCTATAATGAAAGTCCTCCTGAATGCAAGTAGGGTCTGGTTAACTTATCAGTTAACTTTTGTGTACTGGTTATGTTTTAAATATCTTCAAAGTATGTTCATACCTTTTCTCAGAAAGTAAAAATGATCAGCAAAGACATCCACTGGCAAAGTACTGCCCTGCTTTTTGGTAGCATTTTGCAAAATAACATCCTGGCCATTTAAAAGGAGTCAGTTCTAAATAATGCCAGAGCCTCAGAACTCTTCTAAAGCTCAATGCCCAGGTGGAAACTTCATAGATCAGTTTAGGGCATATCTGGTTTAAAAGCAACTTGACCTATATAAGAATTTTAAAAAGGATAAAATTTATTGCCTTAAATCCTAGAATTCCTTTCTTGTGTAATTGCAAATGGTCCTCAATGCTGTTTAAATGCTGCTATGAAGAAAAGACCCAGGGCTTAGAAAATGATGATTCTTTTGAAATAACCTCCTCAGAGCCACTAAGAAGGCTAAAGGTGGCTAATGAATGGTGAAACAATTACCTAGTGTACGATCCCTTCTTGCCTTTCAAACTCAACCTAACTCCGCAACACCAACCCATCTACCCTCCACTCACCCCTAATCAGCACTTGCCTAGATAACTAATTTTCGGACCTTGCTTAACCATTACTTACTCTTGAGTATCTCCAACCAACCTGCCCTTCCATGGCCCTGATCAAACTAGATCAAGGTGGTCAAAGAAAAATTGCATGGACCAAGTGAAACAGACAAGAGTTAATTCAAGCCTATTGCAATAGAACAAAGCGATTGAAGTCGACTCCATTCAAACAAAAGGCAGAAGAGTATTTAAGCACTGGGTGAGCTAGTAGAAAACTACTAGAGGACATTAGTGGGGAGGTTGGTCAGTGTGATTAGGTCATTTATGTTTGCTAATTAGCACATAAGTTAGGCTCCTACCCTCCCACAGAGACTGGGAGATAGGGGCAGTGTCTTTTCTAATGATCATATTTCAAAGAATTGGCTCCCAAGTCCTTGAGAAAGACTTTCCTGGGTTATAAAACTGGCAAGACACTGGCAGATTCACATTTCAAAAAGGCAGAGAAAGTTTTCCAAAGTAAATCCTCTAAGAAAAGGGAGGTTAGGATCTTATAATCAGGAAGAAACTTATCTAAAGTTTAGTTGGGCTGAGGGAGAACATGAGGGCTGTCTTGGTCAGGGCCTTTCTGTCTGCTATATGCCATCATGGTACTTTCATAAGAGTTGTCCAATTATAATTATTTGAGTTTCTAAGAATTTGACTGTAAATTTACAAGTGTAAGAAGAGCTCTTAGTGATAGCCCCAAAGGTCTCTGTTACTGAGCATAATAACTGATTTAATACCGGTGTCCCTTTGGGCAGGTACAATGTGTCTATTTTGTTTACCACCTTGTTCTTAGTACAGATCATATACAGAGAACTGGCACCTGGTAAACACTGAGTATGTGTGGAATGAGGAGAAAGTTCTGAACAGGGCCACTTTCTTCAAAATTCCTCCAGGACTACAGTACTGTCCTGTCCAAAGAGCCTCCTCTTCTCTTCTCTTCTCTTCTCTTCTCTGCTCTTCTCTTCTCTTCTCTGCTCTTCTCTCTGCTCTGCTCTTCTCTCTGCTCTTCTCTTCTCTCCTTCCTTCCTTCCTTCCTTCCTTCCTTCTTTCTTTCTTTCTTTCACTTTCTCTCTTTTCTTTCTTTTTGAGACAGGGTCTCACTTTGTCACCCAGGCTAGAATGCAGCAGCACAATCACAGCTCACTGCAACCCCAGCCTCCCAGACTCAAGTGATCCTCCCACCTCAGCCCCCCAAGTAGCTGGGACCACAGACACATGCTACCATGATTGGCTAATTTTTAAAATTTTTTTCATAGAGATAGAGGTCTCACTATGTTGCTCAGAATGGTCTCAAACTCCTGGGCTCAAGCAATCCATATGCTTCGGTCTCTCAAAGCACTGAGATTACAAGAGTGAGCCATGGTGCCTGGCCAAAGAACCTGTCTTTTACTTGATTTTTCCCCTTGAAAAGTAAACATATATACCAAAAGTCTATACACAAAATGTAGAAAATATTTCTTCACATATATGAGCTGGCTCAAAATAATGTTTTCTCTAATAAGTGTGAAAAAGTTTGGCATACCTTCTTCAGATTTACAAAGATGATTTAGAGAAACTGAGTTGCATGTGTCTCTTTAAAAAGTTATTTAAAACATTTGTACTAATGCTATTGTTTTCCCTCAAAAATATTTTCCCCCAGCAAATAAAGCATTAACAATCACTGCATTGATCATTCTTTTTTAAAAATTGTCATTGTAGTTCTACAAACATTTTAAATAATCTCTCAAGTCTAGCCTTAGACTAGAAAAATAGTTCTAACAGAAGAGTTTAATTATTTGCAGAAGTTGAAACACAAGCACCTCAATATGGATAGTTCTCCTAAATTCAGTGATTCAGCTGCATTTTTTATTACACTTTAAGTTCTAGGATACATGTGCAGAACGTGTAGGTTTGTTACATAGGTATACATGTGCCATGGTGGTTTGCTGCACCCACCAACCCATCATCTACATTAGGTATTTCTCCTAATGCTATCCCTCCTCTACCCCCCCCACCCCCTGACAGGCCCCAGTGTATAATGGTCCCCTCCCCGTGTCCATGTGTTCTCTTTGTTCAACTCCCACTTATGAGTGAGAACATGCGGTGTTTGGTTTTCTGTTCCTGTATTAGTTTGCTGAAAGATGGTTTCCAGCTTCATCTATGTCCCTGCAAAGGACATGAACAGAGAGCTAAATCATGAGTGAACTCCCATTCACAATTGCTACAAAGAGAATAAAATACCTAGGAATACAACCTGCAAGGGATGTGAAGGATCTCTTCAAGGAGAACTACAAACCACTGCTCAAGGACACAAACCAATGGAAAAACATTCCATGCTCATAGATAGGAAGAATCAATATCGTGAAAATGGCCATACCGCCCAAAGTAATTTATAGATCCAATGCTATCCCCATCAAGCTACCATTGACTTTCTTCACAGAATTAGAAAAAACTACTTTAAATTTTATATGGAATCAAAAAGAGCCCGTATAGCCAAGACAATCCTAAGCAAAAAGAACAAAGCTGGAGGCATCACACTACCTGACTTCAAACTATACTACAAGGCTACAGTAATCAAAACAGCTTGGTACTGGTACCAAAACAGTCATATAGACCAATGGAACAGAGCAGAAGCCTCAGAAATAATGCCACACATCTACAACCACCTGATCTTTGACAAACCTGACAAAAACAAGCAATGGGGAAAGGATTCCATATTTAATAAATGGTGCTGGGAAAACTGGCTAGCCATATGCAGAAAACTGAAACTGGATCCCTTTCTCACACCTTATGCAAAAATTAATTCAAGATGGATTAAAGACTTAAATGTAAGACCTAAAACCATAAAAACCCTAGAAGAAAACCTAGACGATACCATTCAGGACATAGGCATGGGAAAGACTTCATGACTAAAACACCAAAAGCAATGGCAACAAAAGCCAAAACTGACAAATGGGATCTAATTAAACTAAAGAGCTTCTGCACAGCAAAAGAAACTATCATCAGAGTGAACAGGCAACCTACAGAATGGGAGAAAATTTTTGCGATCTATCCATCTGACAAAGGTCTAATATCCAGAATCTACGAGGAACTTAAACAAATTTACAGGAAAAAAAAAGAAACAAAAAATCCCATCAAAAAGTGGGTGAAAGATATGAACAGACACTTCTCAAAAGAAGACATTTATTTGGCCAACAAACATATGAAAAAAAGGTCATCATCACTGGTTGTTAGAGAAATGCAAATCAAAACCACAATGAGATACCATCTCATGCCAGTTAGAATGGCGATCATTAAAAAGTCAAGAAACAACAGATGCTGGAGAGGATGTGGAGAAATAGGAACACTTTTACACTGTTGGTGGGAGTGTAAATTAGTTCAACTATTGTGGAAGACAGTGTGGCGATTCCTCAAGGATCTAGAAACAGAAATACCATTTGACCCAGCAATCCCATTATTGGGTATATACCCAAAGGATTATAAATCATTCTACTATAAAGACTCAGCTGCCTTTTAAATAAAATATAAATAATTATGAATCAAATATGAAGCCCAGTGAAATAGACCTTATTAATAATAAATTCAGAAATTTTCAAACTTTCTAGCCACCAAGAAGGATTTTTCACACATGACTTGAAATCATCATCTTAAATTGTAACACAAGATAAAGTCTTTCATATCTGCGAATACCAGCCTGTGGTTACCCTGTAAAGACAACAAAAGCTGGTGTACTCTTTTGTATATTTAATTCGTCCCTTCCAAAGTTTCAGAGTTGGAAGTGTTTTGATAGTGGCGTCTTACATTTTTTTGTTTTCACTAGATGACTCATATTTACATAATGAGAAAACATCTGGATACAAAGGAAAATCTCATCAATAACCTTCTGTGTTTTTCCTAGATGCTTTCTAATGTTCAGATATTTCCAGATGCCTGGATCACAAAGACACATAGTTGTCAACAAATAATTAGATGCATACTTTCCCTTTCCATCTAAATGTTCTAACTTCATATAGCCCAAAGCTCACTACTCTGTAGCTTGAATATGAGACTTTAGATTTTTGGTGTTTTCTTTAATATATTCATGGAAATGGTAATTCCATAGTTTGTTGAAGATAAAAGCTGAGCCAATGTTTGTGTATCTAGAGAAAATTTGCAATCTATATACGCTATACAAAGTACAATGCTTGTGGCTATCAAATAATAGAAAACAAACTCAAAATACCTTAGGCCTTAAGCTTAAACAATAAAGAATCAAATCATCTCACTGAACAAGAACTCACTGGCAAGTTAATTACAGACTAGTTGAGTGTGCAGCCTTACAGTATCATCACTGCCCAATGTCTTGGTTCTTCAGTCTTCCTGGTGTCTGCGTTGCCCTCCAGACCAAAAAGTAACTGCCCCAGCTCCAGAAATTATGTGTCAATGCAACACAAAAGAAGCCAAGAGATGTTTTTCATCCTGGCTCCTTACTGCAATGTGCAATACCCATTACTATACTTTGGAAGAGAGTGTGTTTCCATGATCATGGAAAAAAATGAAGAATAATGACATTCTATAATTAAGAAAATAATTTCATCAATGCTTTAATAAGCAGTTGCTTGATTAACAATCAGCCACCTTACACACTGCTTACTATATGCTTTACAACATTGACTCATATGATCTTCATGACAACTCTATGGGGAAAATACTATTTAACAGATGAGGAGATTGAGGCATAAAGAGATCTTGCCCAAAGCGTCATGGCTGGTAATTGCCAGAACCAGGATTCAAGCCTAGGCAGTCTGGCTCTGGAGTCCACATTCTTAAATACCATGCTTTGCTGCCTCTAATTGCCTCATGTTTAAGATTCTACATCTTCCAATTCATTATACATTGTTTGATCATGTTAGCTTTCCATTTCTTCCCATTTCTTAATGAAAATCTTATTTGGGTTATGTCATAGACCTAAATAACCCAAAAAAAAGTTGATTCTTTAAAAAAAAAAAAATTCTTGTTTTCAAGGAGAGAAGCCCTACACTAGGGTTCTGAAAAGGAAGGGTAATATGAAACTTACAAGATTCAGATTATTTAGTCCAAATGAAAAAACAGTAAGATCCAGAAAGGTCATGTGACTTAGCCAAGGTCCCACAGCCCCCTAACGGTAGTGCTGGGACCAGGATCCATGTACCCTGCCATATATTTTAATCAAGTTCATGATGTGCAATGCCCTCTGCTCTAATGGAATGGATCCTGGAATGCAGGGCAGCAGAAGAAGGGGCCCCTTAGTAGCTTCTTTATTTATCCCCTACCTACTAACTGTTCACTCAGTGGTCAAACCAAACCATTTATCGTGATTGTATCAGGAGCATTTCTCTTGGGGCTCCATGAGACAGGAGTCAGCGGTGCTTCCTGTGCTTTGGAGAGTGAGAAGCTGGACATGCTTTTTAAAACTGTTGATTTTGTTAGATATAAATGACTTTAGTAAGAATAATATGCAGTTTATCATATTCACATATTATCGTTCTACGGTTGCAACTAACAGTCTTCTTTGTCACTAATAATGTTGACTTCTGATACTATTTTGAGGCCACAGTATACAAAATATCCTATCATTAATTGCATTGCTTTTCTTTATCCTTCTCTGTCTTTCTGTTATTTTTCACATATTCCTCTTACCATGACTATTTTAAAACTTCTAATGTAATGCCAGTGGTACTTTGTTACATATCAGCTTGTAATTATAATCTCTTTTTCTTTTTTTTGGAATTTCTTTGCCAGTACTCATATTTCTTCTATATAATTCAATTAAAGTTCTTATTATGCAGAACGATTGAAATGAGAGACATCCTGATAGAATAATACCATATTTAGTCTAGTTAGCAGAACCCTACCTATTTATTAAATCAATATACTGAAGTATCAATTCTCAAATAAATTAAATATACTTACCACTTAATGCTTATAGTTTATTCCTTTAATCAGTACATGTTTATTAGCTGGCTCAAGCAGTGTTCTCGATGGGGGGAGAATAACAGTGTCACACTTTTATTCCTCAAGGAGTTTATAGTCTTCTTGCGGAACTAGACAAGGATCGTGTAACACAGTAGTCCCCAATCTTTTTGGCACCAGGGACTGGTTTCATGGAAGACAATTTAAGACAATTATTCCACAGATGGGGGCAGGTGGGGCACCGGGGGGCGGGAATGGTTTCAGGATGAACTGTTCCACCTCAGATCATTAGGCATTAGATTCTCATAAAGAGCTCACAATCTAGATCCCTTGCATGTGCGGTTCACAATAGGGCTCGTGCTCCTATGAGAATCTAATGCTGCCACTGATCTGACAGGAGGCAGAGCTTAGGCCATAATGCTCACTTGCCTGCCACTCACCTCCTGCTGTGCTGCCTGGTTCTGATACTGGTCTGTGACCTGGGGATTGGGTACCCCTGATGTAATATTATCAAGATCATGTGATAAGGATAAGAACACAGCACTCAAGGGACCCTAAGACAAGCCTGGGACCCGGCCTTGATACATCAGAGAATCAAGCAAATTGTGTTAGGTGGAATTTGATCCTGGACAATTCAGAGGGCATTGAGAGGTCTAACAGTGCTTTGGATTTTTTCATTAGGAATAATCTTCACTCCACAATAGATTTATAAAGGTGATTGTTAAGAGTTTTAGATGGAACAATGATGACTAAACCCTTTTGGCTATATAGGTTGTTAAATATTTTTAGCTTCTATACCTTACCTCTTGCTTCATTGACAAATAGTACAACTTTTGCTTCCACATAATAGTCCCTGCTTTCTACTTCAAGTCTGTGATTCTTTGAATGCTTTCATATATCAACATCTATTTCATTTTCCCAGGTACTTCTTACTAGTTTCAGCCTTTTTCGTGGCCATATCTAGCCTCCAACTTGGTCCTTTGTTATACACAGCACCTCTAGCCAAATGGAAACACTTTTTATCTTAATGTAGCACTTTTCCCCCCAGTGATTTCCACTTCTGGGTACATAATGGCCCAGAACTCTCTAACTCATCACTGAGGATCTTGAAATGGCAATCATTCCTGTGTGTAGGAGTACAGTTTGGGGGGTTATGATCAAAGAGAAGGCTAAATGATGTACCCTGGCACCTTTCTGGCAGCTGGACTGATAGCCAGAGTGCTCTGCAGACAAAGGTGTCATGAGACCATGCATGACTGAAGCTGGCCTTCAAGGCCGTAAGGCTGGAGAACCAGTCCTGTTTCCTTCCTCCTGAAGACAGTCTTTTTTTCAACCCCTGACAGCATAAATCTCTACCCTCTCTAGGAAAACCACCATCTTCTGCTCACAGAAGTTGGCTTTGTTCAGGCATTTGTCCAATACATTTTCTCATATTCAAGCAATACCTGGGGCAAAATGAGAACTCAGATTTTCAGGAGTTTCTTTACCTTTCAAGTCTCTGAACCCATCCCCAGATATCCCACTTTTTTAGTCTCCAGCCCCACTCTTAATCCCATAAGCCCTCTGATGCCAGTCCAAAAGTCCAATGAGATCCAGTCCTGAAAGTTAATTCTGTGGCCCTTGAGGCTTACTTGAATCGGGGTTTTCTCCCTTTATGGATTAGTATAGAAAATCCTAACATTCTGTGAGAGAGGTTTCACTGAAAGAGTTCATCACTCCAGAAACAAGCATGCTCATGCTGTTTTCAGCATGCCCTTTCCTAAAAGCACAATGCTAATATATGAGCTCCCAGAGTTAACATATTTGCACACTGAATTACTTCCCATTCCACCAGACTCATACTGAAAGGTGCAGCTGGTACTGGAATGAATGACAAAGATCACTGAAGAGTGTGCTGGGTCAGAGGAAGCCCAGGAGCTCAGAACTTTCACCAGAGCTTCCAAACAGAGGTGCTGACATGGACACCTTTCCCTCCAGGGAGTTGACAGATCACTTAATCATATTGCCATCTGTGGAGATAATGTCACACTAGAGAGTTGTTATCTGTCTCACAAGGGGGTTGTAACTGGCTTTTTAGTTGTTTCTGTAGCCAAGAGAGGAGTTGGCAGCAGGCATGCTCCAACTTCAGTCCTTTCATTTTATTATATAATTGTTGAACAGGAAGAAGGGCATAAAGAGATGACTCCTCCACTGATAAATAGAGCTTGCAAAACCTTATCTTTATAGCAACTTTGAAATCTAGGTCCCCAAAGAAATAAAAATAGGCCTCTCATGCCCCATCTTCCTGCTTTTTAGTAACTCATACTGACACAAAAATTGTCTCTTCCACCTACCAGAAAGCATTCTTCCCACCCCAAAAGATACAGCACATGTGTTTATAATTAACTAAATACCCCTGATTTCTACTTAACATTCATAAACGAAGAATCCCTTTGAATATAGTAAATTGTGTTTCCAAAGTTGGCTGCAACAATATCACCCCATCCCACCTTTTCTTTTCTTTCTTTTTTTAGACATCTCTCTTTGTCACCCAGGCTGGAGTGCAGAGGCCTAATCACGACTCACTACAGTGTTGACCTCCCAGGCTCAGGTTGAGCCAATCCTCTCACCGCTCAGCCTCCTGTGTTTCTGGGACCACAGGCATGGGCCACCACACTCAGCTCATTTTTTTGTGTGTGTATTTCTTCTAGAGACGGAGTTTTGCCATGTGGCCCAGGCTTGTCTTGGATCCCTGGGCTCAAGCAATACGCTTGCCTCAGCCTCCCAGAATGTTGGGATTACAGATGTGAGCCACTGCTCCCAGCCTTTAAAAAATAATAATAATAACAACTTTATCTAGATATAATTCACATACCACAAAACTGACATATTTGAAGTGTACAATTCAATGCTCTTTAATATATTCATAGATTGTACAATCACCACTACAATTAGTTTTAGAACATTTTAATCTCCATCCCCCCCAAAAACCTCATACCCATTAGCAATCACTTCCCCTTTCTTCTTCGCCTCCTCCACAACACAGCCCTAGGCAACTGGTAGTCTGTCTGTCTCTATAGATTTGCCTGTTCTAGACATTTCATATACATTGAATCATGCAATAAGTGGTTTTTGGTGACTGGCTTCTTTCACTTAGCATAATATTTTCAAGGGTCATAAATGTTACAAATAACGCAAACGTTCATGTACACACTTTTGTGCGGACATATGTTTTCATCTCTCGTGGGTATATACCTAGGAGTGGGGTTGCTGGGCTAAATGGTAACTCTGTGTTTATACTTTGGAGGAACTACCAGACTGTTTTCCACAGCAGCTGCACCATTTTACATTCCCAGCAGCAGTGAATGAGGGTTCCAGTTTTTCCACATCTTCACCAACCCTTATTCTTATCTGTCATTTTTATTATAACCATCCTGGAGGATGCTCTCATTGTAATTTTTGATTTGCATTTCCCTGATGGCTAATGATGTTGAGCATCTTTTCATGTATTATTATTTCTATATCTTCTTTAGAGAAATGCCTATTCAAGTCATTTGCCTATTTTTAAATTGTGTTATTTGATTTTTATTATTGACTTATAAGAGTTCTAGATACCAACTTGATATGCAATTTGCAAGTATCTTCTCCACTCACGTGGTTTTTTTTTTTTTTTTTGCAATGCGATCTTGACATTCCTCTTTCAATCTGGGCTATGTATCATTTGACCAAAAAAAAAAAAAAAAGGTAGCCATATTTTCTGAGTAACTTCTGATACTGAATCATAAGAGATCTTCAAAGGCCGGGCGCAGTGGCTCACGTCTATAATCCTGGCACCTTAGAAGGCCAAGGCAGGTAGATCACTTGAGGTCAGGGGTTCCAGACCAGCCTGGCCAACATGGCGTAACCCTGTCTCTACTAAAAATACAAAAATTAGCCAGGCATGGTGGTGCATGCCTGTAGTCCCAGCTACTTGGGAGACCGAGGCAGGAGAATTGCTTGAGCCTGGGAGGAGGAGTTTGCAGTGAGCTGAGATCACGCCTCTGCACGCCAGCCTGGGCAACAGAGTGAGACTCTGTCTCAAAAAACAAACAAACAAATTGTAGATTCCACCTTCAAATTTTCAAACTTTTTCAAACATAACTACCATGCTGTGAGAAAGTCCAAACAGCCATATGCAGAGGTCCACATGAAGGAGAAGCAAGGTTCCTGGCCCACAGCTGTAGCTGAGCTTCCAGCCAAAGCCAGCATTAACTGCCAGCCATAGGAGTGAGGCCATTTTGGACCTTCCGGATATTCCAGCACCCCAAACAATGCCATGTGCCACACAAGCCCCACACAGATGAGTCCTGCCCAAATTTCTGACTTGGAATCCTGAGAAAATAAAGTGGTTTTGTTGTGAGTCACTAAGTTTTGAGGTAGTTTCACAAAGGTAAGTAACTGAAACACTGGACAAGTGACAGTGTCTAGTTCAGAAATAAAAGGTTACACTTACTGAAGAAACTTATTAAGAAGAAAACGATGTTCCTTGGTATTGTTATTGAGATTGTAAGCATTGAATATTTTGGATATTAGAGGGTTTTTCGGGCATTCAGGCAGTAGTGACCTCTCAACTGTTGGATCACTTCTAATTTAAACCAAATATCGTGAGTTTTGACACACATACAAAACACAAGCATCTATCTCCAAAACATTCAGGATATAGTTTGTAGAGCTGTAGCCATGTCCAGAAACCCAGTTCTCAGCAAAGTAGTCAACATTGAGAATCAGAGGCTTTCTCTAATTCATTCCTGTGCTTTGTAAATAAAAGAGGACATGTTGAGAATCAGAAAGTTCCTCTAGAACTTCAGTTCTTCTAATAGCTTGCCACTCAGAAACAAGCCATTTCATCTCCTTAGAACTCATTTTCCTCCCAAGCTCTACAGAGACTCATAGGATATGTGGAGGTGCTTCAGCTGTACCCACAGTGGGGAAAAGGGGGTGGAACAGAAGGACAATGAGTGGGCCAGTGAGTGGGCCTCCTCATCACCATCCCTTCAGCCAAAGCAGCTCTGCTTCTTAGGTATCGCTCATAGGTAAGGAGGGTAATTATTTTGAACTATTATTATTTTGAAGGAAAAGAGAGATGGATAGGTGGATGGATGAAGAGAAGGAGGAAGAATAATTTTCTGTGCAGGACTATTTAGTGGTATCCTTTCAATGCAAAAAAAAATAAAATAGAGAATGGCAGGTTGAGATCTATGAAAGATGTGCTTTTCTTCTTTCTATAGTGGAAAACATGGGATGTGTCTTTGGTTTGTTATGTATAAGAGATATTTACCTCCAGAGAATTTATTAAAGAGCAAAAGGAGAATAAATCTGAGTTCAGGTTTAAAAAGAACTTTTGGGGCATGTGGCTGTTAATCATTGAGCTGGTTTACGGATAAGAAACATTGTGTTTTTTCACCTCCTTAAAGACTATAAAGAAATATTACATTCTTTATACATCTTTGCACAATAATTTAGGTGACACCTGCCTGTAGGTTATCTGCAGAGGGTCTTTCCCACTTCTAATTTATTAAAACATCTCTGCAAATCATATGCAGTTGGACAAACTCTTCACTAACATTGTCCTTGCATTCAGTGCCCACCTGGATAGTCATGCATTTATTTCAAAAGCATTAATTACATTGAATACGTTGTCCTCCTTCACCAAGCAAAACATGAAAAAAGAAGGTGTCCTTTCATTCTGAATTAATTATGACATTCATTCAAAAACAATGACTGTAATTACATTTGGCATTTTGGGTCCTATCACAGAAAACAGCCAGCTTAAACAACAAACAGTTTTGCATTTTTGATCTAGGAGCAAAATGCTGCACGCCTCAGTTCCGCAATATTGGAGACAAAATCCTCCCACTCATGGGCACAGGCCCAGCAGCAGTAATAAGCATGGCACACCAGCAGGGAGAAAAGTAACACTTGGTATTTTCTATCTTCAAAGTGTCCCACATGCCTCCTTTAATTTTGTTCCTCTATGTTTTTTTAATCATAAAGGAAAGATAAGACCATATTATCCTCTTTATCATTAGTCTTTCTGTTGAAACTAACATCACCAATCATCTGTGATGCCTATTTGTGAAGTAAACACCAGCCTCTTTTTCTCATTGGCTGCCCTCCACCTCCAAATTGCAAACAACTGGCAGTCACCAAGAGGTCAATGGCCACTTACACTTGGAACTTCAAGGAGAAATTTTTACAAATTTTTCAGCTCTTCCTTGGGGTCTTTTATGAACTGAATATGACCCTATCAACCAAATACAATGAAGGATACCCACACAAAGATGGTAGTATTTAAAATGTTCACATAGTACTCACATCATGAAACTTCTTCAAAGTTTCCAAAACAACACCCCTGCTAGCCAGCTGTCATCTTTCCTCCCATGGCCCTGCCAGAGCCGATTTGCCTGACAGGCCCTAATAAGCTCTACTGTCACCCTTGGCATATATTCAGTAAGAATAAACAACACAAAGTACTGTAGCCATTTCTTTCATATAAATAAGACAATGATATTATGAGAAAAACATCACTGAGCCCATGTAATTTTTTCACTTTAATCAAAATATGTACTGGCTCCAGGGCCTAACATTTTAGACATGAGTGCCTGCTTCCTTACAAGATTGCCTTCCAGAGAGTGTGCTGTGTGTGACTCATTATCAGCCCCAAAGACACTCCATGGAAGGGGTGTGAGCATCAAATTTCTTGCCTCTAGAGTCCAGCTGTTCACAGCTACAAATGTAAATATCAGAGGCAGAAGGTTTAAAACTTTCTGTATTTTTAGTTTTTCAAATAGGAATCTACAAATAAACCAAATTGCTCTGGTTTGCATTTAAGCACTTTAGCATAATTACCTCCACTCCATGCTTCATTTTTATGGCCCTCTTTATAGCAACCTGGAGTCTCCAATCCAGTGTAGAAATCTATGCAGTTTGGGGTATTTGACATATGGATGCTGGACATTGTGAGGACACAAAGGGATTTTAGATATTATGAAGAACTGGGATGACTTAGTTGGGAACATCCAGAAACCAAATTACTTAACGATGGAGCACCCTTTCTGCTGCTTTTGTAACCAAATTATAGGGTGTGGGTTGTTATGGTGATAGAACCTCTGCAGGAGGAAGTAGAAGATGTTGTAACATTGGACAGATTTAGGGTGAGCAGGCTTACCCACAACATATTTGTGGAAGTTTTCTTCTTTGAATCAATTTAGACAAGGGTCTACTATATTTCCATGTTCTGCTGCTGTGCATCTTGAAGTCAACATCACCTGTTATTATTTTTCTCAATTGATGAATACAAAATGTATATATTTATGGAGTACAACACAATGTTTTGATATATATATACCTTGTGGAATGGCTAAATAAAGCTACTTAACATATCCATTACTTCTGTTAACATTTTTTGTGGTGAGAACACTTTAAATTTTTCTTAGCAATTTTTAAGTATACAATATGTTATTATTAACTATAGCCCACATGTTTTACAATAGATCTCTTGACTTTATTCCTCCTTTCTAACCGAAATTTTATCTCCTTTGAGCAACATCTCTCCAATCCCCACCCCCGAGCCCTGGTGACCATCATTCTATTCCCTGCTTCTATTAATTTGACTTTTCTAGATTCCACATATAATTACGATCATGTGGCATTTGACTTTCTGTGCCTGGCTTATTTCACTTAATACAATGTCCTCCAGGTTCATTCGTGTTCTTGCAAAAGGCAGAATTTCCTTCTTTTTTAAAGCTGAACAGCATTTCATTGTGTTTATATACCACATATTCTTTCTTCATTCATCCATTAATGGATGCTTAGGTTGATTCTATACCTTGGCTATTGACATTACCTGTTGTTCTTTGAAACAAACTGGTCTTTCCTTTTTCTCTGTTACTTCAATTCCAACAGGCTTTGACAGTTATAGGAGGGAGTCTTCTCCAAGAAAGGTGTGCAATTTCTAATCGATTATTAGTTTCAATGCATCTCTGTGTCATCCCAACTACCCCAAAGGATTCTTACTCAGAAGTTAAAATTAGGTTTCCTACTCAGCTGTTCTTACAAAACAAGGACCCTTTTAGCTTTGCTCAGCCCTCGTGAAGATACCATCCCTGTCATTATTTGTACTGAATGAGTCTCTGTATAACAAATTAGTAGAGGTTCAGCACCGGGGACAGTTCCTTGCACACTGTAGCTGCTGTGTGCTCAGAATTTGAGATTAAAATTCTGAACTTCTTTTTTTTATTATTATTATTATACTTTACGTTTTAGGGTACATGTGCACAATGTGCAGATTTGTTACATATGTATCCATGTGCCATGTTGGTGTGCTGCACCCATTAACTCGCCATTTAGCATTAGGTATATCTCCTAATGCTGTCCCTCCTCCCTCCCCCCGCCCCACAACAGTCCCCGGAGTGTGATGTTTCCCTTCCTGTGTCCATGAGTTCTCATTGTTCAGTTCCCACCTATGAGTGAGAACATGCGGTGCTTGGTTTTTTGTCCTTGCGATAGTTTACTGAGAATGATGGTTTCCAGTTTCATCCATGTCCCTACAAAGGACATGAACTCATCATTTTTTATGGCTCATAGTATTCCATGGCGTATATGTGCCACATTTTCTTAATCCAGTCTAGCGTTGTTGGGCATTTGGGTTGGTTCCAACTCTTTGCTATTGTGAATAGTGCCGCAATAAACATACGTGTGCATGTGTCTTTATAGCAGCATGATTTATAGTCCTTTGGGTATATACCCAGTAATGGGATGGCTGGGTCAAATGGCATTTCTAGTTCTAGATCCCTGAGGAATCGCCACACTGACTTCCACAATGGTTGAACTAGTTTACAGTCCCACCAACAGTGTAAAAGTGTTCCTATTTCTCCACATCCTCTCCAGCACCTGTTGTTTCCTGACTTTTTAATGATGGCCATTCTA
The DNA here is from genome assembly GCF_006542625.1 of Nomascus leucogenys. Classification (NCBI taxonomy): domain Eukaryota; kingdom Metazoa; phylum Chordata; class Mammalia; order Primates; family Hylobatidae; genus Nomascus; species Nomascus leucogenys. Next base: position 53,649,857 of record NC_044393.1, read on the forward strand.
ACTGGTGTGAGATGGTATCTCATTGTGGTTTTGATTTGCATTTCTCTGATGGCCAGTGATGATAAGCATTTTTTCACGTGTTTTTTGGCTGCATAAATGTCTTCTTTTGAGAAGTGTCTGTTCCTGTCCTTCACCCACTTTTTGATGGGGTTGTTTGTTTTTTTCTTGTAAATTTGTTTGAATTCATTGTAGATTCTGGATATTAGCCCTTTGTCAGATGAGTAGGTTGTGAAAATTTTCTCCCATTCTGCAGGTTGCCTTTTCACTCTGATGGTAGTTTCTTTTGCTGTGCAGAAGCTCTTTAGTTTAATTAGATCCCATTTGTCAATTTTGGCTTTCATTGCCATTGCTTTTGGTGTTTTAGACATGAAGTCCTTGCCCATGCCCATATCCTGAATGGTATTGCCTAGGTTTTCTTCTAGGGTTTTTATGGTTTTAGGTCTAACATTTAAGTCTTTAATCCATCTTGAATTAATTTTTGTATAAGCTGTAAGGAAGGGATCCAGTTTCAGCTTTCTACATATGGCTAGCCAGTTTTCCCAGCACCATTTATTAAATAGGGAATCCTTTCCCCATTTCTTGTTTTTGTCAGGTTTGTCAAAGATCAGATAGTTGTAGATATGCAGCATTGTTTCTGAGGGCTCTGTTCTGTTCCATTGATCTATGTCTCTGTTGTGGTACCAGTACCATGCTGTTTTGGTTACTGTAGCCTTGTAGTATAGTTTGGAGTCAGGTAGCGTGATGCCTCCAGCTTTGTTCTTTTGGCTTAGGATTGACTTGGCGATGCGGGCTCTTTTTTGGTTCCATATGAACTTTAAAGTAGTTTTTTCCAATTCTGTGAAGAAAGTCATTGGTAGCTTCATGGGGATGGCATTGAATCTATAAATTACCTTGGGCAGTATGGCCATTTTCACAATATTGATTCTTCCAACCCATGAGCATGGAATGTTCTTCCATTTGTTTGTATCCTCTTTTATGTCATTGAGTAGTGGTTTGTAGTTCTCCTTGAAGAGGTCCTTCACATCCCTTGTAAGTTGGATTCCTAGGTATTTTATTCTCTTTGAAGCAATTGTGAATGGGAGTTCACTCATGATTTGGCTCTCTGTTTGTCTGTGATTGGTGTACAAGAATGCTTGTGATTTTTGTACATTGATTTTGTATCCTGAGACTTTGCTGAAGTTGCTAATCAGCTTGAGGAGATTTTGGGCTGAGACAATGGGGTTTTCTAGGTATACAATCATGTCATCTGCAAACAGGGACAACTTGACTTCCTCTTTTCCTAATTGAATACCCTTTATTTCCTTCTCCTGCCTGATTGCTCTGGCCAGAATTTCCAGCACTATGTTGAATAGGAGTGGTGAGAGAGGGCATCCCTGTCTTGTGCCAGTTTTCAGAGGGAATGCTTCCAGTTTTTGCCCATTCAGTATGATATTGGCTGTGGGTTTGTCATAGATAGCTCTTATTATTTTGAGATACGTCCCATCAATACCTAATTTATTGAGAGTTTTTAGCATGAAGGTTGTTGAATTTTGTCAAAGGCCTTTTCTGCATCTATTGAGATAATCATGTGGCTTTTGTCTTTGGTTCTGTTTATATGCTGGATTACATTTATTGATTTGCATATGTTGAACCAGCCTTGCATCCCAGGGATGAAGCCCACTTCATCATGGTGTATAAGCTTTTTGATGTGCTGCTGGATTCAGTTTGCCAGTATTTTATTGAGGATTTTTGCATCAATGTTCATCAAGGATATTGGTCTGAAATTCTCTTTTTTGGTTATGTCTCTGCCAGTCTTTGGTATCAGGACGATGCTGGCCTCATAAAATGTGTTAGGGAGGATTCCCTCTTTTTCTATCGATTGGAATAGTTTCAGAAGGAATGGTAGCAGTTCCTCCTCGTACCTCTGGTAGAACTCGGCTGTGAATCCATCAGGTCCTGGACTCTTTTTGGTTGGTAAGCTATTGATTATTGCCACAATTTCAGAACCTGTTATTGGTCTATTCAGAGATTCAACTTCTTCCTGGTTTAGTCTTGGGAGGGTATATTTGTCGAGGAATTTATCCATTTCTTCTAGATTTTCTAGTTTATTTGCGTAGAGGTGTTTGTAGTATTCTCTGATGGTAGTTTGTATTTCTGTGGGATCGGTGGTGATATCCCCTTTATCATTTTTTATTGCATCTATTTGATTCTTCTCTCTTTTCTTCTTTATTAGTCTTGCTAGTGGTCTATCAATTTTGTTGATCTTTTCAAAAAACCAGCTCCTGGATTCATTAATTTTTTGAAGGGTTTTTTGTGTCTCTATTTCCTTCAGTTCTGCTCTGATTTTAGTTATTTCTTGCCTTCTGCTAGCTTTTGAATGTGTTTGCCCTTGCTTTTCTAGTTCTTTTAATTGTGATTTACGGTGTCAATTTTGGATCTTTCCTGCTTTCTCTTGTGGGCACTTAGTGCTATAAATTTCCCTCTACACACTGCTTTGAATGTGTCCCAGAGATTCTGGTATGTTGTGTCTTTGTTCTCGTTGGTTTCAAAGAACATCTTTATTTCTGCCTTCATTTCATTATGTACCCAGTAGTCAAAACTCTGAACTTCTAAAACTTGACCTCCGATCAAACTGCCAGGCTAGACCTTCCCCAACGCAAAATCCAAATAAAGTACATCTGCCTCATTATGTGGTATTGTAGGTAGAAAACTATTGAAAAATCTAACATTCTCACCCTGCGATTGACAGTGGCTCTTGCAATAAAGCAAATCAGAAAATATCTGTAAATATGAAATATCTGAACCAGATCTCTATAATCACTAAATGTGATAAATGTATGGCCCTTTTCATGTTGGAGCATCAGGGTTTGTAGGGTCTTGGATGCCTTGGATGGAAGGACTTGGGAAGCAGGCAGAGAGGAGCACAAGTCTGAGGTATATGGCAATGACAGCTGTTCTCATGTCCACTGAAAATCAGATACACATGGCCCATTCCTGCTCTACATCAATGCTAACAATTCTGCATGGATATGGAATTTAATTAGAGGTGATTTTGTATTAGGAACATTACCAAGCAAGCCTTGAATAGAATGGTATTTAATTGCTGCAGCTACTACCCTAGGCTAAGCTTTCCCTACGTCACTGCTATATTCAGCTAAGATAGCACAACAGAAATCAAAACACAGCACTGCCCTGACATACATAATCCTCAGATACTGGCAAATAAAGTTGTAGAACTTGCCAAGCAACAAAAGTCAAATGCTCAGTGATTTTTTTATCTGATGATGTACTAAGAATCTTTCTATATTTACAAAGTATCTCTTGGGGAGATATCAGTGATGACATAGATAATATTTAGTTTGAATCTTTGTTGTTGGAATACTAAATTTGGGTAACAAATCTTCCTTTGTTGTCCCATCAGGTAAAATTTTCAAGTAGATTTTGCATGTGCAGAATGGCTGGATTATTTGCAACCAGTAGCATTGATATTACTGGGATTCCCTAGAGCTAAATTGAAGCTTTTTCTGTTAAAAATAAGTGTACCATTTTCATAGAACTTTTCTATGTAATTTGAACTAACGTTTGGTTCTTTTTTCAAAGAAATTAAGAACTTTATAGTGTCAATGTTCTCCCACATTTCTTCTGATGTATGAGACTTCTCTCACGCACTGTCCCTTGTATTCACAGAAGGATGCTGCTGACATCACGGGTGTTCATATTCTTTAGCATGGGGGTAAAGATGGACGGGGGATCAGCAGCTTATTGCATCTATGCATACCTCCTGGAAAGTTGGCTACTAGATTGGCCACTGTTCATGATTCTGTTACTTTACTCTCCAGAATTTGTGGTCCCACAGTTCAAAATTATTTACTTTGTTTCTGAGGGCTACAAGCCAGTGTTGATCAGTTTGCAGTATTTATAGAGTAGGTAGCAGCACCTTCTATCTTCCTCAAGAAGTCTTCACCACGTTTCTCTTGCCTGCCCTTCTCACCCCGAAATGGAAGCTGGTTAGCAGGCTTTCTGTTATCTGTCATTTGTTTCCAACCCTGAAAAGCTAATGCTACACCAAGCCTGGCTTCAGTGCAGATAGATTGGCTGTGTTCCAGCTCACTGCTCATGATGCAGACTTGCCAACTGATGCATACAAAGTGTTGAGAAAACTATTTAAGATTCTACTTACAGTAACTGGCCAGTGTATATGTCAGTCATATTGGCCCTTAAACATGGCCCTGGGCTGTAACCTTTAGCTGACTCTTCAGCTTGACACAATGTTGCAGCCACATTGGATGGGATTCACTTCTGACCACCATACTACCCTTAAGTATGAAATGCATCTACCATGTGCATTTTTTAATGTTACGTATGCCTCAAGGGTATGGATAATTTCTTTGTGCACTTTTCTTCTGCAGCAGATGTCAGCACATCATTTGTCAAAAATAACTGACAAAGAACTAAATGTTCCAGCTGTCCCTAGTCATTCAGTTAGCTCCAATAAGCAAGAAGCCTCTGATAAGCATAGTACCAGGTCCCTCAAAAAAGAAATACAGGAGAAATAAAAGAGAAAGTACTTGCTTTTGAGGAGTTTGTGACTTAATGGCAGGGAGGAGTCTCAACAGACTTATTGAAGAGATTTCAAGTATTTAAAATGTATATTTTATATTGCATGTGTACACTAAGATCATAGAAGTGCTGGGGGCACATACAGGACAAATGAACAAATAGTGTGTGATAAGGTCTAGAGAGATTTTTCAAAGAACTTGAATGGTGAGCTGGGTTTATAAGGAGTTAGGACTGGTTTACAGAAGGAAATAAACATGCAATTGAGAGGTAATTGCATAGAAAAAAATGAATGGGTGGATGTGAGAATATAGGTCACCTTGTGCAGGGTAGCATGCAGATTTGGCTGGAATAAAAAGTACTGACAAAAATAAATATGAAAAGCGGGATTTCTGAAATGGTGAAGCTGCATAGAGACCATTGATAGGAAGCCTGAAATACCAGGCACAGGAGTTGGATTTAATAACTTAGCACCATGTGATCCAAGACAGGGGACAGCTCCGTTGTTTTGTTTTGCATTTTTTAAGTGTTGAGATATTTACTTACCTGATCTTTACAAGCTGGAAACAGTTCTCTCTCATGGCCCTTGTATATCAGTCAAGGTCCAATTATAGCAGAAAAACACACAGTAGCTTGACCAGGGAAAGTTGGATATAAATAATTATTATTTATAAGAGGACACTGGAGCAACAGATTAGCTAGTAAAAAAGAGCTCTAAAGAATATAAGAATATCAGAAATAAGAAACAACCATTACCCTTAGGGCTCAGTTTGAGTGTCCAAGGAAGAGCTGTCCACACACACCCACCATTCCCAGGAACTGAGATCCATACCTGATTGGAAAGGAAAGAGCTGTGATTCAATGAGTGGCAGAGAAGTTATTGTGGTGCCATACTGGTAGAACTTGCTAGAAATCAGCCTTTCAGAGCTTGCTGAAAATCTGCCCTTGTGTAACAAGAAAAGCTGTTCACAAGAAGGTGTCTGATCTTCTGTCATGTTTCTGCAACACGTTTTACTGACAAAGCTCAACATCGTCCTAGCTAACAACAACAACAATAACAAAAAAGCATTTAAAATACCCAGCTCAATTTCTGCAGAGCAGGCAATGAAGTATAAGTTTGCAGCTGAGCTAATAAATTGATAACTGGAATATCTTGCCCTCTCATTTCCTAAAAGTTTACCAATGTCCTCTTTCATTTTCAAGTATAAAACCATATTCATGGCCGGGCGCGGTGGCTCACGCTTGTAATCCCAGCACTTTGGGAGGCCGAGGCGGGCGGATCACGAGGTCAGGAGATCAAGACCACGGTGAAACCCCGTTTCTACTAAAAAAAATACAAAAAAATTAGCCGAGCGTGGTGGCAGGCGCCTGTAGTCCCAGCTACTCAGAGAGGCTGAGGCAGGAGAATGGTGTGAACCCGGGAGGCAGAGCTTGCAGTGAGCCGAGATTGCGCCACTGCACTCCAGCCTGGGGGGCACAGCGAGACTCCGTCTCAAAAAAAAAAAAAAAAAAAAAACAACAACAACAACAACAAACCATATTCACTATGCTTTTTAAATTACTCAGCTATGTTCCCCGAACCCAACTCTACCCCCTCCAGAAATCCTGATTGGCCCTTGAAAGGATCATGACCCATGGCTGAGAATCAGTGGTCAAAACTGATGTGATTATATTCAATGAGACTAGTGATTATCCCTACAAGTAAAGGATGGAGGAAGAATGGGTTTATCAGTTTTTGTGAAAAAGACTGGGTTGGAGGAGGAGGGTGATTGTTAGTTTGCTATAAGTAAACTATGAGCCCACAATTTCATGTGACTTCTAAAAAATAAAATAGTCTCCATTGGTGGGGTTCAGAACAAGGAATGTTGGCCTAGTTTTTATATGCAGAGCTTTTGCTATTCCTTAAATATTGCATTCACTTCTAGGCACTTTCTTTTAACAAAAGATAGTCATGAACTACAGCACTTCTGAAACAGGATGATGAAGAGGCTAAGAATAGTGAAAATACCTGGTGATATTAGCCTAAGAAAAAGGAAGCATAGACAAGACCTAGCTACAACCTTTGTAAGTGTTTTGTAGTGGAAGATGATTTTAACTTGTTAGCATCCTTGAGGGAAGGGAAGAAACCTTCAGGAATAAGTTATGGGAAGGAAAACTGAGGATTAAATAAGAAAGAGGTTCTCCACATTAACAGTGCTGGGAAAAATCAGGGACTGCTTTAGGAGGCAGTGAGTGACATGACTTTGGATAGGGATGGGACAGATTTCTTTGGGCTTCCTTCTTTCTCCAGTTGTTTATGAGATTCTGTGAGCAGGCCAAGGTAGCCCTGCTTATCCCAATATTACTGCAAAGAGACCAGGCTCAACCTTCATATTTAGCCTATCCTTTAAATCATTTGTGTCAGGTGAGGTCATACTTCTTTTAGGAAGACTACAATTAAGAGACCTCTAAAATCGCTTTGTGTATTTAGGTTGCAACCAGACTTGCAATCATCCCTGCTCCCCAGAGTCCCAAATAATTAAATTCCAACACATAATTAAGTTGCATAGGACCATTACTAATAACACTATTTTAAAAAACCTTCAGGATGTAGGCATTGTTATTCTAATAAAAGGAAAGAATTTGATGGTTCATTTTAAACTATTATGTGAATTCTTAGCCTAAAGACTATTCCAGTTCTATAATGTGAAGCAATTTCTAATAGATAACCATTATGAAATAACTTGATTACGTTTTAAAAGGTGAGCAGTGACTATTTTATAAATGTTTCCTAAGAAACTTGATTCAGTTCTTCTAGTTTTCCATATAGCTAACCCTTTTAAATTGAGTCAGAATTACATATAGTTCAGGGCACCATACTAGATGTTAAATGACAAGAGTTTCTTTATTTGCTTTGAGATAGGTTCTTGCTCTGGTCACTCAGGCTGGAGTGCAGTGGCAAGATTTGCAGCTTCAACTTCCCAAGCTCAGGTGATCCTCCCACCTCAGCCTCTTGAGTAGCTGGGACTACAGGTGCGCACCACTACACCCAAAAATACAGTAATTTTTTGCATTTTCAGTAGAGATGAGGTTTTGCTATATTGCCCAGGCAGGTCTCAAACTCCTGGGTTCAAGCAATCTGCCCACCTCAGCCTCCCAAAGTGCTAGATTACAGGCATGAGCCATGATAGGGGGTTAGATATGGAAACTATGAATACTATACAAGTAATTGGGTAGTCTCAATAATCATGTGAGCATCTCAGAATAAGTGGTTTTTTTAAAAAAAAATTAAGTACAAAGGGTGATGGTGATGAGAATGATGACAGTTGATGATGAGGAAGTCTAGACACAACTTCTAGTTCTATAAGAGGCTTCTGAAATCTTTCCAACCCTGGCTAAGGCTTCTATTTTCATCATCTGCAAGTTATTCAGTTTCTCAATGTCAGATAGCCTTTGGAAAACATCAGTCAGTCCTGAGTGCCAGTTGAATATTTGAAAGGTTAATTTAGTGATTTGTCTTCCGTTTAGAGTTCTTAGATTATATTCAACAAATACAACTTTCTAGGGAAAGAATATTAATTCCTATCCACAACAGGCATTTTGTCTGACTATTTCTACTCAAGTGGCTGAAAAAAGTCACTGGAAACTGCATGAAACCATAATGCAGGATTAAACAAGCCTACCTGGGGCCTTCCCATAGGATGATGATTCTAAGGATTCCGCAGTTCTCATCCCCATCAGTTTAGCTGAATGTTACAGCCATAATGAGCCAGGAATAATTTTGTTTCTTTGAGGAAAGAAATCACCTCGGCTTGCCATTCTTGTACAGCTTCCTTCCTAAAATGATATTAGATGTACTGTCCACTTGTTCATTACAATATGGCAGTGAAGGATCATTTTGCATGGTACATAACAACATGTACCGTTTGTTGTTATGTCACGTAATTACATTAGTGGGGGCTATTTAATTTATCTTTTTAATCTGTCCTAGATGTAAAAGTTCTCACTTGGGAAGGATTTGCCATCTGTACATTTTCATCTTTATTAAAGTAACTACTAACATTGCTAACACTAAGTTATAATATTTCAATATGAGGTATTCATTTTCCCCCTACCCATCCTCCATCCTATTTCCCTGCTACCCATTTTGTGGGTCCAGCCCACTTGTGACAGCCAGCAGCTGGTGTTGGATACAAGGACTTCTTTGGTAGTGTCAACCACCTCTATCTAGTCACCTATGTATTTCAGTGATTTAAATAAAACGGTGGTTAAGTATGATTATTATCCACTATTATTCTAAACTTTTATGATATCTAACAAATATCTTTATTTCTCACTGATGTCTTCTTCATTTTCTATAGTAGATATATAAATACCAATAGCTAACAAACATTTATTCATAAAATATGAGGTCCCTATGTCATTTAACTAGCTCAGGCTGCCATAGCAAATAACATATGCCAGGTGGCTTAAACAACAGAAATTTATTTTCTCTCACTTCTGGAGGCTGGAACTCTGAGAGCAGAGTGCCAGCATGGTTGGTTTGGTTCCTGGTGAGGGTTCTCTTCCTGGCTTGTAGACATCCCCTTCTCATTGTGTCCTCACATGGTGGAAATAGAGTATGAGTGTCTTTTCCTTTTCTTGTTTGTATTAGGACCCCACCCATATGACCTCATTTAACATTTATCGCCTCCTCACAGGCCCGATCTCCAAATACAGTCACATTAGGGGTTGAGACTTCAAGATATAAATTTTGGGCTCAAAGACACCAGTCACCAAAGAGGAAAGAGTGTTAGACTTAAAATGGGGGGATTAAGTCAGTATCTGCAGAGGGAATAGTGAAACTCAGTCTTCCTCCATCCCCCAGCCCTAGTATGCTGGCATCCAGAATCATATCTCCTATGCAGAAGACTGTGGGATCCTTCTTTGAAGAAACTGAACCACACCAAAGAACTGCAGGTCCTGAAATTTAGATATCTCCCCAGAAGGCCAGCTGGCTATCCTGTTGCTGTGGCTATGAAGCCCTTAGTATACCAACCTTGCCTGTACCCAGAGAACTTCAATCATCGGTGTCTCACTCTTAAATATAAATGGACAGAAAGGGATCATATGACATTTGAATAAAGTCTCCAACATGAAATATAGAAACTAAAACCAAACAGGAAAACAGAGCTCAGGGGAAACAGAATTAGACACAGAACAGAATCAAATGTCAAAGAAACTTTAGTTAAAATGCTCAGAAAGAAATATGAAAGAAAGAAATATGAAACAAGAGTAAAATGTTATGTATATTTTTTAAAGAAAAATTAATATGTAAAAACAACTTGGACATTTAAAATTGTATAGCCAAATTTATTTTCAATAGAAGGATCTCCTGGAATACAGAACAAAAAGATTATAGACAATATAGGGGGGAAGGTAAGAAAATAGAGTGTCAATCCAGAATTCCCAACATCCCACTAATGGGAATTATAGAAAAAAAGAATTTAAAAGACAGAATGAAATGTTTAAATAAATGAAAGATAATTTTCTATTACTGGATGACATTAATTTCCAGCTTGAAAAGGCTTCCAAGTACTCAACACAATGAATGAAGAAAGGTCTGCTCTAAAGAACATCATAATGAAATTGCAGAACATCAGGGAAAATGAGAGGACTGAAAAAGCTTCTGGAGAGAACAGATGGGCAAAATGTAAAGAAAAAAGAATTTTTAAAAAGTATTAAACTTGTCAACAGAAACATTAAAATCTGGAAGACAATAGAACAATACCTTCACAGTACTGAGAGAAAATGAACTTTAACCCTGAATTCTATATCCAGCCAGATTATCATGCAAATATGAAAGTAGAAAAAAACATTTTCAGACATGCATGCAGTCAAAAAATTTATCTCTGTGTGCCATTTCTCAAGAAGTTACTGAAGAATGTGTCCTACAGAACCAAAGGGGGTAAACCAAGAGAAAAGAAGGCAAGTGAGGACCAAACATGGGAAAGAGGTGAGGAGATCTTCCAGTATGAAAATGAAGGGAATTTCCAGCAGGAAGGCTCTGCCCAGGCCAGAGCTCAGTCCATCAAAGATGCAGCAGAAAAGCTAAAAGACTCTAAGAGGAATGTATCCAGGAGGGAAATGGGTCAATAAATTAAATGACAGATTTGACCTTGTAGAAATTGTACTGAGAGGCTGTTTATAGAGCTGTTAGAGGCTGTAGGAAAGACTTAATCAGGTGCCCTCCCTCTAAAGAAAACCTCTGAGTAAATAAAAAAGACAATTAACTCTAGAAACAATAAAATGTAATTCAAGACAGGAAACAGAATCATATCAACTTTCTAGTGAACAATTTTTGCATAGTCTTTATAATGAAAACACTGAATATGTATGGACTTAACCAAAAGTTGAAGCATAATTGTATTGGGAAGACAGGAAGAATATTCACCTACCATAAAGGAAATTAAGAGCTTTTTTCTATAGGTAGTGTCTAAAGCAGATGCATTTAGAGGTAGAAGTATATGTATATTATACAGAAATATGGAAGTTAATGCCAGAAGGAACAGCTCAAAGAGTTGAGTGGTGCTACTAACATCCAAGGAATGGGAGAACAATGAAACATGATGCCAAAAAGTGCTAATTTTTTTAACTTTTAGGTTAAGGGGTACATGTGCAGGTTTGTTATTATAGACAAACCTGTGTCACAGGGGTTTGGTGTACAGACCATTTCATCATCCAGGTACTAAGCACAGTATCCAATAGTTATTTTTCCTGATACTCTCCTTCCTCCCACCCTTCTCCCTCAAGTAGGCCCCCGTGTCTGCTGTTCCCCTCTGTGCCCATTTGTTCTCGTTTAGCTTCCACTTACAGGTAAGAACATGTGGTTTGTTTTCTCTTCCTGCATTAGTTTGCTAAGGATAATGGCCTCCAGCTCCCTTTTCACCCATGTTCCTGCAAACATGTTCCTGATCTCATTCTTTTTATGGCTGCATAGTATTCCATGGTGTATATGTAAAACATTTTCTTTATCTAGTCTACCACTGATGGGTGTTTAGGTTGATTCCATGTCTTTGCTATTGGGAATAGTGCTTGCAATGAACATACACATGTATGTGTTTTTATGGTAGAACAATTTATATTCCTTTGGGTATATACCCTGTAACTGGATTGCTGGGTTGAATGGTAGATCTGTTTTTCACTCTTTGAAGAATTGCCACACTGCTTTCCACAATAGTTGAACTAATTTACATTCCCACCAGCAGTGTATAAGGATTCCCTTTTCTCTGCAACCTCGCTAGCATCTGCTTTTTTTGACTTTTTAATATTAACCATTCTGACTGGTGTGAGATGGTATCATTTTGGTTTTAGTTGGCATTTCTCTAATGATTAGTAATATTTAGCATCTTTTTCATATGCTTGTTGACTGCACATATGTCTTCTTTTGAAAAGTGTCTGTTCATATCCTTTGCCCGCTTTTTAATGGGGTTGTTTAGTTTTTGCTTGTAAATTTGTTTAAGTTCCTCATAGATTCTGGATATTACACCTTTGTCTGATGCATAGTTTGCAAAGATTTTCTACCATTCTAATGGTTGTCTCTACTCTTTTGACGGTTTCTTTTGCCATGCAGAAGCTCTTTAGTTTAATTAGATCCTATTTGTTAATTCTTGCTTTTGTTGCAATTGCTTTTGGCGTCTTCATCATGAAATCTTTGCCAGTTCCTATGTCCAGAATCATATTTCTTGGTTATCTTCTAGGATTTTTATAGTTTTAGATTTTACATTTAAGTCTTTAATCCATCTTGTGTTGATTTTTGCTTATGGAATAAGGAAAGAGTTCAGTTTCAATCCTCTGCATATGACTAGCCAGTTATCCTAGTACCACTTACTGAATATGGAGTCCTTTACCCATTGCTTGTTTTTGTCAGCTTTGTTGAAGATCAGATGGCTGTAGATGTCCAGCCTTATGTCGGGGCTCTCTATTCTGTTTCATTGGTCTATGTGTCTGTTTTTATACCAGTATCATGCTGTTTTGGTTATTGTAGCCCTTTAGTATAGTTTGAAGTCAGGTAATGTGATGCCTCCAGCTTTTTTTTTTTTTTTTAGCTTTTTTTTTCTTGGTTTTGGCTATTCTGGCTCCTTTGGATTCCATATGAATTTTAAAATAGTTTTCTAGTCCTGTGAAGAATGTCATTGGTAGTTTGATAGGAATAGCATTAAATCTGGACATTACTCTGGGCAGTATGGCCATTTTAATGATATTGATTCTTCCTATTCATGAGCATGGTATGTTTTTCCATTTGTTTGTGTCATCTATGATTTCTTTGAGTAGCGTTTTATAATTCTCATTTTAGAGATGTTTCACTCCCTGGTTAGCTGTATTCCTAGGAATTTTATATTTTTTGTGGCAATTGTGAATGAAATTACGTTCCTTGATTTGGCTCTCAGCTTGGCTGTTGTTGGTGTATAAGAATGCTACTGATTTTTGTACATTGATTTTATATTCTGAAATTTTGCTGAAGTTGTTTATCAGCTGAAGGAGCTTTTGGGCACAGACTATGGGGTTTTCTAGATATGGAATCATGCCTTGTGCAAACAGGGATAGTTTGATTTCCCCTCTTCCTATTTGAATGCCTTTTATTTCTTCCTCTTGCCTGATTGCTCTGGCCAGGACTTCCAATGCTATGTTGGATAGGAGTGGTGAGACAGGGCATCCTTGTCTTGTGCCAGTTTTCAAGAGAAATGCTTCCAGCTTTTCCCCATTCAGTATGATATTGACTGTGTGTTTGTCATAGATGGATCTTATTATTTTGATATATGTTCCTTCAATACCCAGTTTATTGAGCATTTTTAACATGAAGGAATGTTGAATTTTATCAAAAGCCTTTTTTGCATCCATTGAGATAATTATGTGATTTTTGTCTTTAGTTTGGTTTATATGATGAATCAATATTTATTGATTTACATATGTTGAACCAACCTTGCATCCCTGGGATGAAGCCTACTTGATCATGGTGGGTTAGCTTTTTTTTTTTTTTTTCTTGAGACAGAGTCTCACTCTGTCACTCAGGCTGGAGTACAGTGGCACAATCTCTGCTGACTGCAGCCTTGACCTCCAAGGCTCAAGTGATCCTCCCACCTCTCAGCCTCAGAAGTACCTGGGACTACTACTGACACACATCATCATGCCCAGCATTTTTTTTTTTTTTTGGTAGAAACAGGGTTTCATTATGTTGCCCAGGGCGGTCTCAAACTCCTGAGCTCAAGTGATCCTCCCCACTCGGCTTCCCAAAGTGCTGGGGTTACAGGCCCAACATGCCTAGCCAGATTAGCTTTTTGATATGCTGCTGGATTTGGTTTGCAGTAATTTTTTTGAGAATTTTTACATCAATGTTTCAGTATGAATGATACCAACTCTTCTTAGTACATCTGGTAGAATTCAGAATTTGGCTGTGAATCCACCCAGTCCTGGGCTTTTTTTGGATTGGTAGCCTATTTATTACTCATTCAATTTCAGAGTTCATTATTGGTCTGTTCAGAAATTCCGTTTCTTCCTGGTTCAGTCTTGGGAGGGTGTATGTGTCCAGGGATTTATCCATTTTTTCCAGATTTTCTAATTTGTGTGCCTAGAAGTGTTCACAGTAGTCTCTGATTGTTATTTGTATTTCTGTGGAGTCAGTGGTAAATGTCCCCTTTGTCATTTCTTTTTTTTTTTATTATTATACTTTAGGTTTTAGGGTACATGTGCACAATGTGCAGGTTTGTTACATATGTATCCATGTGCCATGTTGATTTCCTGCACCCATTAACTCGTCATTTAGCATTAGGTATATCTCCTAATGCTGTCCCTCCCCCTTCCCCCCACCCCACAACAGTCCCTGGAATGTGATGTTCCCCTTCCTGTGTCCATGAGTTCTCATTGTTCAATTCCCACCTATGAGTGAGAACATGTGGTGTTTGGTTTTTTGTCCTTGCGATAGTTTACTGAGAATGATGGTTTCCAGTTTCATCCATGTCCCTACAAAGGACACGAACTCATCATTTATTATGGCTGCATAGTATTCCATGGTGTATATGTGCCACATTTTCTTAATCCAGTCTATCATTGTTGGACATTTGGGTTGGTTCCAACTCTTTGCTATTGTGAATAGTGCCACAATAAACATACGTGTGCATGTGTCTTTATAGCAGCATGATTTATAGTCCTTTGGGTATATACCCAGTAACGGGATGGCTGGGTCAAATGGTATTTCTAGTTCTAGATCCCTGAGGAATCGCCACACTGACTTCCACAATGGTTGAACTAGTTTACAGTCCCACCAACAGTGTAAAAGTGTTCCTATTTCTCCACATCCTCTCCACCACCTGTTGTTTCCTGTTTTTTTAATGATGGCCATTCTAACTGGTGTGAGATGGTATCTCACTGTGGTTTTGATTTGCATTTCTCTGATGGCCAGTGATGATGAGCATTTCTTCATGTGTTTTTTGGCTGCATAAATGTCTTCTTTTGAGAAGTGTCTGTTCATGTCCTTTGCCCACCTTTTGATGGGGTTGTTTGTTTTTTTCTTGTAAATTTGTTTGAGTTCATTGTAGATTCTGGATATTAGCCCTTTGTCAGATGAGTAGGTTGCAAAAATTTTCTCCCATTCTGTAGGTTGCCTGTTCACTCTGATGGTAGTTTCTTTTGCTGTGCAGAAGCTCTTTAGTTTAATTAGATCCCATTTGTCTATTTTGGCTTTTGTTGCCATTGCTTTTGGTGTTTTAGACATGAAGTCCTTGCCCATGCCTATGTCCTGAATGGTATTGCCTAGGTTTTCTTGTAGGATTTTAATGGTTTTAGGTCTAACATTTAAGTCTTTAATCCATTTTGAATTAATTTTTGTATAAGGTGTAAGGAAGGGATCCAGTTTCAGCTTTCTACATATGGCTAGCCAGTTTTCCCAGCACCATTTATTAAATAGGGAATCCTTCCCCATTTCTTGTTTTTGTCAGGTTTGTCAAGATCAGATAGTTGTAGATATGCGGCATCATTTCTGAGGGCTCTGTTCTGTTCCATTGATCTATATCTCTGTTGTGGTACCAGTACTATACTGTTTTGGTTACTGTAGCCTTGTAGTATAGTTTGAAGTCAGGTAGCGTGATGCCTCCAGCTTTGTTCTTTTGGCTTAGGATTGACTTGGCGATGCGGGCTCTTTTTTGGTTCCATATGAATTTAAAGTAGTTTTTTCCAATTCTGTGAAGAAAGTCATTGGTAGCTTGATGGGGATGACATTGAATCTATAAATTACTTTGGGCAGTATGGCCATTTTCACGATATTGATTCTTCCAACCCATGAGCATGGAATGTTCTTCCATTTGTTTGTATCCTCTTTTATTTCATTGAGCAGTGGTTTGTAGTTCTCCTTGAAGAGGTCCTTCACATCCCTTGTAAGTTGGATTCCTAGGTATTTTATTCTCTTTGAAGCAATTGTGAATGGGAGTTCACTCATGATTTGGCTCTCTGTTTGTCTGTGATTGGTGTACAAGAATGCTTGTGATTTTTGTACATTGATTTTGTATCCTGAGACTTTGCTGAAGTTGCTAATCAGCTTAAGGAGATTTTGGGCTGAGACAATGGGATTTTCTAGATATACAATCATGTCATCTGCAAACAGGGACAGTTTGACTTCCTCTTTTCCTAATTGAATACCCTTTATTTCCTTCTCCTGCCTGATTGCTCTGGCCAGAACTTCCAGCACTATGTTGAATAGGAGCGGTGAGAGAGGGCATCCCTGTCTTGTGCCAGTTTTCAGAGGGAATGCTTCCAGTTTTTGCCCATTCAGTATGATATTGGCTGTGGGTTTGTCATAGATAGCTCTTATTATTTTGAGATACGTCCCATCAATACCTAACTTATTGAGAGTTTTTAGCATGAAGGGTTGTTGAATTTTATCAAAGGCCTTTTCTGCATCTATTGAGATAATCATGTGGTTTTTGTCTTTGGTTCTGTTTATATGCTGGATTACATTTATTGATTTGCATATGTTGAACCAGCCTTGCATCCCAGGGATGAAGCCCACTTGATCATGGTGTATAAACTTTTTGATGTGCTGCTGGATTCGGTTTGCCAGTATTTTATTGAGGATTTTTGCATCAATGTTCATCAAGGATATTGGTCTAAAATTCTCTTTTTTGGTTGTGTCTCTGCCTGGCTTTGGTATCAGGACATGCTGGCTTCATAAAATGTGTTAGGGAGGATTCCCTCTTTTTCTATCATTGGAATAGTTTCAGAAGGAATGGTACCAGTTCCTCCTTGTACCTCTGGTAGAATTCAGCTGTGAATCCATCAGGTCCTGGACTCTTTTTGGTTGGTAAGCTATTGATTATTGCCACAATTTCAGAACCTGTTATTGGTCTATTCAGAGATTCGACTTCTTCCTGATTTAGTCTTGGGAGGGTGTATTTGTCGAGGAATTTATCCATCTCTTCTAGATTTTCTAGTTTATTTGCATAGAGGTGTTTGTAGTATTCTCTGATGGTAGATTGTATTTCTGTGGGATCGGTGGTGATATCCCCTTTTTCATTTTTTATTGCATCTATTTGATTCTTCTCTCTTTTCTTCTTTATTAGTCTTGCTAGGAGTCTATCAATTTTGTTGATCTCAAAAAACCAGCTCCTGGATTCATTAATTTTTTGAAGGATTTTTTGTGTCTCTATTTCCTTCAGTTCTGCTCTGATTTTAGTTATTTCTAGCCTTCTGCTAGCTTTTGAATGTGTTTGCTCTTGCTTTTCTAGTTCTTTTAATTGTGATGTTAGGGTGTCAATTTTGGATCTTTCCTGCTTTCTCTTGTGGGCATTTAGTGCTATAAATTTCCCTCTACACACTGCTTTGAATGTGTCCCAGAGATTCTGGTATGTTGTGTCTTTGTTCTCGTTGGTTTCAAAGAACATCTTTATTTCTGCCTTCATTTCATTATGTACCCAATAGTCATTCAGGAGCAGGTTGTTCAGTTTCCATGTAGTTGAGCGGTTTTGAGTGAGTTTTTTAATCCTGAGTTCTAGTTTGATTGCACTGTGGTCTGAGAGACAGTTTGTTATAATTTCTGTTCTTTTACATTTGCTGAGGAGAGCTTTACTTCCAACTATGTGGTCAATTTTGGAATAGGTGTGGTGTGGTGCTGAAAAAAATGTATATTCTGTTGATTTGGGGTGGAGAGTTCTGTAGATGTCTATTAGGTCCACTTTGTTTAGAGCTGAGTTCAATTCCTGGATATCCTTGTTAACTTTCTGTCTCGATGATCTGTCTAATGTTGAAGTGGGGTGTTAAAATCTCCCATTATTATTGTGTGGGAGTTTAAGTCCCTTTGTAGGTCACTGAGGACTTGCTTTATGAATCTGGGTGCTCCTGTGTTGGGTGCATTATATTTAGGATAGTTAGCTCTCTTGTTGAATTGATCCCTTTACCATTATGTAATGGCCTTCTTTGTCTCTTTTGATCTTTGTTGGTTTAAAGTCTATTTTATCAGAGACTAGGATTGCAACCCCTGCCTTTTTTTGTTTTCCATTGCTTGATAGATCTTCCTCCATCCCTTTATTTTGAGTCTATGTGTGTCTGCACGTGAGATGGGTTTCCTGAATACAGCACACTGATGGGTCCTGACTCCTTATCCAGTTTGCCAGTCTGTGTCTTTTAATGGAGCATTTAGCCCATTTACATTTAACGTTAATATTGTTATGTGTGAATTTATCCTGTCATTATGATGTTAGTTGGTTATTTTGCTCATTAGTTGATGCAGTTTCCTCCTAGCCTCGATGGTCTTTACAATTTGGCATGTTTTTGCAGTGGCTGGTACCGGTTGTTCCTTTCCATGTTTAGTGCTTCCTTCAGGAGCTCTTTTAGGGCAGGCCTGGTGGTGACAAAATCACTCAGCGTTTGCTTGTCTGTAAAGATTTTATTTCTCCTTCACTTATGAAGCTTAGTTTGGCTGGATAGGAAATTCTGGGTTGAAAATTCTTTTCTTTAAGAATGTTGAATATCGGCCCCCACTCTCTTCTGGCTTGTAGAGTTTCTGCCGAGAGATCAGCTGTTAGTCTGATGGGCTTCCCTTTGTGGGTAACCCGACCTTTCTCTCTGGCTGCCCTTAACATTTTTTCCTTCATTTCAACTTTGGTGAATCTGACAATTATGTGTCTTGGAGTTGCCTTCTCGAGGAGTATCTTTGTGGGTTCTCTGTATTTCCTGAATCTGAATGTTGGCCTGCCTTGCTAGATTGGGGAAGTTCTCCTGGATAATATCTTACAGAGTGTTTTCCAACTTGGTTCCATTCTCCCCGTCATTTTCAGGTACACCAATCAGACGTAGGTTTGGTCGTTTCACGTAGTCCCAAATTTCTTGGAGGCTTTGTTCATTTCTTTTTATTCTTTTTTCTCTAGACTTCCCTTCTCGCTTCATTTCATTCATTTCATCTTCCATCAGCAATACCCTTTCTTCCAGTTGATCGCATCTGCTACTGAGGCTTCTGCAATCTTCACGTAGTTCTTGAAACTTGGCTTTCAGCTCCATCATCTCCTTTAAGCCCTTCTCTCCATTGGTTATTCTAGTTATCCATTCTTCTAATTTTTTTTCAAAGTTTTTAACTTCTTTGCTATTGTTTTGAATTTCCTCCCGTAGCTCAGAGTAGTTTGATCGTCTGACGCCTTCTTCTCTCAACTCGTCAAAGTCATCCTCCATCCAGCTTTGTTCCATTGCTGGTGAGGAACTGCATTCCTTTGGAGGAGGAGAGGTGCTCTGCTTTTTAGAGTTTCCAGTTTTTCTGCTCTGTTTTTTCCCCATCTTTGAGGTTTTATCTACTTTTGGTCTTTGATGATGGTGAGGTACAGATGGGTTTTTGGTGTGGATGTCCTTTCTGTTTGTTAGTTTTCCTTCTACCAGACAGGACCCTCAGCTGCAGGTCTGTTGGAGTTTACTAGAGGTCCACTCCAGACCCTGTTTGGCTGGGTGTCAGCAGCGGTGGCTGCAGAACAGCGGATTTTCGTGAGACCACAAATTCAGCTGTCTGATAGTTCCTCTGGAAGTTTTGTCTCAGAGGAGTACCCGGCCGAGTGAGGTGTCAGTCTGTCCCTACTGGGGGGGTGCCTCCCAGTTAGGCTGCTCAGGGGTGAGGGACCCACTTTAGGAGGCAGTCTGTCCGTTCTCAGATCTCCAGCTGCGTGCTGGGAGAACCACTACTCTCTTCAAAGCTGTCAGTCCGACAGGGACATTTAAGTCTCTGGAATTTCCTGCTGACTTTTTGTTTGTCTGTGCCCTGCCCCCAGAGGTGGAGCCTACAGAGGCAGACAGGCCTCCTTGAGCTGTGGTGGGCTCCACCCAGTTCGAGCTTCCTGGCTGCTTTGTTTACCTAAGCAAGCCTGGGCAATGGCGGGCGCCCCTCCCCCAGCCTCGCTGCCGCCTTGCAGCTTGATCTCAGACTGCTGTGCTAGCAATCAGCGAGACTCCGTGGGCATAGGACCCTCTGAGCCAGGTGCGGGACACAATCTCCTAGTGTGCCATTTTCCAGGCCCGTTGGGAAAGCGCAGTATGAGGGTGGGACTGACCCGATTATCCCGGTGCCGTCTGTTACCCCTTTCTTTGACTAGGAAAGGGAACTCCCTGACCCCTTGCGCTTCCCGAGTGAGGCAGTGCCTCGCCCTGCTTCGGCTTGCGCACGGTGCGCTTCACCGACTGTCCTGCACCCACTGTTTGGCACTCCCTAGTGAGATGAAACCGGTACCTCAAGCAGAAATGCAGAAATCACCAGTCTTCTGTGTCGCTTGGGCTGGGAGCTGGAGACCAGAGCTGTTCCTATTCGGCCATCTTGGCTCCACCCCCCCTTTGTCATTTCTAATTGTGTTTATTTGGATCTTCTCCCTTTTCTTCTTTATTAATTTAGCTAGTGGTGTATATATCTTTAAAAAATGCCATTTTTTAATTATAAGACTGTTAGCAATTTTTGACTTTTTCAACTATTTTTATGTGTATATTTTGATTGAAGTACAATTTAATTTTCTTTTAATGTAAAATAAGTAGATAAAATCCTTATTTCATATAGAGAAAAGTATTTTGGGAATGGGAAGGAATATTTTTAAAGCAATGCAATGCAGACTATGGTTTGGCTCTTGAAAGGAAACCAACAACCACATATATTCATGATTAATATTTACTTATCTATATGCCAGACTCATGTGGGTTGATAATTTGAATTAACATATATAAAGTCATTGACATCAAATAATTCCTCTAAACTGTATATTTGGAAACATACTTGAATTTCCCATCTGTCAGAACTCCTTAATTATTCTATGATCTTTTTGCAGTTTTAAGGTGTTGGGAAAATAAAGTCTTAGATTATAAGCAGAATGATGGCAAAATGGGGCTCATTCAGCATACACAGTGCCAGCATCTGTCATGTCATCTCCCTTTTCTCCTCTCCAGCATAGTTGAAAACTTTGCCATTCATAAATGACATTGGGTTTCCTATAGAACCAGAGTTCTTGAGAAATGTGCCTTTTTAAAATTTTATTTTACTTTAAGTTCTGGGATACATGTGCAGAATATGCAGGTTTGTTACATAGTTATACATGTGCCATGGTGGTTTGCTGCGCCTATTAATCCATCATCTAGGTTTTAAGCTCCGCATGCATTAGGTATTTGTCCTAATGCACTCCCTCCCCTTTCCCCCCACCCTCCAACAGGCCCTGGTGTGTGATGTTCCCCTCCCTGTGTCCATGTGTTCTCATTGTTCGGCTCCCACTTATGAGTGAGAACATGCGGTGTTTGGTTTTCTGTTCCTGTGCTAGTTTGCTGAGGATGACAGTTTCTAGCTTCATCCATGTACCTGCAAAGGACATGAATCATTCCTTTTTATGGCTACATAGTATTCCATGGTGTATATGTGTCACATTTTCTTTATCCGGTCTATCATTGATGGTCATTTGGGTTGGTTCCAAGTCTTTGCTATTATAAATAGTGCTGCAATAAACATGCGTGCATGTGTCTTTATAGTAGAATGATTTATAGTCCTCTGGGTATATACCCAATCCTTGCCAGCATCTGTTGTTTCCAGACTTTTTAATGATCGCCGTTCAAACTGATGTGAGATGGTATCTCATTGTGGTTTTGATTTGCAAGAAATGTGCATTTTTAAGAGTTTACAGGAGTTGCAGTAAGTAAGTAAAACTCATTTACAAAAGTTTACATGAGTTGCAGTTGTCCTTATTCCCTAAATAAGGAAAATGTGAGCAATGATCTTGGACACTTGGCAGTTAACTCTCGATTAATCTATTAATGGAGGGAATTGCTCAGATATTATCAAATATTGAATGAAAAATAGTTACATTTGATTTTGAAACATGTTACATGATTTTAGAAGACTATTTATCCCTCACATGCTGCTTTCTTAGGTTGACTCATATTAAAGACAGGTTTTCGTTTCCCAAGTGAACATACCTGTGGTGAGGGAGCAAGAATCAGGCAGGCTAGGTTGAAAGTATAGCAGGAAATAAGTGTGTGTCAACTGTGTTTTGGTACTGCATTATTTCCTAGACAGTATATCTTCTTTCCAAGTGGGATGCCATGTAACTTGAAAACAACCAAAAGTAATAAAAGTTTTAGAGTCCAGATACATCAGGCATTACTTTTGCATTACCAGCAATGCACTTGAAAGTTGGCAATATCAGATTTTAAATCATCAACCGCTGAATCAAATTAGAATCACGAATAGCTTCTCACTTAAACGAGACCAGTCTGCTCGCTCCCTTGCTTAATGCACTGTGGAGAACATAACATGCTCAGTAAATTATGTAGAAAGGATACACAAATGAGCTAATTTTGTTATAAGAAAGGATCTGACCGATTGCTTGTGGAATAATTATCTCTCAATAAGTAGCCATCATTTGTTCCATTTTCATTAGAGGTATACCAGAGAATCAGAACGGATTTCTTTTGGAGAAAGGGTAGTATTTGAGTATATACTTCCCTTTCTTGGAAGTTTCCATTACATGAAAAATGAGAGGATTTCTTTAGTGGATAGTCACTCTTCTGATGCGCTCTGGCCTGTGGTTTCCATGACAAATTCCTTCTTAAATTGAGAGGAGGGGGAAAGCTTTATATGATAGGAGAAACGAATTGGAGAGATTAGAAAGTCCCAAGTTAAAATGTTCACAAGATTGCCCGTTCACATTCTCAGAAAGATTCGGTTCTATCAGAACTTCATTTTATTATTTATAGTATAGAAAAAAATACTTTCCCCTGTATGAAATGTAGGTGATTACCCAAAAAAATTACTTTCATGGATGTGATAGGTATCTGTTATCTATACCTCATAATAGTAGCTGATGTTTTTGAAGTAATACATAAGTGATGAAAAGCAACCCAAGTTTTATGCCCAGACATAACAAAATGGACAATAAAAATAACAGATTTTTATGTTATTACTTTTTTTTTTTTTTTTACAGAGTCTTGCTCTGTCACCCAGGCTGGAGTGCAGTGGTGCAATCTCAGCTCACTGCAACCTCCGCCTCCCAGGTTCAAGCGATTCTCATGCCTCAGCCTCCCAAATATCTGGAATTACAGGTGTATGCCACCACACCCAACTAATTTTTGTATTTTTAGTAGAGACGGGGTTTCACCATCTTGGCCAGACTGGTCTCGAACTCCTTGCCTCAAGTGATCCACCCACCTCAGCCTCCCGGGTACAGTCGTGAGCCACCGTACCTGGCCCTAGGTTATGACTCTTAAAGATTCTTCAGGAGCAGTATTTAAAGTACCTCACACAGAGATTTTCTACTGACCAACATAACTTCCAAGATTCACAAATTGCTTTATTTTCTATTCCTCCCCTAGAGTAATCAGGTTGTTCTGGAATAAATATGGTAGAGAACAAACATAAATAAGAATGTGGCCAACTGAAAATTTTTGTTTTACTTCCCCCTTCAATTTCTAGAGCTCAGTATATCTTGTTTTTACAAAATGAAGCTTCTCACTTGGGAATTTTTTCTCTACTTTCTCCTCCTTATTAATAAATGTAGAGATTCTTACCTCTCCATGCGGAAATACAGCCACTGCTTGCCCTCCTCTCCGGTTCCTTCCCATAGCCTGGGCCCCCACTCTCACATGCAGGGTGCAACAGGAGAAGGCTGGAGAGCATCAGGCTTCCACTGCTGCCAGATCCAATCAGAAGGCAGCTGGTGGAAGCCTAAGCCCCTGAAGGTTCCCCCTTTACCAGCAGGCATTCCACATGTCAAAAGATTATCCAACTATCACCCAGCACCTGCTTCTTGAGCTGTCGTTGTGTTGTTGTTATTGTTTTAATCTTGTGATACACAGTGATTTTTCAGTTTTCTCCAGTTTTACAAAGTTAAAAGCTTACCTTCTTTTTGTCTAACTTTAGTGATATTTGGCCAAGAATTTTTAAGTTTATTTATTTATGTCTTTTGTTTTCTACATTTTTCAAATAGAATCAGCTTTGTTTCTACTTTGCAGAGGGGGCATGAATCGGAAGTCTAAACTTCCGATAAAATTGGATCCACCAAATCTCTCCTTTTGGTAGAGCCTAATTTGTTCATCTGGCCCTCTCTATAGGAGGGCAGGCCTTCTGGTTTCATTTCCTTCTGACCCCTTCTTTACCAAGCTTTCCTGCAGGAAATAAAAAAGGGATATGGTAAATAAAAATTCTGAGCCTTCCCAGAGATTCATGAAACCTTCATAAGCCTCAGTTTTCTCGTTTTTAAGATAGACGTAATAATAGTACCTACCTCACACAGTTTTTCTTTTGATTAAATGAGATAATCCATAATTTTGGTATTATTCTTGTTGTTACTCTTAACTACTACTACTACTAGCACAAGGACTGTTACACATTAGATACCTACACTGTAAATTTTTGTATGGATTTTCTTGAAAAGTTCCTAGAAATTTAAGTCTTGCAATCTCCAGGGTAAAATCAGAGCAGTAAAGAAATTGAGTGCCCCACAGAGGGCTTGTGATCAGTAGAGATTAACCCTGGCTGTGCACTGGAATCACCCAAAGACCCTGGACCCCACCGCAAAGGAAATAAATTAGTTGGTCTGAGATGCAGCCTGGGCTTTTTAAAAGCTCCCCAGATGATTCTAGTGGGCAACCAAGGCTGAACACTACTGGTTTTGCTTAAATTTAGATTTAGGCCACCTGCGCAATCCAGCAGGGGGCTCCATCTTCGGTGTATAGCTTCCAAAAATGCCAGTGCATAGCTCATTTACAAAGGAACTCCCATCCTAAGTGGTGAAACTTGCAGGATTTCCTTGGGTGGCTATTGAACCATGATCTTATCCATGAGAAACCCTGAGAAATCTATTGGTGAGCTTTGATAAGCTAATGTAGTTCAAATCCTAGTATCATTAATGGATGTCAACTACTAGTTCTTTGCTAAGTGTTAACTCTATGGGGAGACTATAGCCACTGATAAAAAAAAAAATTCTCATTTCTGAACTGACAGTTGTCAAAATAGCTGGTCACTGATTTCACAGATTAGTCAAAATGCTAATTACAAAGTACCTCCTTTATTACCAGACAAATATTTCACTGATGCAGTCATTAATTACAGTTTCGTTTGCTGGATCTTTCTAACCAAACTTAGAACTGTATCTGTAGAGTGATCAATCCCATGGCTATAGGTGCAAAACCTCATGCCCCCTCCACATCCTCTTTCCCGTAGCCCTTGTTCAAACATTAACCCAAATGTTGCCTGCCAATGCTGTGAGAGTGCTTTACTGACTTTCCTTAACCCAACAGTTTCAAAGAAACTCCTTTTTCATAAACTGCCTGTAACACAGCCACATAAATATTATTGGGTGATTATATGAAAGCCAACACAGGAAAAAGCAAGGGTGCATTGGCAGCATCCATGCACACTCCCAGGAAAGCAACACCTGGAATCTGTCCTAAGACTCAGTTAGGAGCATTTTCTTCATAAAATGCCAAGTTGAGCATTTTATGATGTTTAAGACTGAATTTTCAGGACTCGTTGATATTCAGCAGTATGTCACATCCAGCAGGAGTCATGGCTTTATACTTAGCTGTGGAGCTGTGAGGGAGGCCTTGGTGCAGACTCTTCTCCCCTGTTAGTGCCTGTTACTCCCCCTTGGGACATTCCTCCCTCTTCCCTGCTGCCCATGTGTCTGTCATCTATCCCAGTGGTTTCCTGGCCCTGCTGAACATAAGTATCACCTTGAGGAGCTTTAAAACTACAGGAGGCCCAAGCTTCATGCCAGATCAATCTTCAGCTATTGGCATGTTTTTAAAGCTCCTAAGTGGTTTTGAAAAATAGTGTTGAGGACCATTAACCCAGGTCTCTTCTCTATTACCCCACCCCACCCCACAGCCCCTCTGCAGTTCCCAGACCTTGTCTCCACTGTGATCTTTCTATAAAAATGTTCCCAACATAACCAAGAGGCAGCCATTCAGGTTTTTCCATTGAATTTTATGCATGATTATCTGAATTCTTCATATCGCTTTGCCTGTGTAGACACAGCTTATGCTTTGCTTATTTCACATATGCATAGTAAACCCAGGCATTCTTCACTGGGTGGGCCGGGGTTATTGCTAATGAGGCTGGCCATAAAAACAGCTCTCTTTAATGATGCATTTCTCCAACTCCGTTTTTTTCAAAACTGCTTTATTTTGATTTACAAAGATTAATTTTGCCCAGCAATGACCCTCTTGGTTTAGCTTACTATTCCTCCTATTTATTGTTGCTTTCAAAAAGGGAAAGTGGGAGATAAAAATGTATTAGAAACAAAACTTGGACAAGGATGGATGGTGTGCATATAATCCATGAAATATAATTGCCCAGTGAAAATAATTTTTTAAAAAATTCCTCGATGAGCACTATGTTCCCTAAGGTGATCTCACAATAATTATGTTCTTGACAAAAAGAGAATGTGAAGTAATTCTGTGAAGGAAATCATGTATAAATGCAGCAAAATGTACCAAAGGTGCATGTCTAAATCTTCATGGGAAGTGAGGGAACTCTCCTGACATATTTGCTCTATTGGCTTGGGTTTTCTTAAAGTACAATACACCTATGCTGATGCGCTTTGGAATAGAACTTTAATTCTCCCGGATAGGCTCCCCCATAGCTCTCCAGACAATGAGGTGTAGTGAGACTTGAGGCTTTACCCTCAGGCAGGACTAGGTTTTACTCTAGACACCACCTCTTACTTACCAAATAACCAACAACAAGGCACTTAACCTCTGTGAGCCTCATTTCCCAGATTACATAAAAAAGAGATAATAACACTAATGTGAAGCCTAAGTACATTATGTGCACCAACAACCCAATGTCAGCTGTATTGTAAGTGGGCTAGTAAATCACTATTCAGTTGACAAACATGCATTTTAAAGAATTTGTTCACTTCCACTTGAGTCGCTAGTTGCTCACCAAGGACTCCAAGTTTTATTTTCTATAGCACGCCCTATGCGCTATTAACATTCTTTAAGCTGCCACCAACATCATTGTGAGTGAAGAAAAATAGCACTCCAAGTATGTACAATGAGGAATTATGATTCCGAGCTTTATTTCTGTGAAATAGGATGTAAGAATTGGCAGAGAGGAAAGAGATCTGAAACATTTTTGGCTGCATTATCTGGTTTCTATTGGGAGAATAGATTCTAAACTCAATAAGAAAATTGTTTTAACTGGGAAGATTCTCCAAGTTTACTTATAATGCGTATTGTACTAAAACAAATTAAATGGGAAGACACCAATTATAGTTCCCGTAATCAAACATAAACATAATTATAGGAGACTGAGCTATTGAATGTTTATATAACCTAAATCATTAGTCACTAAGTTTATTTTCCACAAGAATGATATACTTAGAATACAGAAATGAAACTTGAGTTACCAACTCACTGCTAATAGAAACTGTTTGATTTATTCAGTATTTAGCAAACTTCTTTTGAATACCAGATTCTGTGTTTAAGTGCTGGAATACAAACATGAATAAGCACAGTGCCTGTCTCCCGTGTCCCAAGTACTCATGGAGCCACGAACATGAGTATCTCACTTCAGTCTATGGAGGACTAGAACAGCCTTATAAACCGACGTTGTTTATCCCAGCATTATGTATCCCATCCTATGCCCAGTGAAAGATGTCAGTAATACCTTGGATACCCCAGGACAGTCTGAAAGTCTCAAGGGCAGTCTGAATTAGTTACTTCTTTAATGAAAGCACCAATCTTCCTGTTTTTACTATTTGTAATATAGTAGGTGAAGCATATGAGTTGTTGACCTAAGTTTTTCAAGAAGAGGAAATTTCTCTGTCTGGACCAATTCTTGAAAGCCTCTCCCTTTTTTCAGACAGGCTCATGGCATGCACCACCCCAGATAAAATAATCTGACCTAATACAGGCCTACACATCTCCAACTCAGGGCAGCTCTGCATTGGGTACCCAAATTTGGCTTGAGCTAGTGATTTCTGACTGAGAAAAGTATTCATCCAGCCTCTGAGGAAATATAATGAATGAAGATGAGATTGGGAATTTGTGTTCTACAGGCATCTAGGAAGAGTCTTGAATAATTTGTCAGTTTTTCTTCCTGTTGTTGCATTGGTTCTTGGTACATACTTAGAGGGTTATTCCACAACAAATATTCATTTTTGAAACATACTGTATTAATTAGGAATGCTTTCAGTTGCAAGTAGCAGCACATTCAACCATAGTGGCTTAAATAATAAGAGTTTTGTTTTTCTCATGTTAAATTCTTGGAATTTGTTTTAAAAACTTCACAGTGCACAAATCTCAATGATTTTCTTCTCCATTTCCTCACAGTCATTGGATGGCAGCTGCAGTTCCTGCCATCTCTTTTATGTTCCTTTAGGAAGAAGGAGAAAGGAGAAGGGGCAGCTTCTGTATCAGGATAGCAAAAGTTTCCCAGGAACCCTATAGTAGACTCCTGCTGACAACGCGTTGGCCAGAGAGGAAAGGGAGTTGGAAAGTGTCAGCCAACCACCAGGGTCTATTGGACACCTCTCTAATTGACACAGTGGATGGTATTGAAATAAACAGATAAATGAGCTGACATGCCTGCTAACTAAAATGGATTAACTAGTATTTGCAATAATATCTGACTTATGAGGAATGCTCCTGATGAGATAACTGGAGATTAATTTCTATCAGATATTTAGTGTATGTTCTCAGCTTCTTTACTGACTAGGCCGGGCCATTTCCATCTATAGATCAAAGCATGAAGATATTTACTCCTGAAGGACCTCTCTTATGTAGGAAGCCAGTGGCAGAGACACAAGTCCTAAAGTATGTGCTGTTCCAATTCATGGGCTGCTCTATTCATAATAGTGATCATCACAGCTATGGGTACTGTTTGTGCACTGCCAAGTCCTGTGCTCACACACTTTCTAGATATTGCCTCTCTGAGCTCTCCAATGAGCTATATTTCCTCCATTCCAAGACAAAGCTCTCAGATGATGTATACCATTAATATTTTATTTCTCCAGACCCCTACAAAAAGAAAAGATGTCATTAAATCAATGAAATGTCTTTCCATTGGTGGCATCACAGAATCACAGAATCAAGAAACTGGTATTATTTCCATTTGAGGACACGAAACTTGTAAAGGTAAGATCAGTTTTGGTAACTTACCCAGTGTCACCCAGCTGGAAACAAGCTTCTCTGATTCTAACGCTGCACCATTTTGTTTTACTCTCTTTTGGATTAATGTGGTGATATACAATAACTATGATGTATACAGTGCTTACTTTATGCCCAGCACTGAGATAAGTGCTGGTCCTAGTTAAGCCCGTGTAAATCCTCACAATGGCTGCCTGTGTGGGGAGTACTAGTCCTATCTGGAAAACAAGGCTCTAAAAGTAAAGTTGTTCACTCAGATTAAGCCCAGGTCATCTGGCCTATAGCACAATTCTCTTCATCGCCGTGCAGTGCTGTTTGTCAGAGTAACACATAAGAATATTTAATTCTGTAATTATTCTGCTGTATTTGCCATGTTCTATCTGCCATCCAACACAAACCATAGGAAGCTCTGTGGACACATCCTGCCCTCTGGGTCCTTTATGTTCTTCCCCTCCTATTTTCCTACACTCCTTCTTTTCCAATAGAGTGGATCAATCCACTTCACTTGGCATCACTTAGCTGCTGCTCAGCTAACATCATGATCCAGGAGTTGAGAGAGGGTTTGACTGTTCTGAAGAGCAAATAGGTTAGCAAGCAGAATTCACTTTATTGCATTAATTGGAAGAGCAGGGAAAGGCATTGAGATGGATGGTAGGAATGACAAAACACTTCACAGACACCTGAGGAACTCATAGTCTAGAGGGTGCATTTGGGAAATAGAGGCAGGCAAATGAACAAAATGAAACAGACCTGTCCAGAAAGCTGTGGGAGCACAGAGCAGGAATCATGCAGTCCCACCAGAGGATCTAAGAGGCTTCCCAGAGGAGGTGGCATGAACCTCTTACCACACAATAACAAAGGAGGGGAGAGGGTCTTCTGGTAAAGGTATGGTATGTACAAGAGCCCTGAAAATTTAAAAGGAATTTTTAGAGATCAAAGGACAGCACCTGTCCCATAGTGACCTCTCAGCTAATATTAGCTCCTAGGAAGATAACTGGGACAAAGGAGGGGAGCAGGAGACCAGCCCAGAGAGGCAGACGGGGCCAAACCGTAACATTTGATGGATTTCAGATTTTGACAAACTAAACAAAGCCTCCTGTTGGAAGGGCACAAGACTGTTAAAGGCATCTAAATTCAGGGAGAGGGAAGGATTTGTGTGGGACTATGGCAGAGGTGTGAACTCAGGGAGTTAGTGAGAGCAGCAGGAGTAGGGAATTATCTTTAGGTCCCAAACTGGAACATGGGCTGTTCTGGAGAGGTCCACTTAAGACGCTGTCACAGCATCAGTGGATCTAGCACCTTGTACTCAAAAGAAGCATGGTCAGTGGTTTACATTGACAGCATCTGGGGCTTGTTAGAAATGCAGAATCTCACCCAATCTAAGATCTACTGACTCGAAATCTGCCTTTTTGATAGATCTTCAAGTAGCTTCCATCAGCCCTTTGCAGATTGAGAAGCACTGCCCCAGTATAGGGGCAAGAGAGCAGACTTTATCAAAGGCCCTGTTTTATTCCCATTCAAGAAGTGAGGCCCAATGGAAGGCTTTTACATTGAGGGAAGGCGGCAACTGAGAGCACATGTCTGCAGTTGCTTGAATAAGCAGAAAGGGAGCCTAAGATGCCAAGATGGGATGCCACATGTTCTGGTGCAATGAACAGAAGAAACAGTATGTAGGAAGAGACTGCTATTAGGCCACCACAATGAGGATATGGCTTCTCCAGGGACTGCATGAGCAATCACCTGTGGTGCACACATCCCTGGCAGCTTCAGAAGATGCCGGAGAACCTATACCATAGAGCAAGGAAGAGGCATTTAGCAGACAACTCCCAGATAACAAGGCGGCGGTAGAAATCATTGTTCCTCACTGCTTCCCCCTACTTAGCGAGCAGTCCCTTCAGGTGAGAGTTAGTTAAATGGCTTTAAGACTTAATGAATGAGGAATATTAGGGAAATATTTCAGACTAAGCTAACATTGACAATGCATAAGCAAAATTAAATTATTCCATTCAGATTACTGCATTCCTTGATGACAGCATTGTTTTTTATTACACCTGAGTACTTCTAGAGTTGATAACATTTAGAAAGATTTTTCGGCCTGAAGAAGTAAACACTTTAATACTGTAAGCTTCTGGATACCCTTTCCTTTTGTCAAAAAAAACACAGTTGGATGGGGAGACAATGCACAGTACATGAAGAATGCTGTCCTAGGCACTGTGGGGAGATGCAAAAGAAGTCAATGACAGGAGAAAGAAACAGGCCATTAAAGCAAAATGGACAACCGCTTATGGTGACTCAAAATTTCTATGGGGCATCACTAAGACACTTGTAAGATGAATGATTCATGTTGTCAAAGAGAGTTTGTTTAAAAAATATCAGACTCAGCAGTGACTTGCTTCATTAAGATTCTGTCTGCATCTCAAAGGACTTTTAAGAATCTAACTAACCATCTTCATATGACAGCAGGGTCACCTCGGAGTGCAGCAGCGGGGTGAGGGAGCAGCCACCGTAAGAATAAGTCAGACCGCATAACGCTGCATGGGGTACAGAACGAGGGTGGATTTGAGCCAAGCCACTGAGGGAAGTTTATCAGATCTTTGAATAAGTAGAAAACAGGCTGCAGTTTAATGAACCACACTGAGAAGCACTTTCCCTGGTGATGCAGTTTCTCTTCCATGACCTAAAAACATCCAAACCTCCTCAAGCTCTAAAACTGGCAGAAATTTGAACAAAGCCTTGATTGTCTGGGCTGCTTATTGCTACTATTCTAAAGTAAAGATTTTAAACCATAGGATAGCTGGCTGGAATGCATTGTAAGCTGTGTGAACCTAAGGTGCTCGAAGGATTAACGATCCCTGAGGAAATATGTTTGTGTGCAGCCCTGGACCCTGGGGCCTTCGCACCTGCTCCATGGTGCCTCTGTGCCTGGCAGTGGATCAAATGCTTGCCCTGGCACATGCCCTCAGCATTTCAGTTTGTGAAGGAAAGGGAGGCAGCGTGCCTGTCTCTGTTTTTCATGCAGGCAGGACTAAGTTGGATATAAGAGATCCAGCATCATAATTGTTTATAAAAGTATACAGTAGAAGTAGAAGTGACTTGAGCCAGGTATACTCACTCCTGTCTCCAAGCCTGCATTATAGTGATAAATTTCTAGTGGCACTTCTATGCCTCCAGCTTATACCACTGCTTTGATCTTGCCCATGAAGCACATCAGAGCGTGCGCCCTGGAATCAGCTTCTACCTGTTGTTAGCAGTGAGACCTTGAGAAAACTAGTAACCTGTCTTAGCCTCAGTTTCCTGACTTTTAAAATGGTGATAATTTCAGGCTCACAGGCTATTGTGAGGATTAAATGACATCACATATATGGGGTGCCTAACATGGTTTTCTGACCCATAATATATGCTCGATAAATGTTAGTAACCTTATCTACGTCCCCCATATGATCCACAGGCTTTTGTGATAAGATGGAGACCAGGAGGAGGAGAGAGGTGTCTGAGTTTGCAAACTTGGCAACTAGGTGAATGGAGATGCTTTTAACTGAGAAGGGAAATACAAGAGGAGGAGGAGGCTTGGGGACAAGATTGTGTTTGGTTTGGAACAGACTGAGACTGAGAGGATGGGATGTCCACAGACACTCAAAAAGCTGACTTGACAACCTGGGGCACTGTGCAGTGTTAATTGAAGCCATGAATGAGGGTGTTTAGAGTGTGGAGAAAGGGCCAAGGAAAAGCCTCAGGGGACACCAGCATTGAAGGGCCACTGGGGGAAAAGTGAAGCAAATTAGTCGGAGAAGTAGGAGCAAAACTAGCTGATGGCAGCATCATGGACACTTGGGAATTTCTTTTTTATTTTATTTTGTTTTATGGATATATAATAGTTGTACATATTTGGGGGATGCATGTGATATTTTGATATCTGTATAGAAGGTGTAATGATCAAATCCAGGTCATTGGGATATCCATCACCCCAAACATGTATCTGTTTGAGGAATTTCAGAAAAGGTCTTAGCATAGGATCCAGTGCTATGAAGGCCTGGGAACATAAGCACTGCAAAGAGGCCACTAGGAGTCAGTGGGGATTTTGTAGCGATAGCACCCTAATTGCTGGAGATTGAGAAGGAGGCTTGGAGATGGTGAACCAGGGCTGCTCTAAGAAGAGAGCAAAGCTACAGGAGAAGCAAAGCCAGGCACTAGTTAAAGGCAGGATAAACAGATTTTACTCGGCAACTACTATAGTAGGGAAGAGCGTCTAATGAAAACTGAGCTCAATTTCGATCTGTGCAGAGGTGACTGGGCATTTTAAAAAGAGAAGAAAAAGTAGGTAGTGGCAGCTCCAGCAGAGTCAGGGAAGTGGAAAATTACAAAAGTCAGGGAGGGAGGCTATTCAATATGATTGGCCATCTGAGCTTGTTAACTGGCGCTTATGTAGTTAGGTTCCTACTTTTCCACAGAGGCTGGGAGACAGGGCCTCTACCTTCAGGTGTGGGCTGGAACAAACAGTAAATTATTCTGGCAGCCTTAAGGTTTCCCAGATAAGAGCTTAAGGGGGCCTGGGTTGTCCCAGGGACACAGCCTTGAGCTATTAAAACCCGTGCTACAATTGGCTCAGGTCTTAGTGCAGTTGGGGTACATGAAATCAGTTGTGCTGAAAGTCTGCAGTCCTTAGAGGCCAAGGTTGAGGCCCAGTGGAGAAGAAGGGTCAAAGGAGCCTTAGTTTGGTCAAAGAGAGAATCTTTATCAGAGGAGGCAGGGGCATGGAAATATAAAGATATTTTAAAATTGAGTGGAAAGATCCGGGAGAGAAGACAGATTGAACCAGAAATTGAGGTTGGAGTAATAAGCGCAAGTGATGAAGCCACCCAGAGCGGAACAGTGAGGCAGAGAGAGGCCCTAAGGCCCCATAGAGGCAACGCTCAAAACCAGGGGCCAGCAAATTTTCTCTGTAAGAGACCAGATAGTAAATAATTTAGGCTTTATAGGCCATATATGGTGTCTGTGGCATATTTTTCTTCTTGTTCTTTTAACCCCATAAAAGTGGAAAAATCATTCTTGGTTTGTGGGCCATCCAAAAACAGGCTGCAGGTGGATTGAGCAGCTACCACTTGCAAACACCCCCTGCTCTAAACCCTGGTTTGACCCCGTCCATGTGTAGAGGTCACCCTTTTCATCATTCAAACGCTTTGACATTCCACCTGCCTGCAGGGACTTTTTCATGATGTTCACCTGCAAAAGTTGATCCCCTCCTCCCAGCCAAGAAAAAAAATTACAGCCTCATCTACTAGATGCAGAACTAATTTGTTGCTTGGCATCCCCCCAAATCCACAGGCCCAATTCATTCTGTTAAGCTTCGTGCCAGCAGCCTCCACGCAGAACCAGGTGATGTTGCTTCCCTAGAGACAGCACTTTTTTGCCCACTACTTAAGCTTAATTGGGAGCAACTTCCTGCATGAACAATGCTCACATTAAAAAATATCTTAGGATGGCACCTAAGGTCTACCCATTCACTCCATGCCAAGAAATTCCTGACTTGCTTCCAAAGCGAAACCACAAGTAGGCAGTTCCAAGTCCCATCGGATTGCAGCTCCACATGTGATTTAATTAATAGGTTTCTTAGTCAGTTGCATTATCTAAGAACAGAAATAGCCAAGCAGATGTGATATCTGTCCATGGCGTCAGGCTGGTACTTTTGCCCTGTATCAGCTGGCAGAAAATTCAAGGGCCGACCAGCAGAATTTGTTACTTTCAGATGATGATAATGTCTGAGAATTTTGTCTGTTTATTTTAAATATTCAGACATCTTTCTGTGACCAGAGGGATGTAGATGAGCTGCCAGAAATTAATGATTTCCTACATCTAGTACTCTTTGAAGTTTGCATCTAAGAAAAGCAGCATGTTATAGTGAGGAAGTTCCAATTTGGGAATCAGAGTTGGATCTGCATCCCAGACTCAAATAGCTGCATGACCTTGGGCAAGTTACTGACCTTCTCTAAACCACAGACTGCTCATCTATAAGATGAGGATAATTGTACCTACCTTGTGGGAATATCATGAAAATTAGACATACTACTTGCAACCTTCTGAGTGAGGTATCTGGCACCCAAAAAGCACTCCAGAAATGGTTGTAATAATAATACTTGTAAGGTCATGGTGTCTCGTTTTAGAACTAGGTGCCCAATGTTTTGGATATTTACCTGCCTAAAAATGAAGGGCTGAGCAGTATGATTTTCTTCTGTCGTTTTCAATTATAATCCTATGAACCCCAGATTCCTAATCACATGCTTCTTCACCCCACCAGCCCCTTCGTCTAGTGCAGGTTGTACACCATGTACAAACCAAGCAAACTTTCTTATACACAGAGGTACATGTGTTCATACTCGCACTCCCTTATGCCAAGTACAAATTATTGTCTTCTACTTCTGATCATTCACACCTGATGCATTCCCTACCTCAGAAGCTTCCTACAGCTCCTGCCATCCCTGCCTCTTTCCCTTCCTCCTTCAGCTAGTCCAAGAAGCCTGTCCTAAGCAATGACAACCATTGTTCCGCTCCCTCCATCTATCTGCACTTAGATCTGCGTGTAGCTAGACTTGGCAAAGTACAGCTCCTATGTTTTCCCTTGCAGTTTTTTCCCATTGAATGTCTTTTATTTTTCACTCCATATGCTTGTTCTGTCTCTTCAGTTGTCTGTTCCTTGGCCAAGGGTTCTATATATTGTCTCCTCTATCTCTCCACTCAGTGCAAGCATAGCTGGCATCCTGTGAATGCTTTTGACTGGTGATTAAACAGGGAGAAAGATGACTGTATAGGCAGGTATCTGGGTTTACATTATGAATAGGTGCATTGACAATGTTATATTCCAGGAGATAACTTGGTCATCCCAACAGCAAATAAATATTTTGGCAGGAAATGTTTGGTATGGACATTGGAGTAACAGTCCTTGAGTGCAGAATTGAGGATTGCTAAAGGGCCACAGAAAAAATGAAAAATCTAATTGGTTTTATTATTAAACATGACTCTTATGTGGACAAGGGTCAAATACATGTATTTCTTGTATTGGATTGTTTGTAGTAGGGAATTTTGTTACAAGAAAGTGGCAAAATGTCCCAGCCGCCTGCCTTGGCCTACCAGGGTGCTGGGATTGCAGCCCCTGCCCGGCCGCCGCCCCATCTGGGAGGTGGGGAACGTCTCTGCTCGGCCGCCCCCCTGCCCGGCCTCCCCATCTGGGAAGTGAGGAGCGCCTCTGCCCGGCCACCCATCGTCTGGGAGGTGAGGAGCGCCTCTGCCCGGCCACCCATCATCTGGGAAGTGAGGAGCGCCTCTGCCTGGCCACCCCGTCTGGGAGGAAGTGAGGAGCGCCTCTGCCCGGCCGCCCCGTCCGGGAAGAAGTGAGGAGCGCCTCTGCCCGGCCGCCCCGTCTGGGAAGTGAGGAGCGCCTCTGCCTGGCCACCCACCGTCTGGGAAGCGAGGAGCGCCTCTGCCCGGCCGCCCCATCTGGGAAGTGAGGAGCGCCTCTGCCCGGCCACCCATCGTCTGGGAAGTGAGGAGCGCCTCTGCCCGGCCGCCCCGTCTGGGAAGTGAGGAGCGCCTCTGCCCGGCCGCCCACCGTCTGGGAAGTGAGGGGCCTCTGCCCGGCCGCCCCGTCTGGGAGGTGAGGAGCGCCTCTGCCCGGCCGCCCCGTCTGGGAGGTGAGGAGCGCCTCTGCCCAGCCACCCCGTCCGGGAGGAAGTGAGGAGCGCCTCTGCCCGGCCGCCCCATCGGGAAGTGAGGAGCGCCTCTGCCCGGCCCCCATCTGGGAAGTGAGGAGCGCCTCTGCCCGGCCACCCCCGTGTGGGAAGTGAGGAGCGCCTCTGCCCGGCCACCCATCGTCTGGGAAGTGAGGAGCGCCTCTGCCCGGCCGCCCCGTGTCTGGGAAGAAGTGAGGAGCGCCTCTGCCCAGCCGCTCCGTCTGGGAGGTCTACCATGGAGGCCAGAAGCAATGTGGGGGCTGGACGTGGTGGCTCACGCCTGTGGTCCCGGCACTCTGGGGGGCGAGGCGGTTGATCACTTCGGGCTAGGAGTTCAAGACCAGTCTGGCCAACTTGGTGAAACATGAAAAATACAACAGACAAACCAACCAACCAACTCAGTGACAACAAAACAGGTCTACCCTGGAGTCATACTCTAATTTTTTCTATTTTCCTCCCTTTCTGATCCTTTATCCCACTTTCTTTTTCTTCCTCTTCCTTCTCCCTCTTCTTTGTCAAATAGAGGATTGAGTTATTATCACTGATCCATATAAAGTCCCTCTCTCATTTATTTTAACTCCCACCCCCCATTTCTATTCCCCGACTTCCCATGTGTAACCTTCCTAATATGTTTGATACGCATCTTTTTGTTTGTATGTATTTTTAGAAAATGTTTATTGTTTTTGTGTGCAAAAAAAATTAATAAAAAAAAAAGAAAGTGGCAAAATGTAAATAGAGCTGATACAGGCTACTTTGGCAAGGTGCATCTTTTCTTGGCAGTGGGATTTTAACTTATGCTGCGTTATATGTCTCCTACCTCTTATCTTCCTTTGAACGAGTTCCACCCAACCATTCACTGTCGGTTTCCTTGGTTACCAATGACTTTCAGTTTTTAAGTCGTGAGTTTCTAGTGTTAAACAAAATAACTCTGTTTTTGTGCTGCATTGACAAAGGTTAGAACTAGTGATTCTGTTTTTGTTGCCAGAAAAGCATTACATTTTGTTTTTTTCAATGAAAGTACTAGGTAATGAAAGAATAGAAAATGACTCATAGGGCTTTTCTTTACCAGGGAGGTTTCATTTCTCTCATCACAGAATTCAGAATTTTGACATTTGGTTTTACACCTTTTATCATCAATCTGGTTGTACAAAAAATAATTGGAGCTTCTCCATCTAAATAAACAATATTACTGCTGCTAATTTTTTTAAAAATTTTTATTCCCTCCAACATTCCTGAGTGGGATAAATGTGCTTTATATGATTCCAGAGAAAGTAGATGAGATGGGAATTAGGGATTACAGATGAAAAGCCACAGAGGACTTTTTTTTTTTTTTTTTGCATGATTGCTAAGTACCATCCTATGCAAAAGTGAGTTTAAGTGAGTTTAACCCAAGTGATCCATTAGCCTAGTGAGGCCTAAGGAGGCCTGGTGTAGGCCAGAGAGGAGGGAAACACAAGCTAGAGTGGCTCTTTCAGGGGGAAAAAAATGTCTTTGGGGCTGGGGGCTGCTTTCCGGGGTGTGATACTGCTGACTTCCTGCTCACAGCCCCTGCTTCCCAGTTTCCCATGATGCACCTGGAGCCTGCTGACCAGATCTCCCAGCAGAGGCTGATATATGACCCTGAGTAAGGGATAGATTGTGCATGGGCATCCTTCCCTTTCATGCTTCCTGAAGAGGACCTAAAAGGGTGGCCCTTGGAAAATTGCTCGACCTGAGGAGAGCTTGCCCAGAGGAAATCCGCAGCTCATGACCACAAGATTACTCAGATCACTGTCCTCACAGCATTCCCCTTCCAACCTCTCCAGAATTATCCAGGACCTGAGGAGTCATGGGCCTGTCTGGCCAAATATCTCCTGATTATAAGACCATTTGCAAACATGTTTCATTTTCCTTTTAACATATTATGTGGACAGTCTAATTATCCATGTGGGCATCTTCACATTCTACTGTCCTTTTAAAGAAAGATCATAGTGTATAACACTTTCCTTTGGAATCCATGTTACATCTCTTTTCTGAAATTTTGGTTGTTCACGAGCCCACACCTGAAGAAAAGCATGCCTAGCTGGAAAGAAAGTCATGGCCTCTCATTTACTTTCTTTTGAAAGGTATTACTAAACACCTGGCTGACTTTCATGGCTCAATTTCTCCACCTATCCCTTTTTACTTATTTTCAATCATTTATAACCTAACAGAAGATAATACATGCTAAGCGGTCTTATAAGCATACTAATTGATATTACGAATCCCTCTCCAAGTGGTTCTTAAGCATCAAAATATTCAATCACCAATATGTTATCCAACTCTGCGTATTTTTAAACAAGTAGCAGTTTGTACAACCTGTCTTTGAAGCATTCAGACCAAATGAAATGCTACTGAAAGGAAGCCTGCTTCCCAAGGCAGGTTAAGCCTGCTCATCAATAGTATCAGCTATTCTGAGCCACATGTAGCTAATGGCATTGGAAAGGCCAAGTCCAAGTTTGATTCTTCAAGCAGAAAGTCATTGGTTGAAATTCATTCTGAAAATAAAAAGTCTAGATTTTTAAAGTTTCCGTTGGATATACCAATGTCTTGTTTTTAATAGCTGCCATTTCTTTAATGCCTAATATGTGTAGAGATTGAATCCTCACAGCAGCCCTGCAAGGTAGACAATGTTACCACTTTATTGGAGAAATTGAGGATTGTGTAGCTAATTACTTTGCCAGATATGTGAAGGTACCTGGATGTGAATACTGGTCTGGTTCCAAATCCCACACCCTTTCCAGTCCAGTTGCTGCCCTCCCTCTGTGATGTTCATTCTCCCCATGCATCTATCCCTCCATCTTCCATCTGAGGAGCTTCCTTCAACAGACTTCCCCTTCCCAACTCAGAAGTCATAGCTTTAAACTCTCTCTTTCCCACTCTATTGAAAACTTCCACAATTGAATTTGACTTGAGCTGCTCTAACAATAGTAAATCCTCTGTTTTGACGACTGAATAATATCTCATTTTATTTGGCTACTAACTTGCCAGTAGAAAGCAATTACAGTGATATGTGGGTCGCCTTTATCAAGTATTTTTCCATAGATACTAGCACAATTATTTTCAATGCTAAGCCTTTGACAGGAAAAAGATAGGGCCATTACATTAAATCATAAAGTGCTCATTAGAAAAAAATAATACATAATTTCAAGTAAAATTATGGAGAGCTTTCAAATTTTCTGCTGCCTTGCAGTTAGAATTGCTTGGTATTTAATGCTGACTTGGTCAGATAATATTCATATAGCACTTTATGCACCATTGAATATAAATGTATGTATATTCTTGCAGGTTCTCAGTTCTGACTTCTTTTACATATCAGGTGCATTTCTAGATAGATTAGAAAGAAGGACTCAGAAGAAATACCTTTTCCCAACATTGCACACATACATCTTTCTGTAATTTTCTTTTTCTTTCTCTGTCTTTTTTCTCCAGTCCAACTTTGAAAACATGCTGATTTACTCCTTTTGCTACACAGCAAATCTGTGAAATCAGTTTAGTCCACCTTGGAATTGCTCAGAATTCCTATAGATTGCATCAGTGTTCTCCATCTCTAGTACCTGGAGTACTCTTGTACCGCCAGTAACTGGCTGGCATGGTTGCTCACACCTATAATCCAGTACTTTAGGAGGCCAAGGCAGGTGGATCACTTGAGGACAGGAGTTTGAAACCAGCCTAGCCAACACGGTGAAACCCCGTCTCTACTAAAGATACAACTAACTGGATGGGCGCCTATAATCCCAACTACCCTGGAGGCTGAGGCAGGAGAATCGCTTTAACCCAGGAGGGGGAGGTTTCAGTGAGCTGAGATTATGCCACTGCACACTAGCCTGGCCGACAGAGTGAGACTTCATCTCAAAAAAATAAACTAAAAACAAAAGTCATCTCCTTGGGCTGCACCCTCCCAGATTCAAATGTGGGGTATCCCAGGAATCTGAATTTTTGACGCATACCCCAAATAATTATGACACAGATGATTTTCAGACCCCACTTTGGGAAAAGCTGGAAGAGATGAAGGAGTGAGCATAACTAACATTACCTTATTAGATCCTCAAGACTGGCATGTGAAGTAGAAATTTACCGAGGTTCAGTGAGGTCCCACTACTTACACCATCAGATTCCCTGAACATGCCATGCACTTACACAGTTCTGTGCCTTTGCACGTGACCTTCCCATGGAACCCACTTCTTCTCCTCCCTGCTAAATGAGACCCTGCCCAGGCTTCAGGGCCAGCCCCAGGTAAGCTGACTGCATCATGCTGTCCTTGCTCAAGTTGCCCTTGGCTTGCTCTGATGGTTTGGCATCTGCCATGTGGAAGATGGCTAGTTCTGCACCTGTCTGTGCCCCCACAGACTGTTGGCTCCTCCTTGGCAGGATTCATCTCATACCCTGCGTCTCTGCCAGTGCCTGGAATTTAGGAGGTGCCTCCTAACTATGGCACCCAGGTTGTAGAGCCAGGATGGGATCCAGACCTCCGTTGTTGTTTGGTCATTCAGTGCTCTTTCCCTCACACCAGAGAATCCAAGGCTGCCCCAGCAGGGCATGAACTTTTAGACACCTTTCAGGAGTACTCCATAATACATGGTATAGCCACATGCTTTTCCTGAATGCTTCTGGTGCCCTAAATACACAGTGATGGGAGAATTCTTAGCAGGATTAGGGGAATGGTTTGAGTCCCTGACACAGACTGAAGAAACTACTTTTCAACACAAAAATTAGAGCCATTCTGGTGCAGTGTTCTAAATAGCAGCTGAACTGAATGGTAGAAGGCCTTCACGTTTGCCACTTCTCACAATCAGGAAGGTATTTCACCTTCCTGATGAAACAGTGAAATCAGGAAGCAAGCTTAGCTGCTACTGTAGAAAGCTGTCTTGCTTTAGTCTGGCTTAACCACAAATCCTATTTCTGAGCCAACTAGCCCTAATAGTCAAGGGATACGGTTAGAAGTAGCCCCCTGGTGTGCCTGCTGGCCCAATGGCCCCTGGAGAAAGGCCTCATGTCACTTTCCTCCTGATCATTTTAAGATATTTCAAATTGATGCCTTTCTAGCCCTCCAGTTTCCCACAGCAACTCTTTTTTTTTTTTTTTTAGACAGAGTCTCACTCTGTTGCCCAGGCTGGAGTACAGTGGTGTGATCTCAGCTCACTGCAACCTCTGCCTCCCAGGTTCAAGCTATTCTCCTGCCTTAGCCTCCCAAGCAGCTGGGACTACAGGTGCGTGCCACCACACCTGGCTAATTTTTTGCATTTTTAGTAGAGATGGGGTTTCACCATGTTAGCCAGGATGGTCTCGATCTCCTGACCTCGTGGTCCACCCGCCTCTGCCTCCCAAAGTGCTGGGATTACAGGCGTGAACCACCACGCCCGGTCAACTCTTTTTGTTTAATTGAAACTGATATACAGCAAGTGATCAGTTCACCATCTTGTTTGTCAGCATAACCATCCAGGTTTTGCCCATCTCCAATTC
Source organism: Nomascus leucogenys (assembly GCF_006542625.1). NCBI lineage: Eukaryota > Metazoa > Chordata > Mammalia > Primates > Hylobatidae > Nomascus > Nomascus leucogenys. The sequence continues at coordinate 53,692,195 of NC_044393.1, forward strand.
CAGGCTGATATCTGTTCCTGATCAATCTTGGCTTGGAAAAATAATGGATTTTTTCCTCAGTCTGCATGGGGGAAAGCATTAGTCATGCCGTGCTGCCTGCTTGTACTATGTCATGTTGTCTATTTCTATCAAGTGGATGCAAGAGGTACCTTTAGCAGAAGGTACACGATTTGGGTGTCAGAGAGAGTTAGAAAGTTGCTATATAAACAGCTTGATGTGAACTTTCTATTTACCTTCTACTGTATATAGAGGCATAAGGAAATAGGCCACACTCTGGGCAATGTCATTTAGATTATCTTGACTTCTGTCTTTGCCTTGAAGGTTATATTAATAGCCACATCTGCATAGATTTTTTCTTCTTTTGTAAACTTCCACATTTCGCCTCACAACAGCCCTTTAGGCATCAATATTCATCTTGCATAATACACAGAAGTCAAGTGGTTTTCTCAAGGTCACATACTCCATCATACACCATCATGTCTGGTCCTGTTTTCATGACACTTGACCACTTTCCCTAAAAGTAGATGCCATACATCCTCGTAGTATACCTAAGATGGTAAACTCGGATGGGTTTACATCTTAAAACTGGTGCTGCTGCTTGCTGGTGATGTGGTCATGGAGATGTCAAATTTCTATTATTAGTACAACTAACCTTCTTAATGGGAGGGATGCCTCAGTATTGACATCCTGTGAGCACTGGTATCAGGAAGGCTTAAGGATGCAGTGCAGTGATGGTCCATGACATCTCTGGACCCAGAGCACAGTGAACATCAAGATGATGTCAAAGAAACTCAGGTTCTCAAGAGGTGGCAATGGCAGCTGAATATATGGATGTAAACTACACACAGAAACCTCGTTGATCTTCAGAAGTGTCACTCCATTGGCTGAGGAGTGTGAAGGTGCTGCCCTGCCTATTCTGCCCATGTGCCCTCTTTCTTGGAGTCATTCCCACAGATAGTTAAAACAGGGCAGTATTACTAAACAGCTGAACTGACTCATTTTAGACCATTGTTTGAAAGAGGAGACCACCAAACTATGCTTACTCACATATGCTTGTTCTCCCAACTACAGGCAATTAAATCAGGAAGTGAATGAAATCACCTCTGTCCTGACTTTTTTGTCCTAGTTTCCTTGGTTGAAAGAAAAGAAAAAGATATTTTTATGTTATTTTGAGATGAGAACAAGGACAAGTAATTGGTAAATCCGATGTGTTTCCTTCATAATACAGTAGTCCCTCCTTACCCCAGGGAAATATTTTGCAAGACCCCCAATGGTTGCCTGAAGCCATGGATAGTACCAAACTAGATAGACCATGCAGAAATTTCTTTTTCTTTCTTTGCAATTTCGTGTATAGAAGATTCGTTCTTACTGTAGATTTTTGCAATGTCGGCATGCAATATTTTTTTCCTTATTATGTTGAGAACTTTCACCTTTTCACTTAAAGGAAGCACTTTATGGCTTCTTTGGCATATCCAAATTGTCGGCATGACTACTCTTACACTCTGGGTCCATTATTAAGTAAAATTAGGGTTCCTTGAACACAAGCACTGAGATATCATGACCTACAAAATGGCTTAGAGCAGGTAGCGTCTACGGCATGGACAAAGGGATGATTCCCAATCCAGGCGGGATGGCCCAAGACATTGTCATTCTACTCTGAATGGCACACAATTTAAAACTTATGAATTGTTTATTTCTTGAATGTTTAATATTTTCAGACTGTTTCACTGCACTAAAACCATGGAAAGGGAAACCACAAATAAGGGGAGACTACCATATAAGGACATTAATAACTTTGAGACAAAAACAGCTTGGGCTTGAATTTTATGGTTCAGTTCTGGTGGCATGGCTGAATTAAACCATCTTCAGATAATAATTCTGGCAGAAATATGCTAGTAGTCATAGTATGCTTTCACTCTTCCAGGCATTTTTCATAGATTATCTCATTTAATCTCCCCAAGGACCCAAGTATGCAGGTGCTATTATTATTAATTTCCATTTTGCAGATGAAGACACTGAGAACAATGACCCTTAATAATTTATCCAAAGTTACACAGCTAAAAAATGAAGGTGCCTAGGGTCAAATTCAGGCAGCTTGGCTTCAGTCAAATCTCTCTATAACTGTGTCTCATGAGGTATGGTAGGTACGGCTTTCTAAGCACTTAATAGAATGTTTATTGGATGAATGACACAAACAAATGAGTGGACAAACAAATAATGAATGAATATTCAACTGGCTTGCAAAGAGGGTAAATGCGGGTTTGGAGGTAGTTACTGTTGATGAAACTTACCTTTGCTCCTGGAGTTCTTTCAATTCACATCTTCTGAATTTGCAAACAGGATTTTCCCAAATGTTGACTCAAAATAATTTAATAAAGGCAAAAAACTTTGTAGGATTGCCATTAGTTCACTGATTTTTAAAGTCTTAAGTCAAAATATATGATTTTCCAGAAACACTCTTTAGACATTTTAAACTGATACTCAGTTACTTCAAATGTCATGACCATCTGTGTTTAAAAATACTTTCCTCTTTACTGTGATTTACTTCAGACCCAATTCCTCATGTAGCCTCTCGTCTCAAGTTAAACCGTGCTGGGCATTTAAAAAAAGTGTGTTTATTTGTATGCCTATTCTGTCAGTGTTAATTTCAGTATATAAAATAAAACATTATAACCTTGACTACAAACTTAAGAACTTGAAAGTTTTCTAGTTCCTCCTTTTGAGTTTATAGTCAAGGTTGTCTAGGGCACATGTTGAATTGGAATCTGAAATGCTTTATGGGTTTTTAAAGTAATTATTTTAACCACATGCTATAAGACCAACTCATACCCTGAGAAAGAAAACACAACACACCAGAAGTAAAAAAATAGCCAACATATTAAAAAGAACCTTTGAGAATTTCTCCTTTTTCCTTAACATCTTTGTGCAGCCAGGGCATTCCAACCCAAGAAGAATTGAACTTTCACTGGGAGGGATTCAGCTAAAGATCATGCAGCAGTTCTGGCTGGAATTCCCCAGCTTCAGAAGGAGCCATGGTTCACTCATCCTTCATTGAGCATCGATCCAGACTGCGATTATAAAGGAAACATGGCTACACCATCTGGCTGGAGAATTCATATACAACATGCAGAGTTGTAAAAAGACTCATATGCCCTGCTAGCAGCCTTATTGTCATGGGAAGCCAAAGACAGTTATGCCAAAGGTATATGCCAAAACTTTTCAGGTTACCATGTAAGAGAGCAAGTTTAGGAAACTACATATCTTATGCAGAAAGAGACCAACCAGAAAACTCAGGGATCTGGGGCTTTGTCATATATTACAAATTTATGTTGACTATCACAGAATCCTATGATTCTAGAATTGAATCCATGTAAATGAGAGGTCTTTGGAGTTGGGTGCTCAACTATCACTCACTCATACCTTGTCACTTACACCATGTTTGTTTACCTTAATCATAAGACCATCAAAACTCTGAAATGGACAAAAGATATTGCTGTATGTGGTTTCGGTGTAAGGTGATGTATTAGTTAGCAGACCCACCTGGAAATTATCTAATTCTTTAGGGGTGTGTCCCTTCGTTTGACTTGCTATTTATTACAAAGAAGATAGATGATGACTTTTAGAAAACTGATCATGATAGAAATGATTCTTGCCTGATAGCATTGCAATGAATTTTGTCCACTAGAGCTAGAAATAATTTCCATCCCACATTCTGCTCCATTAAAAAGATAACCCAAAGGTTAAATATTTATGGCCCTGGTATTATACATTAGGCAGTCTTGTACCAAATTAGCCATTTTACTCAAATATTCTTTCTTTCAGCTTCTATAAAAAAAATTTGACCCTCCAATTCTTTTTGAATACATGCTAAAATAATACAAATGTTTTTATTAAAAACTTTAAGATGTCTCAAATACAGCAGAAGTTCCTTTCTTTCTCATTCTTTCAGGTTCAAAATGAAAGTCCTGGTCAGGTACCTTTCCTCAGCATGATAACTCCAGGACACTGGCTCCTTTCCTGTCTCCACTATCCCCTATGGCAGGGGTCAGCAAACTTTTCCTTTAAAGGTCCAGGTAGTAAATATTTTAGGCTTTGCATGTCCTTTGCAACTTCTCAGCTCTGTAGCTGTAGCACAGCATAGATAATGATTGAGCATAGTTGCATTCCAATAAAACTTTATTTACCAAATCAAGTGGCAAGCTAGATTTGATCCACAGTCTACAGTTTGCTGACCCCTGCCCTTGGATCTCAGAATCTTCTGTCTGACATGAGAAGAAAGGATAGAGAATACACATTCTTTACTGAACCACCTTGCCCTGAAAGTGCCATATATCACCTCCATTGGTGAGAATTAGTCCCATGGCTTAGATGGGACTAGATGCAGTGGTACCTGGGAAATGTAGTCCCTGGCTGGACACAACTCTACATCATGGAAAAGAAACATGTGTCCTTGAAAGACCTCTAGCCATCTCTGCTGTAGGTATATTACACACGTAACAACTATCTTGCTAGCCATATAAAATGAATACACATTGAATTTCAGATTTCTTAAAAACAATACTGTGTTCATGGGAATAAATTTTAGCACTTGGTCGCTAATTTGATTATAGTTATATATTTCTTCACCCAGATACATAAGACTGCTAATATAAAACTGGTTTTCAAAATAGGTCATTCACTCGGTGTTGGAAACAATAGGTCATGTTTTTATGGAAACATGTTTGTTATCTACAAATGTAGCATCAACTGGAAAGTGGTAGTTTGTGTATCTATAATTACTTGTTGGCTTTCCTGTATAGTTTTCATCAGAACACTCAGCAACTGGGTCCGTCCATGAAGACAGTATATTGAATTATTTCCATGATTGAGGTACTTTCTTCAGAAGAGGAGGAAAATATGGTTTAGAGATTTAAAAGCCAGGTTCTAGTTATAATAGTCCATTCCATTAAAAAATGTAACCATATTAAGGCTTTTTTAACTATAAAAATTTCCAGGAATGTCTAAGCTGCAGTTTCCACAGTAACTTTGACTCCTCTGTGTGCATAAGGCTGGCTTTGTGTATGTACAAAGCAATTACATCAAGACCTGAGTTGTATCCAAGGCAGCAAGAGCTATGATTATAGATGTTATAGACACCCTAATTCACATGTATACCTTGTTCATAACTTGTCTGAAAGTGTGATTTTTCAGTGATGCTTAAATGCATTTTATCTCTGCTCAAAGGTGAGTTATTTCAGATGCATGAAAGATGACCTATCTCTAATGGACTTGTAGATGTGGAGGAAATTGACCTGTTTTGTGTCTGACTTTTTCCAGTGCCTAGATTGACAGGTGTCTTTACAATCTCCTAACTAGCAAAGAAGACTCTCTGACTTCGACGGTGTGAGCTGGTGATTTCTCCTGCTGCTCATCTCTTCTGTCTCTTACTACTCAGTGTTCTCCCCCTGGGCTTAAAACCACAAACTCCAAACTCATTGCAGGTATACCCTGCTTTACCTTTATAAATCCTATTCACAATATTCCATTACAGCTTTTAAATGATTTTTAAAATATTTATTAATACATAATATTCATACATTTGTACAGGATACATGTGAGATTTTGTTACATGCATAGAATGTATAATAATCTAGTCACAGTATTTAAGGTATTCAGCACCTTGACTAGTTATCATTTCTATGTGTTGGGGAACATTTCAGTTCCTTTCTTCTGGCTATCTTAAAATATATTATACAATATATTGTTGTTAACTATACTATCAAACATTATAACTTATTCCTTCTATCTAACTGTATGTTTATACCCATTAATCAACTTCTCTTCATCCCTCCCTCTGCCCTCACACATACACCTTTCCCAGCCTCTGGTGACTATTATTCTACTCTATCTCCATGAGATCAACTTTTTTAGCTCCCATATATGAGTGAGAACATGCAATATTTGTCTTTTTTGTGCCTGGCTTATTTCACTTAACATAATGACCTTCAGTTCCATTGACGTTGCTGAAAATGACAGGATTTCATTCTCTTTAATAGCTGAGTAGTATTACATTTTGTATATATACCACATTTTCTTTATTCATTCATCTGTTGCTAGGTTGATTCCACATATCTGCTGTTGTGAACAGTACTATGATAAACACGGAAGTGCAGGTATCCCTTTGATATACTGATTTTCTTTTCTTTGGATAAATACCCCATAGTGGAATTGCTGGGTCACATAGAAGTTTTATTTTTAGCTTTTTGGGAAATCTCCATATGGTTTTCCATAATAGCTGTACCAATTTACATTCATACTAATAGTGTATAAGAGTTCTTTTTTCTCTGCATCCTCACCAGCATGGTTTTTTTTTTTCTTTTTAATAATAGCCAGCTTTTAAATGATTTTTGATGAAACTTTTCTAAAGGTGCAAGTTCCCAATTTTATATCCCCTCCTACAATTATCTATTTTTGTGGCGGGGGGGTGGAAATCTTTAATTGGCTTACATGCAACCTGTTAAATATGAGCACATAAAAGTGTTTTATAGTGGCTATGCCCACTCTTGTATTCACAAATCACTTTCACGCTCCCTGCCTGTATTAAGCATCACATGCTATGGGCCATTGCTGTTACTTCGTAGATATGACTTTTCAAGGCTCACATCCCAGCGGCTGCTTCTACTCTCCTGGGTATTTATGCCTATAATTTAGATTAACTGCCCCAGCAGAATCAATGTTGTCTGGGTGATGAACTTGTGGTCAGATTAGCCAGTCTTCCTATAAAGCCTCCGTAGCTGGATCCACCATCAGCATAACTAATATTTGATATCCATTTAGTGTACAACATTGAACTTGAAACAGCCAAGGTTAAATAGTAACTAAAGTTAGCATGCCATTATACATGCAATTTACAACTTAGAGGAGTATTTAAAGAAATAAAAGAAAAAAATACAGACTTTTCCACTATAAGATAATATAGTGATATCAAATTCTGGCTCCAATACTAACTATTTGTGTGAACTTGGACAAATTATTTAACTCCTTTCGGCCTCAATTTTCTCATTTGTAAAAAAATAAATAATAATAATCCCTATTTATTCAGGACCTTCTAGGTGCTGAGTATTGAAACATCTACTTTCCATTCATTATTTGATATATTCCTAACCACCCAGCAAGGTATTACTCTACCCATTTTATAATTTAGTTGGAAAATTGGAGTTTGAATTTCTTTTTTTTTCTTTCTGGTTTTTTTTTTGACTTGTTTGGTTTTTTTTTTTATGCTTTAAGTTTTAGGGTACATGTGCACAGTGTGCAGATTTGTTACATATGTATCCATGTGCCATGTTGGTGTGCTGCGCCCATTAACTCGTCATTTACCATTAGGTATATCTCCTAATGCTATCCCTCCCCCCTCCCCCCACCCCACAACAGTCCCCTGAGTGTGATGTTCCCCTTCCTGTGTCCATGTGTTCTCATTGTTCAATTCCCACCTATGAGTGAGAACATGCAGTGTTTGGTTTTTCGTTCTTGCGATAGTTTACTGAGAATGATGGTTTCCAGTTTCATCCATGTCCCTACAAAGGACATGAACTCATCCTTTTTTATGGCTGCATAGTATTCCATGGTGTATATGTGCCACATTATCTTAATCCAGTCTATCGTTGTCGGACATTTGGGTTGGTTCCAAGTCCGCTATTGTGAATAGTGCCACAATAAACATACGTGTGCATGTGTCTTTATAGCAGCATGATTTTAGTCCTTTGGGTATATACCCCGTAATGAATTTCTTTTACTCTGCTAATATCAATGTCCCTATTTCTTTTGAAAGAATTATTCTTTCCTTCCATTACTTCTATAGATTATGATGAGAATACTAAAGAGCTGTGGATGCAAGCAAGTTGCAGAAGGTTTATTCTTTTGAATATCTTCTTTTTTCCTTCTTCAAAACTTTAACTTGCAAGTGTGTGTGTGTGTGTGTGTGTGTCTGTGTGTGTGTGTGTGTTTGCAATGGTTGTTTATGTAAATTTTCTATGTAGTAGGGTACATGCAGGGCTGACATTCAGCCAACCAGTAAGACACAGGATGAGCCAAACTAGTGGGTCAGTGGCTTGGTTTTTCCTGGCTGCATCCCTTTTGACTCATCAGTACCGTGCTTACTGAGATGTGAAATATTTTTAATATCAACCCAGGATAAATTATCTGGGTTCACACACCCCCTTTCTCCTCATTACACTACCACCTTGTTTTATAGTCTTTCTGATAGGTAGTTTTCCCCTTTTGGGAACTTCTTGAGGTCAGAGTCTATATCCTAGTTCATCTTGGTGTTCTCAGTTCCTGGCACAGTGAATGTATTGAATAAATGCTGGAATGAATGCGTAAGTGAGTGGGAGTGAATGATATGAAACTAGGGTGACAGAAATGAATAATCTCAGCTGCTAAAAAGTGGCAAAGCCAGCCCTGACTCCCTTCCTGCGTTTTATACAGTTGATGAGGGAATTAGCATTATAAGATCATGGATATGCCCAACATTTAGCGGGGACTGACATGTTTGTTTCTTCTTCTCTCACTGAGTATAGTGAGGTGTCTCAGCCCTGAACCTTTAGTTTTGAATCACAACTTAATCTAACCTTGGCATTTGTGGACTCAGGAGTTCACCTTCCCAGTTCATCCTGAACCCTTGTAGAGTTCCTGCAGTTTTCCTTCACCTGCATCTTTCTTCCTCCCCCACCATTTTGGTTGATCCCAGGAATTGCTTCATGCTGCTGCCACGTTCTTGAAAGCAAATGAATGCTCAGGTTTCTGCATTTTTTTTCTCCACTCCCATCACTAAAGGAAAAATATGTGGTCATTTCTCAGATGACTCTCTCAGTGCTGGTTTTTCTTTCTAATCTGAATGAAACAATGCCCCCCCTTTTCACTTACCCTTTAATGTTTATCCTTTGCAGCTATAGCTCACTTACTGGTTAATTTACATTTATGTACAAATCCCATTATGACATCCAGCAGACCCCTGCAGGTTTACAGCCTCCTCCTTCATGTAGGCTTTATAGTTTTTAAGGACTTGGAATGACTTGAAATCCAAACTAAATCAGAATTTAATTTTTTAAAACACTCATGCAAGGTATGAAAAGAGTTTATACACAGGTACAAGGTAACTGAGCCACACAGAGTATGAAGTTCTTGGGAAACACTAATTGTTTTGTTGTTTTGCCTTTACAAAGTTCCAAAAATAGAATATTAAATATAAAATGTTCGCTTTTATCTATACTATGCATTCTCACCTAACACTTTTTGGAAGATCACTGATTTTATCTAATCTTATGATTATAATGGCTAGTGCATGATCAGAGATCTTGGTATTCAAAGGCAACATGAAGGAAACTTCTGGCTGGTAGTTACTGTCTTTGCACTTTTTTGCATGGGCTACATGAAATCTGACCTCAAATGGGGCCAAATGTGATGCTTTCTGATATTGTCCAAAAGCAGTGTGCATTAGACTGGGGATGGGGAAGCTTTGCTTCTCTTTGGGCAAATAGGCATGCAAGTATGGAACAATGAGACATCAGTTCAGAAGAGAGTTTGATGAAGAGCAAATTTGCCTGCTAGAGACTGTGAGTTTAGAAACATTGCCCATGGGATTTGATGAGTTGAAGTCAGAGCATCCTCAATTAGTGACAAGAGCTCAGAACTGAATTAGAACAATAAAGACAGATATTTCTGTTTTGAAGTTAGAGCCTTAGTTAAACCTGAGAACGAGATGAAAGCACCTTTAACCACTCTGTTGGAAATGTATCTATGTGATTCTTGATGCTCATCTGCGTAGTTCATCAAATGATACTGCTTGACCCATTTAAGAAGGGAAGAAACTGGGTGCTGAAAAGAATGTCTGTAGGACTATTCAGACTCTTGGTGAAAAGAGACCAACTGGACATGTTCAGTTCTTCCAAGACTTTTCCAGGATCAGCTGAGAGGCAGGCAAGCCCCAGTAGCAAAGACTTGCTGCATGATTTTTTTTTTTTTTTTTTTGCTTTGTGCATGATTAGGAAAAACTCAGAATACATGTTCTTCATAATTTCAGTACAAGCCATGTGCTCTAGACACTGATTTCTTCATCCTCCTCTGGTCAGTTCTCACATACCACACAGTCTTACTGTCAATCACAGCATATAGCAAAAGAGATCCCAAGTGGATTTAAAAGTAAAAAAAATCTTAAAAACATTCTACAATATATGTGACTATCTGATTAAATTTGAAATGGGAAAGGGACTTCCTGTTTTTCTTTTTCTTGTTTCTTTTTTTTTTTTTTTTTTTTTTTTTTTTTTTTTTTTTTTTTTTTTGACGGATTCTCGCTCTGTTGCCAGGCTGGAGTGCAGTGGTGCAATCTTGGCTCACTGCAACCTCCGCCTCCTGGGTTCAAGTGATTCTCCTGCCTCAGCCTCCCGAGTAGCTGGGATTAGAGGTACCTGCCACCATGCCCAGGTTATTTTTGTATTTTTAGTAGAGATGGAGTTTCACCATGTTGGCCAGGATGGTCTCGATCTCCTGACCTCATGATCCACCGACCTCAGCCTCCCAAAGTGCTGGGATTACAGGCGTGAGCCACTGCACCCACTCGGGAAAGGGACTTTCTAGGGCATAAAAGTTATGGGATAAACTATGGGAGAAAAAAATTGACATACTTTATATGAAACTGTAATATTTCTATACTTCAAGGAACATCATAATACAATTTTAATGCAAATCAAAATTAGAAGAAAATATTTCCAACAAAGAGTAAACATATCCAAAATATAAATCATGCATAAATCAATAAGAGAAACACTAAAAACTCAAGAGCAAAAGATATAGAAGATCTGAGAAATTCACAAGAAAAGAAATACAGAAGTATTCATTCAACTATGCTGCAGGGTACTATTCTAGGTAGTGAAACATGGAGGTAGAGACTGAGTTCTTACCTTCATGGAGAAAACATTTTGATGCGAAAAACTAGACAATAAGAAATTCTAAAAGGAAGTAAATGTATGTGTCAGGTGGTGATAAATACTTTGGAGAAAAATAAAGCAGAGTGGGAAGGAATATCCATGGTGGGAGGCAGCATACTTCTAGGAAGGTAACATCTGAGCAGAGGGAAGAGGTGGTACTCACCAAGGAGACATCTAAGAGAAGCGTTTTCTAAAAGAAGAAACAGCAGGTGCAAATGACTTTAGGCAGAGAGTACTGAGTGTCTTCAATACAGGAGCCACCAGAGAGGCTGGAGCAGAGTGGGCAGAAGGGAGAGTAGTGGCAGTGAGGTCAGAAAAGCAGCAGATGGGAGTAGCTCATGCAGGACTTCCTTTGGCCTTTGCTCTACTCCTTCCCTGCCACTCCTTTGGACTTGCTCCAAGTAAGAAGTCAAGCCCCTGGAAGTCTTGAGGAGAAGAGTGCAATAATGCAGCTTAATACATAAAAGGATCATCATTCTGCTTGCTATGTGGAAAAGGGGTGCAGGGAACAAAGGCTAAAAGCAGATAAAGCAATTAGGAGTCAGTTGCAACAATCCAGGTGGGATATCATAGCAACTTCCATTAGGGTGATAACAGAGGAGGTAAAGAGAAGTAATCACATTTTGAGTTGATTTTGAAGGCAGAGTAAACAGGTATTGCTAAAGAATCAAATGTGGGGCACGAGAGAGAAGAGTCTCAAATGACACCTGGGTTTTTTGACCTGAGAAGCTAGAAAGACGGATCAATTATTTTCAGGATGGAAGACTGTGAGAACAACTGGTTTGGGAGGAAAATCAGGACTTCCCTTTTAGATATGTTACATTTGAGTTGTCCCTCCAAAACTGCTGGATGCAAGCATTTAGAGATGAGGGCAAAGGGCAAATCTACAGATAGACATTAGGAAGCCCTCAGCATAGGGATGTTTTTTAAAGCCTGGGACCAGATGAGATGATCTTTGGCTAGGTGTTAAATTGATAGAGAAAAATTGTCAGAGGCTGAGCCTGGGGCTCTCCAACCTTTAGAGTCCAATTAACGAGGAGGAGCAGCAAAGAAGACTGAGAAGTATAGAAGAGTAATTTATGTAGTCAGATATGTCACATTTTTTGCTTCATGATTTGCTCCGTTGCTTTTATGCTCACCTAGCTATTGATGCTTATAAAATGTTCTCCATTTCTAAGGACACTGCATATTAAATCTAAAGTCAAAACCAAGATCAGGTTTAAACACAGGACTAATATCCCTGGCATAGAAATAACTTAAAAATCTTTAAGAGAAACACGAACACATCAATAAAGGCCTACACATATGAACAAGTGTGAAGTCAGGAAATTGTAAGCTTTATGTTTATCATCTTTTTACTTTAAAAAAATTCATCTTTGACTTCCAAAGGAGTAAAACACATAATTTCTTAAGCATACAATCAGATGTAAAAACAAAGATATAATGAAAAGTTGCATCCATAAACTTCCCATGTGATGTGTTTATGATGCATGTATTCTTTTCTGGTAGGTAATATTTTATCAGGCATACCTGGTCTTTTTCAGAATCATCTGACAAGCATATTGGATGATGCAAACCATCCTAGAAATAGCACTGGTAAATACTTAGAAATGTTTAGCCTCAGTCATAAATAAATAACATCAAAATGGCAAATAATGTGATTTGTAAATTCCAGAGTTGGCTAGGAGATGTAAAAATGGTCTTTCTTAAACAATGCTGGTAAGTTTGTAAAGTGGTACACATTTTCTGGAGGACCATGTGTCCTATTTGTATCAAAAGCCTGAAAACTGGCTCACTCTGACTCAGCAGTCAAATTCTGCTTTGATTGGAAATTCTGATTCTAGAGGTATAATCAAAGGAAACAGTCATTGGTGAGGGCAGATTCAACTACAAAGGTGTTTACAAACATCCACGTATGAGGTGGTAAAAAGCTGGGAACAACATAAACAATACAGAATTGGCTAAACAAACTATAGCATGTCCGTATGATAGAATAACATGCAGCAATTAAAAACAATGTCATATAAGTAATAACAGAAAAATAACCTCAGCCAGACACACTGGCTCATGCCTGTAATCTCAGCACTTTGGGAGGCCAAGACAGGAGGATCTTTTGAGGCCAGGAGTTCAAGACCAGCCTGGGCAACATAGTGAGATCTACATCTCTACAAAATATTTTAAAATTAGCTGGGTGTGATGGCATGTGCCTACAGTCCCAACACATTTGGAGGCTGAGGTAGGAGGATCGTTTGAGCCTCAGAGTTCAAGGCTACAGCAGGCTATGATCATACCACTGTACTCCAGCAGGACCCAGTCTTCTTAAAAAAAAAAAAAATGGAAGAAAAAGAAAAATGATCCCTATATAGTGAAACTATATGGCCTATTTCTATTTGCATATGCCTAGAAAATAGACTGGAAGGAAATCAACGAATATGTTATGTTCATCTCTGGGTAGTCACAGATGAATTATTTTAATTCTATTGGATTTACCTGTTCCAAATTTTCTACCACATGTTTTTAACTACATTGGCATGTGGAGCAATTACAGAAGAAGAAGCTAGGAATTTTCCACAAAGGTAACACAGAAGCAACATTCTAGGGCAGTCCTGTCCACTGGAACTTTCTGCAGTGATGGAAGTGTTCTGTATCTATGCTGTCCAGTTCAGTAGCCACTACACACATGTGGCTATCAAACACTTGCAACATAGTTAGTACAACTGAGGAACTGATTTTTTTAATGAGTAAGCACAAAAATTTCCTTTATCTTTGCAGATTAGCATGTGTTCCCATGACTGTTCATAAAAGAAATTTAATAAACACTGTTCCTCCTTTATGGGGAAACTGAGTTTTAATTTTCATTGAGTTAAATTAACAGAACCACGTGCAGAAATGGATACTGTGTTGGACAGTGCAGTCTGTGGCAGATAGGCCTGGAACATAGAGGAAGAGTCACCAGACCTTGTTTGATGCAAGAGCTCTGGATTACACAAGATCTGAGACAATCAGCCCCACTGAATTTAGGATCCTCAGCATTTTCCTAGGAGTTTATTTCCAAACTTCAGTGCAAGAATTCATAATGCACGTAATTTAGGTGTAGATTAACTGTAAGATAAACTGTGTCAAGTTCTCATTTCATAGTGTAGGGCCTTTTTCTCAATTTATATATTTGGCTGTTGTCATAAAATGTATAATTGAAGAACTTTTCTGAGCCCTGGTAAAGAGAGAATTCTGGGCAGGATTAATGCTAGTCATGTATTACAGGCAAGATTCTGATGCCCAGAGTAAACAGCACCCCTTACCAAATGTTGCTTTTTAAGTAACCTTATTTCTGTCTGCATTTGTTGAACATTAGCATTACATATTTCAAAAACGACCCCAAGGTGACCACTTAAAAGCAAGAGGGAAAAAATCCTCCTATTTTCTGGTACCTCGTTTTGTGGCTGATGTTTTAAAAGCTGTTTTTTTTTGTGGCCAAACTTGGTGTGTTTAAAAGCTTCAAAACGAACCTACTACCTTTTCTTTACTATAAGGAAAGACACAATTCTTAATTCTTTTTAACCAGGATTATTAATTTTATAGCACTTAAGGTAATGTAACTGTTATACTCCGATGGCAGAATAATGTTTTTAAAATAATGAAATAATGGCAGAAATAATCCAAAACTTCGCAACTTAAAACATTAGTCACATAATTTCTAAAGGTGAGGAATGCTGCAGCAGCTTAGCTGGTAGTTCTAGCTCAAGGTCTCTCATGAGATTGCAGTCAAGCTGCTGGCCAGGGCTGCAGTCATCTGAGCCTGTAAGTGGAGAATCCACTTCCAATATGGCTGTGGGCAAGAAGCCTCAGCTCCTTACTAGTTGTTGACAGAAACTGAGACCTCAACTTGTGGCTCTCTCCACATGGCTGCTTGGCTCCCTACATGGCAGTTGGGTTCCCCCAGTATTCATAATCCAAAAGAGAAAGAAGCTGCAGTGTCTTTTATGACTCAATCTTGTCATAAGACACCCATACTTCCACCTTGTTCTGTTTATTAGAAGAGAGTCACCAAGTCCAGCCCATATTCAAGAGGTAGGGAGTTAGGCTCTGCCTCTCAAAGGCTGTATCAAGAAATGTGTGCACATACTTTATACCAAAACATGTGTGGAATGCTTTCAGTTGTTAACTGGCTTGACTGGTCGATGTTTATTTCATTACACTGTAACCAAATGAAAGAAGGCGAAGCCACAGTTAGAACCTGAATAGAACTTACATTCTGAGATTTGAAGCCAAATGACAGATTTTAGACATACTTTTTCCCCTCTTTCTTGGAGTTTTGTTAGATAGACCATAATTGTAATTTTGTGCCTGACACTTCTTTCCCACTGAGAATACACCTCTGTGAGATCAAAAGTCAAAAAAATGCATGCTACCCTCTGTTTTCCAAGATAAGATATCAAAGAAAACTCAGGTGGTCTCTCCACTCTGAAGGGAAGGGACCGACACACATAATAGTAGTGCTCTGCATCCATTCTATTTGAAATAACTCCTTGCCCATCTGCTTTTCCTTAACTACATTCTCTCCCTCAGTGATCTCATGCAATTCAACAAGGTTCAAATTTTTCTTTCTCGCTGAGGCCTCTCCCTGATATTCAGACTTGTATATCTAGCAACCTGCTCAACATCTGCACTGAGCTGATTAATCAGCATCTCAAACCTAACATGTTCAAAGCAGACTCTTCTTCGGAGTTGCAGAGAAGAAGGAACACAATGAGCTGAACGTGAAGGACAGTTAGCGCCAGCTGCTCACCCGAAGATGGCTGTGTTTCTGTCCGTGTGGTGATGTGGCCACTCAATCAGCCTGCCTCCCCTCCTCGGCAAGGCACATCCCTATGCTGAGAAGACGGGAGAAATTGTATCCCACTCCTTTTGCGGCAAGAGTAATTTCCTGACTGGCCTCCAAACTGAAAACACATTTTCTCTACTTGGATGTCACGGCATTCCCTGTAACAGGCTTTGTCAGCCCTCTAGGCTGCAGGAAACATGCCAGCACAGGGGATTCATTATTTATGCCCAGGATTGTATGAGTGACATGAGCAAGTGCTCTGATGGTGTGATTTGGGGGTAACTTTTACCACCCAAAAGTAGGGCCCTATCAAGCCCTACCATTTCCTGGTTCTCATCATACCCATTATCCTTCAAGGGCCATAGAAACACCTCCCCTTGTAGGACTTAACACTTCTCAATTCCTCCTAGGGAAGTGGATCCTGAAAGCCTTTTGGAGGTTTTGTGTCATGGTTATACAGGAAAGAGTATTTAGATTACAAAGTTACACATTGGCAGGGTCAATTTAATATGAGATGCCGCCATCTCTAAGAGATCATTGCTTGAAAGAACCAGGACAAAACAAACAAACAAACATGATGGGGGTAAAAGAAGAAGAAAAGAAGGGAGGCATGGGGTTGCCTAGACAGGGGAATCCTACTTAAAGATGAAAACACTGCAAAGGAAACATCTAAAGGAGGAAAATTTAGCCTGGTGTGAAATGTTTATTAAACGACTGAGCTACTGACTACAGAACTACAGTATCCATCAAACCTAAAGCAGCTTAAATTTATAAAATATTCCTATTTCATATAGAGAAGTAAATATATATTTGAACAGATTGTGTTAAATGAGATACAGCCTTTTTCCTTGTGTGTTACTATTTTATTTATTAAGCAGTTATTAAGTATAAGGGATTGTGCTACATGCTTAACATACCTTTTGGTTTTTTGTCTTTCTTTTCTTCTTTTTTTTGTTGTTGTTGTTGTTGTTGGGGAAGGATAGGATCTGCCCTGTTTACTCTCTATCTCGCCTTGTAAAATGTAAGGCACATGAGGAAAGGGATTTTATCTGACTTATTTACTGCTGTATCCTTAGGGAACCTCTAGAATAATCCTTGGCACTATGCATGTGTTCAAAAATGATTTATTGACGGGAAGGCGCCAGGCATGGTGGCTCACGCCTGTAATCCCAGCACTTTGGGAGGCTGAGGCAGGTAGATCACAAGGTCAGAAGATCAAGACCATCCTGGCCAACATGATGAAACCCCGTCTCTACTAAAAATACAAAATTAGCTGGGTGTGGTGGTGGGCGCCTGTAATCCCAGCTACTCAGGAGGCTGAGGCAGGAGAATCACTTGAACCCGGGAGGTGGAGGTTGCAGTGAGCTGAGATCACACCACTGCACTCCAGCCTGGGTGACAGAGTGAGACTAAGGCTCAAAAAAATAAAAGGAAGGGAGGGAGGAAGAAAGGAAGGATACATCATCAAATTTAATCCCCCAGGGCCTTATTACCGCTGTTTTACAAAGAAGAGTATTGAGACTTAGAGAGTTTAGGTAACTTGCCTAAATCACATAGGTAGCAAAGGACTTTGTTCCCACAAGTATTCTTTCAACAAATATCGTCCTCCAAACCTTAAAGGGACAACACTAGGGTACATCTAGGCCAGATCCTAGACAGGCGATACTGGTTTAGATTCTCATACATGTCCATGTGACTTGTGCATAATACTCAAATATCTCAAGCCAGATTCTGCCATCAGCATATTGTAAAAGATCTGGAGATACTGTGTACAAATAACCGAACCATAGTGCATAGATGATAATAATTACATCTCTTCAAGAGAGATTTGTAGATTAACAAATTAATACTTACAAAAAAAGCCTTGAAAATATAATGAACTGCGTAATTACCAAGCATTGTTATTACCAGCGTAACTAGTTATGGAAAATACTTCATGTAAGCATCCTGGGAGAGCTAATGTTTTACATCTCCCTTTTTCAAACTCATTTTGCTTCATTTTCAATAGTCAAAAAAAAGTATAAAGTGACTCCCATGCCCACACCCATTTTGTACAAGCTGTGAGCCTTTGGACAAAAGACCCTCTGTAAGCCCTTGTTCCTCAAGGTGTCATCCCAGGTTTCACATGGGAGCTTGTGAGAAATGCAGAACCTCAGGCCCCACCCCAGACCCGCTGAACTGGAATCCACATTTTAAGATCCCCAGGTGACTGGTAGACACATTAAATTTTGAAAAGCATAGTTATAAGCCTCACTTAACCTCAAATGGGAAAATGGGAGAACCTAAGTGCCCAACATAGTGCCTGACAGCACTCAGTGAAATGCTGTTCCTTACTCTTTTCCCCAACTCCTGCAATAATGGTAACCTTGAAACCTCTGGCGACTGGTGCTAAAAGGCCAAGGTGTGGGTCTGGCTTTAGAGGGTCCTGGAATGGGACTGTTCCCGCTGGAAAAACAAGTTTTTTGGATAAATGAGGCTGCTTCCCCTGCTCTAATGTGTGCTTGCAAGTTTATTTTTATCCTCTCAACTGCTGAGACACTGTTAGGATTTGATTGTGTCATGTGTTTTCACATTAATTTTAATATGCAACCATTTGAATTCAAGCCCATATTTAATTCAGGTAGAATCATTTTCTTTTTATGATGTTTATCTATATATGGCTATAAAAGCAATACATACTTGCTGTAGACAAGTTGGAAAACACAAACTGCCACTGCTAGCTTTTAGGTATTTCTTTTCAGTTGTATTTCAAGCAAAAGTAGAATTACACTGGTGAATTTTTTTTTATTACTTTTTTTTTTTTCTTGAGATGGAGTCTTGCTCTGTTGCCCAGTGCAGTGCGGTGATCTCGGCTCACTGCAACCTCCACTTCCCAGGTTCAAGCAATTCTCCTGCCTCAGCCTCCCGAGTAGCTGGGATTACAGGCATGTGCCACCACACTCGGCTGATTTTTGTATTTTTAGTAGAGACGAGGTTTCACCATGTTGGCCAGACTGGTCTCAAACTCCTGACCTCAGGCGATCCACCCGTCTCAGCCTCCCAAAGTGCTGGGATTACAGGCATGAGCCACAGCACTCAGCCACTGGTGAATCTTGTAACCTGTTGGTTTTGTTTGTTTGTTTTTGTTTTTGTTTTTACTTGTCTGAACACTTGCCCACATTGTGTAATGTGAAGATAATTTGATGGATCTCTATTACTCCTATTTTGTGACTCTATCATAATTTAACCAACCCTAA
Organism: Nomascus leucogenys; assembly: GCF_006542625.1. NCBI lineage: Eukaryota > Metazoa > Chordata > Mammalia > Primates > Hylobatidae > Nomascus > Nomascus leucogenys. Next base: position 53,711,214 of record NC_044393.1, read on the forward strand.
CTGAAAAGATATACAGTTTCTAATGTTTTTGACTATTCAAATCATGTAGTGATGAACATTCTTCCTTGTAAGTCTTTTGCCATGGTTGGTGATTTCTCAGTATTGATTCCCCCCAAAATAAATCACTAGGTCAAAGGATATTTAATACTCTTCTCTGATACATAAAGTCAGCTTCCAGGAAGTGGGTTCCAGGAGGAGTGTGTGTTTTCTAAGTTTCTACTAATTGATAGGCAGTATAATGATGGCTCCTTATTTAATTTGCATTCTTTCATTTTTAGTGAACATCAATAGTATCACCAATTTACAAAAACAACAATCAAAATTTGACATTCCTATAATTTGATTTGGTCAGAATTGACATTTGTACAATATTTAATCTTATTTGCTTAGAATTTGACATTTTTTTCCATTTATTCAAATTAAATCCTTCCTCAATTTTGGGGAGTTGGTTTGGGTATATGTTGCCATTATCAATGGAGAACCAGTTCTCTCTCTGATATTTGTGAAAAGGCATATCTGTATTTAGGGGTAAAATTGAATTCTCCTTTCTCCATGTTATTATAAGAAAATGCTAGGATTACTTTTAAAAATTAGTTTCTGGAACATACATTAGTGCTAAGCTTGTTAATTTACAACTCGGGGTTTAAGTTTTGTTTTCTATCAATTTCTTTTCATTTCCCTTATTGTTAGATTAGTTCAGGGATTTTCAAAGTCAGGTCCCTAAAACCTCATCTCCTAAGGAAGCTTCTCAGGTGAGGATGAGGAGGGAGGATTATCGGTGCCCAACCCCTGGCCCAACCACCACCTCCAATGTCCTAATCAACAATCTTAATTCAGCTTCTTATTATCTGTTTTGTCATCTGAGCCTTCTCCAAGGAGTCAGTAAACTTTCTCCGTAAACGGCCAGATAGTAAATATTTTGGGCTTTACAGGCTCTACTGGTGGATGACTGTTGCAACTGCTCAATTCTGACATTGTAGAAACCAGCCATAGATAATGCATACATAAAAAATGAGCATAGCTGTGTTCCAATAAAACTTCATTTGTGAACACTGAAATTTGAATTTCATATAATTTTCATGTGTTACTATTAATTCTTCTTCCAATTTCTTGTCAGCCATTTATAATTGTAAAATCCCAGGCTGTATCAAACAGGCAGTGGGCCATATGGTTGGCTGACTTCTGCTCTGGTCTTCTGTCCCACTGGATGCCAATGATGTGCTCTGGTAAAACCCACCTGGCACCCTGGAAAAAGTCAGTTGCAGAGGCTGGAGCCCAGGCCCCCATAGCTAAGCAGCCCTAGACATTCTACCCTGCCGTTCCCTGCCAGGACCAGCCCAGGGCAGAAGCATGCCCAGGTGAGACTTTGCTAGTTTCCCACTGCTTAGACAATCTTTATTCTATTTTGAAAACTCTGCCCAGTGGGTAAGTATACTCCTGATCTCCACCACCCAGGGCACCACTTGCCCTCTTTTGAGGGAGAAAGAAAATCATTCTCATTCTATTTCTTTCATGGCAGTAAAAACAAAATATGAATTTATTATCTCAGATTATCCTGCCTTGATGGTTACTTTGAGAAGAGAAATAAGTTGTCTTTCCTTCTCAAAGAGAGATTCATGTATTTACTATTGTTACCACTAAGTAAAAGATTAAATATATCGGGAGGCCGAGGCAGGAGGATCATGAGTTCAAGAGACGGAGATCATCCTGGCCAACATGATGAAACCCCATCTCTACTAAAAATACAAAAATTAGCTGGGTATGGTGGCACATGCCTGTAGTCCCAGCTACTCAGGAGCTGAAGCAGGAGAATTGTTTGAGCCCAAGAGGCAGAGGTTGCAGTGAGCCAAGATCCCGCCACTGCACTTCAGCCTGGCAACAGAGGGAGACTCTGTCTCAAGAGAAAAATAAATAAATATACAGTTTTAGAAATCTATATAGCACCAGTTCAGCCCCACCCATTTTCAGATGAAGCCTAGCCCAGTGTGAATAAACAGACACACACATTCAGAGGCAATAGCATGACCCAAGCCCAGGAATTCTTCACCCTCTTCCACATGGTCTCCTCCATAATGCATTTTTCTTGTCTTACTCAATGAGCCAGATTTTTGAAAGTCAGAGTATAAGAGCATGTAGGAGGTTTTCCTACAGGTGCTCATCACAGGAAGCCTCCAGAAGGTACAACCAAGTACCAGTAGCCACAAGAAGTCAGCTGAACATCAGAGCTGCAGGACCCTCTCCCTCTAAGATTTCGTTCATTCAACAAGGGATGTTTACCTTGTGTTGAGACCACAGATACCATGGTACACACATAGTGTTCTCAGACCTGCCTAGCGAAGTTGTAGATGTTCTCCCACTTGAAGAGCAGTAGTTCCTTCAGGCTAGTTGTTAAAGTGACTTCCTTAGATGAGGAAGAATCAAAGTAATGGATGATCAAAGGCAAGTCCAAGCAAGACTGAAGGAGCCTACCATTCAGATAACTCCATTCTAGTGTATTAGGTAGAAATATCATCAAAGTAGCAATGATGTTGCAGAGAAAATGGAGACCTCAGCTTTCAAGTTTCAAAAGCCTCAGCTCTGGCATAAAGCAACATATTTGAAAGAACTATAAATAATCTGAGCAAAGCACCATCAGGGTGTGGGGATGGTTGGAGGTAGGGGAACTTAGGCACAAGTGGTCTGAAAAGAGGTCCTGTTACCTACCTCAGAGGCATGCTATTATAAAACCTTCAAAGTACACAGAGATGGAAGAGTCCAGCCCCATCACCAGCTAAAGAAACAGCTGAGCATCTAGCAAGACTGACCCCAGCCTGCCTCCAAGGCACCTACACCACCATGGGGAGTACAGGTGAAATCATACTTAACGGGGTAGAGAAGTGGAATTCACTGCAGTGCAGGTGTGGGAGCAGCTGCATGATTTCCACACATCAAGAGTGGCACAGCCAAGGACAGACAGCTGGCAGATGTGAAAGGCATTTTGGTTGTCTGATATATAGGACAAAACCAATGTTTTTTGTACTCTCACTCACCACTCAGCACAACCCTTCTGAAACCAGATGTGTGTGGAGTTGTCCCCACACACCAAGCAATTCTCTGATGGACACCTGCTGGGTGTCCTCTAATTTAACCCAATTCTGACGCTGTCTACCTAGAGGTAGCATCAGATCCCATAGGTTGAGGGCTCAGTCTCACGAGACTGCCCCCCATTTCAGATGCCAATCACAAGTCCCAAGTTGAGAGCAGTACTTCTGACTGACCAGCTATGTATTAGTTTATTTTCACGCTGCTATGAAGAAATACCTGAGACTGGGTAACTTATAAAGGAAAGAGATTTAATTGACTCACAGTTCCACATGGCTGGGGAGGCCTCAGGAAACTTACAATCATGGCAGAAGGGGAAGCAAACAGGTCCTTTTTCACGTCACCAGGAGAGAGAAGTACAGAGTGAAGCAGGGAAAAGCCTGTTATAAAACCATCAGCTCTCATGAGAACTCACTCACTATCATGAGAACAGCATGGGGCAACTGCCCCCATAATCTAATCACCTCCCACAAGGTCCCTCCCCCAACACATGGGGATTGCAATTTGGATTACAATTCAAGATGAGATTTGGGTGGGGACACAGAGCCAGACCATATATAGCTATAAATCAGGGGTTCCCAAAACCCCTCCTCAGGTTTGACTTCTTTGCTGGGCAGCTCACAGAACTCAGGAAAACACTTTACTTACATTTACCTACTTATTATAAAGGATATTATAAAAGATGCAGATGAATAGCAAGACGGAAGAGATGCATAGGGTAAGGTATGGGAGAAGGGATGCAGAGCTTCCATGTCCTCTCTGGGAGCACCACCCTCCAGGAGCCTTCATGTGTTCAGCTATCTGGAAGCTTTCAGAACTCAGTCTTTTTGGGTTTTTATAGAGGCCTCATTACATAGGCATGAATTGATTAAATTGTTAGCCATTGATAAAAAGCTCAACTTTCAACCTCTCTCCCCTCTGGAGGTAGGGGGCTGGAGCCAAAAGTTCCAACTCTCTAATCATGCCTTGTTCTTTCCAGTGACCCTCCCCTACCATGAAGTTATTTAGGGGCCCTAGCCACCAGTCATCTCATTAGCATAGAAAAGACACATCACTCAGGAGATTACATGGGTTTTAGGAGCCTAAGCCGAAAAAGAGGGATGAAAGCCAAATATATATTTCACAATATCACAGTTTGGACACAAAGAAAATATAACAGTGCCCTATCTGGACCAGCATCTGGAAGCCAGAGCATCTCAACAGGCACCAGTATTGATAGGAAACTCAGAGAACCTGAAGCTCTGTAAGCCTATCTAGAGTTTACCTAAACCTCCAGAGAAAAGGGGAATGAGAATCTTGTATTTCCTGATATTAAATTTCTACCCTCCAACAGAATGGGTGGTAGAAATAGAAATTTAGTCACGTTATAGAAAAATACAGAAAATTGGGTCTCTTGCACACCTGAATTGTGAACTAAGTTCCTAATGACCATGCATGTAATTAGGAATTAGAAAATACTAAGGACTCTACTTCTAATAGTATGGAGAACACTGATAGTCCTTGGTGTGAACTGTTCAGAGATTTATGCAAAATAAATGCATTTGATACTCCTGATTTGATTCACCACTCATGAGAGGCAAGGAGTTTAGTGGTTCTATATATAATACCTTTGACCATATGTGGAGAACCAAGAAATATAATGAAGGTGGTTGGTTGCTCCTAAGTCCACGGGACAAAGTGACGAAAGAAAAGGATGAGCTCAGAGATTCTAACTCCTGGCTCTGGAAGCACATACTGAGCCTCCAGTCTTCTAAGATTGCCCTGAGTGAAAGTCTTAACTCCTGTAGACAAAGGGCTGAAATTGTGGAAAATCAGACACAAGCTCTTATCATGAGAGTGGCTGACCTGCAATGAAAGGGAAATGCTCAGTCTTGCCAAGTGTCTACTGTTAAAGTGAGGTTATTGATTGGAAAAGAATGGGACCCTGCAACTTGGAATAGGATGTGTGGGAGGACCTTGATGAAGCTGAGAACATTGAGCTTGTAAACTCTAAAGAGACTTTTTTGCCAGAGGAAACAGCCTCCCCACCCACCTGTGGTGGCAACATCCCTTCCCCACCCATGCTGCCATCAGCCTTTCCACCTTTGTCTGAGGAGATTACCCATGCACTGCCTGAGACAACAGTGATGGCCTCCCCTGAGGCAGTTGCCAGGCAAGACAATGCTGATTCTACTCAGGACCAACCCCAACACCCCTAGACTCAAGTCCTGGCAAGCCCCTAGAGATGTGGTTCAGAGTGTGACCCACAAGAAGGTGTGCTACACACCAAAAGAACTGTGTGAGTTTTCTAATTTATATAAGCAAAAATCTGGAGAACAGGCAGGGAAATGGATATTAACAGTGTGGGATAATGGTGGAAGGAGCATAAAAATGGATCAGACTGAATTTATTGATATGGGCCCACTAAGCATGGATCCTGCATTTAATATTGCAACTCAGGGAGTTAAAAAAAAAAGTTCTAGTAGTTTATTTGCTTGGTTGGCTGAGTGGATTAGTCACTTTAGACCTACTCATCCCAGCTGGGAGGGTCCAGAAGATATACCCTTGATTAATACTTTGTGAAATAGATTTGTGAGGAGAGAACCTGCATCCCTGAAGAGTTCTGTGATTGCTCTTCTCTGTGTTCCAGAGTTTAGAGTGGGAACTGCACTCACTCAATTAGAAAATTTAAATGCCATGGGAATAATTGGATCCCGAGGTGGCGGTGGCCAAGTGGTGGCACTCAATTGTCAAAGGCAAGGTGGGTGTAGTTACCACAATGGACAGCAGAGGCAAAGCAGCAATCAGAAGAGTCTGACTCCTGTAGAGCTCAGGCATTGGTTAATTAATCATGGTGTTCCTAGAAGTGAAATTGATAGGAAGCCTACTGCATTCTTACTTAACTTGTATAAGCAGAAAACTTCCAGGTTGAGTGGACAAAAGACTAATTTGAATTATAAAAATAGAGAACCAGAGCCCTTCAGTCAGTTTCCTGACTTGAACCAGTTTACAGACCCGGAACCCCTTGAATGAAGGGGACACTGGGTCCCCTTAAGGAGGGACCCCACTACACTACTGACAATTTATACTGTTAATCTTTCTCCTATACTTCCCCAACGAGACCTTCAGCCTTTTACCAGAGTAACTGTGCATTGGGAAAAGGGGAATCGTCAGACTTTTTGGGGACTACTGGACGCTGGCTCTGAGCTGATGTTGATTCCAGGGGACCCAAAGCATCATTGTGGTCCTCCAGTTACAGTAGAGGCTTATGGAGGTCAGGAAATTAATGAAGTTTTAGCTCAGGTCCAACTAACTGTGGGTCCAGTTGGTCCCCAGACTCATTCTGTGGTGATTTCCCCAGGGCCAGAATGCATAATTGGCACAGGCATACTTAGCAGCTGGCAGAATCCCCACATTGGCTGCCTGACTGGTAGGGTAAGGGCTATTGTGATGGGGAAGGCCAAATGGATGCCATTAGAGCTGCCTCTACCTAAAACAAAGTAGTAAATCAAAAACAATATTGCATCTCTGGAGGGATTGCAGAGATTAGTGCCACCATCAAGGACTTAAAAGATGCAGGGGTGGTGATTCCCAACACATCCCCATTCAACTCTCCTATTTGGCCTGTGCAAAAGACAGATGGATCTTGGAGAATGACAGTGGGTTATTGTAAGCTTACCCAAGTGGTGGCTTCAGTTGCAGCTGCTGTACCAGATGTGGTTTCATTGCTTAAACAAATTAACACATCTCCTGGTACCTGGTTTGCAGCCACTGATTTGGCAAATGCCTTTTTCTCCATTCCTGTTTATAAGGCCCACCAGAAGCAATTTGCCTTCAGCTGGCAAGGCCAGTAATATACCTTCACTATCCTACCTCAGGGGTATATCAACTCTCTGGTTTTGTGTCATAATCTTGTTCGCAAAGATCTTGATCACTTTTCCCTTCCATAAGATATCACACTGGTCCATTACATTGATGACATTATCCTGATTGGATCCAGTGAGCAAGAAGTAGCAAACACACTGGACTTACTGATGACATATTTGCATGACAGGGGATGAGAAATAAATCTAACTAAAATTCAAGGATCTTCTACCTCATTGAAATTTTTAGGGGTCCCATGGCATGGGGCCTGTCGAAGTATTCCTTCTAAGGTGAAGGATAAGTTGCTGCATTTAGTCCCTCCTACAACCAAGAAAGAGGCATAATGCCTAAGGGCCTATTTGGATTCTGGAGGCAACACATTCCTCATCTGGGTGTGTTACTCCAGCCCATTTATTGAGTGACCCAAAAGGCTGCCAGTTTTGGGTGGGGTCCAAAATAGGAGAAAGCTCTGCAATAGGTCCAGGCTGCTGTGCAAGCTGCTCTGCCACTTGGGCCATATGACCCAGCAGATCCAATGGTTCTTGAGGTGTCAGTGGGAGATAGGGATGCTGTGTAAAGCCTTTGGCAGGCCCCCATAGATGAATCACAGTGGAGGCCTCTAGGATTTTGGAGCAAGGTTCTACCATCTTCTGCAGATAACTACTCTCCTTTTGAGAGACAGCATTTGCCCTGTTACTGGGCTTTGATAGAAACTGAATGTTTGACCATGGGTCATCAAATCACCATGCATCCTGAACTGCCTATCATGAACCAGGTGCTTTCTGACCCATCTAGCCATAAAGTGGGTCAGAAAGCAGCATTCCATCATCTAATGGAAGTGGTACAAACGTGATTGGGCTTGAGCAGGTCCAGAAGGTACAAGTAAGTTACATGAGGAAGTGGCTCAAATGCCCATGGTCCCTACTCCTGCTACATTGCCTTCTCTCCCCCAGCCTGTGCCAATGGCCTCATAGGGAGTTCCCTATGATCAGTTGACAGAGGGAGAGAAGACTAGGGTTTGGTTTATAGGTGGCTCTGCACGATATGCAGGCATAACCGGAAAGTGGACAGGTGAAGCACTACAACCCCTGTCTAGGACATCCCTGAAGGACAATGGCGAAGGGAAATCTTCCCAGTGGGCAGAACTTTAAGCAGTGCACCTGCTGTGCATTTTGCTTGGAAGGAGAAATGGCCAGATATGTGATTATGTACTGATTCATGGGCTGTAGCCAGTGGTTTGTCTGGATGGTCAGGGACTTGAAGAAGCATGATTGGAAAATTGGTGACAAAGAAATTTGTGGAAGAGGTAATGTAGATGGACCTCTCTGAGTGGTCAAAAACTGAAGCTATTTCTGTCCCATGTGAGTGCCTCACCAAAGGGTGACCTCAGCAGAGGTTGGAAGAGTTTGGAGGGCTCAGAAGACAGGAAAATATGGGAAAGTTTGGAACTTCTTAGAGACTTGGAGGGCTCAGAAGATAGAAAAATGTGGAAAGTTTGGAACTTCCTAGAGACTTGTTGAATGGCTTTGAGCAAAAGACTGATAGTGTTATGGACAATGAAGTCAGGCTGATGTGGTCTCAGAATGACAGGAGGAACTTCTTGGGAACTGGAGCAAAGGTGACTCTTGCTCTACTTTAGCAAAGAGACTGATGGCATTTTTCCCCTGCCCTAGAGATGTGTGGAACTTTAAAGTTGAGGGAGATGATTTAGGGTATCTGGCGGCAGAAATTTCTAAGCAGCAAAGCATCGAAGATGTGATTTGGGTGCTCTTAAAAGAATTCAGTTTTATGTATTCACAAAGATATGGTTTGGAATTGGAACTTATGTTTAAAAGGGAAGCAGGGCATAAAACTACAGAAAATTTGCAGGCTGATGATATGATAGAAAAGAAAAAACCCATTTTTTGAGAAGAAATTTAAGATTGCTGCAGAAATTTGCTGAAGTAACAAAAAGCCAAATGTTAATCACCAAGACAATGGGGAAAATGTCTCCAGGGCACGTCAGAGATCCTCACTGTAGCCCCTCCCATCACAGGCCCGAAGGCCTAAGAGGAAATAGTGGTTTCATGGGCTGTGCCCAGGGTCTTGCTGCTTTGTGCAGTGTCAGGACTTGGTGCCTTGCATCCAAGCCATGGCTAAAAGGGGTGAACATACACTCCAGGCCATTGCTTCAGAGGGTGGTGCCCTGTGTCCCAAGCTGTGGCTAGAAAGGGCCAATGTACAGCTCAGGCCATTGCTTCGGAGGGTGCAAGCCCGAAGCCTTGGCAGCTTACACATGGTGTTGGGCCTGCGATTGCACAGAAGTCAAGAATTGAGGTTTGGGAACCTCTACCTAGATTTCAGAGGATGTATGAAAATGCCTGGATGTCCAGGCGGAAGTTTGCACAGGGATGGAGCCCTCATGGAGAAGGAAATTGCAGAAGGAAAATCTGGGGTTGGAGCCCCAACACAGAGTCCCCACTAGGGCACTGCCTAGTGGAGCTGTGAGAAGAGGGCTGAAATCCTCCAGACCCCAGAATGGTAGATCCATTGACAACTAGCACCATGCAACTAGAAAAGCCACAGATACTCAACACCAGCCCATGAAAATAGCCAGCATGGGAGCTGTACCCTGCAAAGCCACAAGGTTGGAGCTGCCCAAGGCTATGGGAGCCCACCTGTTGCATCACCTGGATATGAGACATGAAGTCAAAGGAGATCATTCAGAGCTTTAAGATTTGGCTGTCCCACTGGATTTTTGATTTGCATGGGGACTGTAGCCCCTTCATTTTGGCCAATTTCTCTCATTTGCAATGGGTGTATTTACCCAATGCCTGTACACCCATTGTATCTATGAAGTAACTAACTTGCTTTTGATTTCACAGGCAGAAGGGACTTGCCTGGTCCCAGATGAGACTATGGACTTGGACTTTTGGGTTAATGCTGGAATAAGTTAAGACTTTAAGGGACTGTTGGGAAGACATGATTGTGTAAGGACAGCAGATTTGGGAGGGGCCAGGGCAGAATGATATGGTTTGTCTTTGTGTTCCCACCCAAATCTCATCTTGAATTCTAATCCCATAATCCCCATGTGTCATGGGAGGGACCCAGTGAGAGGTAATTGAATCATGGGGGCAGCTTCCCCCATACTGTTCTCATGATAGTGAGTGAGTTCTCACAAGATCTGATGGTTTTATGAAGGGCTTCTACCTTCTTTCAGCATTCATTCTCTTCCCTGCTGCCCTGTGAAGAGGTGCCTCCCACCATGATTGTAAGTTTCCTAAGGCCTCCCCAAACATGAGGAATTCTGAGTCAATTAAACCTCTTTTCTTTTTTTTTTTTTTTTTTTTTGAGACAGAGTCTCACTTGGTCACCCTCCTCCCAAGTAGCTGGGACTACAGGCGCCTGCCACCACACCTGGCTAATTGTGGTTTTTTTTGTATTTTTAGTCAAGACGGGGTTTCACTGTGTTAGCCAGGATAGTTTCGATCTCCTGACCTTGTGATCTGCCTGCCTGGGCCTCCCAAAGTGCTGGGATTACAGGCGTGAGCCACTGCACCTGGCCTAAACCTCTTTTCTTTATAAATTCCTCAGTCTCGGGTATTTCTTCATAGCAGCATGAGAACAGAGTAATACATTTATGTTCTGCATAAACTGGGTTTGCTAAGCTAAGTCTGCTGACAGGGTCTTTAAATGAAAGGAGAAATAAGGGGTGTTTTCCTCTCCTTCCCTGTTCAGAAAGAACAAGGGCCAGAAAAGGTGTTCTAGAATTTATCACCATCTAACCAAAGTGGCATAGAATTTACCTGGGTTATCTATGCATGCATTCACAATACAGAAAATAGCAATTTACAGTGGTTTCTGACTACTCACCAAAGGGCTACAGTATATTACTAGATATACAGTATATTTTGGTACTAAAATTTCCTAGGGGGACAATTAGGAAAAATATCTAAAAATGCTTTTACAAGAGAATAATGAAAAAACAAAGGTTGAGAAACACTGTTCTATTGTGATGATGAAGCTTTAAAACCAGATTTAATAGTCTTAGTCTGCAGATACCCAAAAAAGACCAATTATTGAAAGCACTATGGCAATTACATTGAATTAGCATAGTTAACTCCCTTCATCAATTAAAAACCTGAAAAACCTTTTTTTTATTCTTTCTCTGGGAATGGAAATGGTAGTGACAGAAATATAAACAAAGGTTTGTGGACACAATATCAAAACAGAATGAAAAATACAGAGTTTTATGGATGCCTACCACTACCACCACTCCCAGAAAAGAAAATAGTTTGTCGAGTTTGTCACAGGTGAGTGGCAACTATCTAAGACCAGTATCATACAGGCAGTAAAAGAATTTACCAAGAAAGTTGGAGGTAAAGAAAGGCAGATATATTAGAGAAGGAATGAAAATACGTTGCAAGATTGCAATTGGCAGCACAGCAAGAAGGGTCTGTCTGCAAAGAAACAATGGCTTGCTGGGGATTTTATAGAATGATACTTATGCTGAAGAGTGCTACACGCAGCACAGATAATGTCAAGGTTGCGGTGAGCTAACTTGAAGGTGTCTGGTGATAGCTAGGTGCAGGAAGATTGTGAATTTATGTATGTTATCTATGCAGGAGGGCTATTTGTCATGGACCATGAAGAAAGGCAGACTTAGAGCTTATCTGCTGTCTCTTTTTGCTTTCCCTTGGTCCTGCCAGGCTGAATCCTTTTCCTAATTAGGACTCCACAAGATTTCTTTCAATTAATTTTTTTTTAGAGATAGGTCTTGCTCTGTTGCCCAGGCTAGGGTGCAGTGGTGCAATCATAATTCACTGTAGCCTCGAACTCCTGGCCTCACTTCAGCCTCCCAAAGGGCTGCAATCACAGGCACGAGACATGCACCAGGTTAATTTGTCCAATTTTTACTCAAATGAGTAAATGAGTTAACTACATTAATTCAATATAATTGCCACAGATGAGCCACTCCTATTCAAGTAGAAATATGAATGATTACAATAAGAAATGCAAAGCAATAAAGAAGCAAGAAGACAGATGAGACTCTTATCAAGAGGGTATATAACCTTTTTTGTTGGGTCTCCCGGTTTTTTGGATCCTCAGTATTCTGGTAAAAACAAGTGGCTGGTGAGAAATGCTGATGAACAGGAACAAATATCCTAATTTGTAAACAAGGCCCATGAAGCTTCTAGACTAAAAAACTCAAAGGTTTTGCATCTGTGTGTTTTAGACCTGGAAGATATTTATACATCGTTTTTTCTGGGTGAGGTCCATGCAGATGAAATAGGGTGACAAGAGGAAGGGAAAGTGTCCAGAGGAAAATTACCACCTACCCAAGGGACCTAGAAGCAATAGCAATACATTTGCTAAATACAGCATGTACCTAGCTTAGATAAACAAGAGCAACAAGCAATAAGCAGAAGGCCTGGAAATTGTACCAAAATGTCAGGTACCAAAGCAATAGCTGTAGCAGAAAGCGAAAACAGACTTGGGTTCAGATCCTTTCTCCCTCATTTTCTAAATGTGCATACCCTTTGTCAGATTATTTGAATTCTGAGTTGTTGTTGTTTTTTTGTGTTGTTTTTTGTTGTTGTTTTTTTGAGAAGGAGTCTCACTCTGTTGCCCAGACTGGAGTGCAGTGGCATGATCTTGGCTCACTGCAACCTCCGCCTCCTGGGTTCCAGCGATTCTCCTGCCTCAGCCTCCTGAGTAGCTGGACTACAGGCACACGCCACCACGCCCGGCTAATTTCTGTATTTTTTTGTAGAGACAGGGTTTCACCATATTGGCCAGGCTGGTCTCAAACTCCTGACCTCGTGATCCACCTACCTCAGCCTCCCAGAGTGCTGGGTCTACAGGCGTGAGCCATTGCGCCCAGACTGAATTCTGAGTTTTAAATCTCTCATTTGTAAACTAGGATTAATTCCTACTTGCAAGATTGTTTTGGGGATTAAAGAAGAATTTATGCACTGCAAAGTACCAGTGTCTAATGTATGCACTTGGCAAATGGGAGTTTAAATAAGCAGAGGGGTGAAAGTTTAAAAGGATGAAACAGAAAAATATAAAGTGTTACTAGGTGTGTGTGTGTGTGTGTGTGTGTGTATGCTTACATATATGTGTGTTTACTTTGTACAATTTATCAAAGCCCACCTTATAAAGGATAGTGAGAATATGGGTTAACTTAGCTAAGGGGGTGAGAAGGAAAATTCTTAGCTATAAGGGAAGATGTAAGCAAGTGTAAGTGCCTGCCTGACCATTACTAAAGAAGAGAACCAATCCCAGCAATAACTAAAAAATAATAACAAAAATTATAGAAGGTCTTGCCAGAAAAGATAAAAGAAACTGATGGCTCTGAGGATTTCTTAGTGCCTGGCAAAAGGGGTGTCTTCTGCAGAGTTCTAGACCGGAAATTTGTTTGCGGAGTTGGATTTTGAGTTGCTATATAAAAAATAAATGCAAAACGTTGTGGTATGTGTTAGTCCATTTGGGCTGCTTTGTCCATTTGGGGCTTCTGTTTATAAGCCACAAAGTCCCACAGACTAGGTGGTTTATACACAACTGAAATTTATTTCTCACAATTCTGGAGCTTGGGAAGTTCAAGATCAAGGTGCAGGCAGATTTAGTGTCTGGTGAGGGCATGGTTTTTAATTCATAGACAACTGCCTTCTTGTGTCCTTACATGGTGGAAGGGGTGAGAGAGCTCTCCAGAGTCCCTATAAGGCACTCTGGGCACTCCATTTCATTATAAATAAGGACTAGTTCCATTCATGAGAGCTCTGCTCTCATGACCTAGAGACCTACCAAAGACTACATCTCTTAATACTATCACATTGGGGGTTAAGATTTCAACATATGAATTTGCGGGGAGAGCACAAAGATTCAGTCTACAGCAAACACCCTCTCCAAAAAGAAACATTGGCAACTAATAAGAGGTAACTTCTGAGCAAAGATTTATTAAACAATGCAAGTGCTTTAAGAATATATATGAGAACCTGCCATCTATTTTAAATTGGCAAGAATATAAGGAGTATCACATAATGTATATGTCACCAGCACCCATAAACAAGGACTGAGCAATATGCTGTATGAGTGTATTAATACCACATGATTTTAAAATAAATATAGAGTGATTGTTTCATGCCAGAAAGAAGTTTATAGCCTTTTTAGAAGCACCAGTAGAACAGAAGTCAGATTTGCTGTGTATTAGGTCAAAGAATATAAGTACAATAATTCATTTGACTTTTCAAAAAATAACAAGTGGTATATTTTGGAGATCCAAACAGTTGTTCCATATTTGATTTAAGAAGAGCAAAGTTTTTAACTCGAGCTTTTCATCTGACTTGTCTTTATAATTGAGTTTTACCCTAGTGCTGATGTAATATTTATTATCCTGAGTATAAGGGGAAAAAAACAGCTTGTTCATGCTTTGATTTGTGCTCATGGAGCAACAGCAACAGAGAGAACACTCAGTTAATGGATTAGCATCCAAGGGATCTGGGGGGATGGTAACTCATGCACACTGATTCCTTCTGAAATTCTGTTTTGTCTTTTATGACTTTCAGTTTAAATTATTATCTTTACCATGGTTGTATTACGGGTTTCTTATTCCCAGGTTTTCATGTTCACTGGAAGGAAAAACAAACCTAAATAAGTCCCAAATTCTTATTCCAATATCACAGCCTTTCTGTATAACTCTCTGAAATGCTAGAGGAACATGCTCAGCAGTCAGGCCTCATTTCAGGCAGGGCCTTAGTGTGGAGCAGCTTCCCATGAAAGTTTTCCTGTAGCTTTTGTGACATTTTGCATCTGAATTTTCTGCCATCCTATTGCATAAGAGTCAAAAATGTATACATTTACATTCAGACATATAAGAACAACAAAACAATAGCTTTTATTATCGATACCCGATAATATCTTACATTAGATCTCCCATTCCCGCATAGTAGCAAGAAAAAGTCATAAACTTACCAATTAAAGTTAACCATTTCTCTTCCTGTTCATCAAGTTTTGGAGAAGTAGACTTAGACTTTTTTGGGTTTCAGTCAAAGTTTAAAATCCTATAAGGATCAAAAGCATAGACAATAAAAGACAAAATAGGTAAGTTGGACTTCATCAAAATTAAAAACTCTTGTGCATCAAACGGAACTGTCAACAAAGTAAAATGTCTACCCACAGAATGGGAAAAATATTTCCAAATCATGTATATGATAAAGGAGTTGAAAACGTATGTCCACACAGAAACCTGTACAGGGATGTTTACAGCAGTTGTATTCATAATTGGCAAAACTTGGAAGAAACCAAGGTATCTTTTAATAGGTGAATGGGTAAAATATATTATGGCACATCCAGATGAAGGAATATTATTCAGCACTAAAAAGGAATGAGCTATCAGGCCATGAAAAGACATGGAGGGAATGTAAATACTTATTACTGTATCTGATAAGGGATTAATATCCAGAATGTATAAAGAACTCCTACAACTTAATCAAAAAAGACTGATATTTTAAATGGGCAAATAGCTTTAATAGATATTTCTCCAAAGACATAAAATTGGCCAATAAGCATGTGAAAAGATTTTCAACAACACTAGTCAATAGGAAGATGCAAATCACAACCATAATAAGGTACCACTTCACATACAGTATAATTGATATTATTTTTTAAAATCAAAAATAACGAGTGTTGGCAAGGATGTGTAGAAATTGGAACACTTGTGCATTGCTGGTATAACTGTAAAATGGGGCAACTACTGTGGAAAATGATATGGTGATTCCTCAAGAAATTAAACATTAAATTACCAGATGATCCAGCAATACTCTTCTGGGTATATATCCAAAAGAAGTGAAAGTAGGGACTTGAGCATCCACGTTTATAGCCACATTATCCGCAATAGCTAAAAGGTGGAATTAACTGAAGCATCCATCAATAGATGAATGTATAAGCAATATATGGTATGCACATACAATAGAATATTAGCCTTTAAAAAGAAGGACACTTTTACACATGCCAGGACACTTTTACACATGCTACAACATGGATGAACCATAACCTTGAAGACATGCTAAGTGAAGGAAGCCAGCTACAAAAGGACAAATATTGTGTGATTCCTATTACGTGAGGTTCCATGAGTAGTCAAATTCATAGAGACAGAAAGGAAAATGATGGCTGCCAAGGGTTGGGGAGAAAGGAGAATGGGGAATTAGTGTTTAATGGACATAGAGCTTCAGTTGGGGAAGATGAAAAAGTTCTGGAGGTGGATGGTGGTGATGGCTGCACAACAATGTGAATGTACTTAACGACACAGAACTGTACACTTGATGATTAAAATGGTACATTTTATGTTATACATGTTTTACTGCAAAAATGACCCTATCAAAGCAGTTTTCCCCAGCATCCCCTTGCAGGACAGAATTTAGTTATCGTCATAGCTTTGATGCAAGGCCCTTGGTTTACAAGCTGACGTCAGCTGGGGTACTTTGACCTCAGGAAGCTCTGTCCATACCGCCTCCAGCATTGTAATATCTGTAATCCGTTCTGTCAGGGATTGCTCCCAGAGAGCTTGCCCTCTTCCTCTGATGAGTAGGCCCCCACCTCAGCCATCAGGCCTTACAGGTCCCCTGAGGTCAGCTGCAACCTCTATTCATTCACCAATTTAGAAATCTACCCTTAATTCCTTGACTGTAAGATCACTTTACCCTTTGCTTCAGTGACCACCCCTGGGAAGCCCACCAGCCAACAACTCTAGGCATCTTTCACATCCTCCATGTGTGAGAACCATGCAGAATCTACAGGCTGTATGGAAACAGGAGGAGCTGCCTTGAGCCCTCTCTTGGCCATACCACCATTTTATTTTCTCTTGTTTCTTCCCAACATTGGCTCAAAGATGACCAGCAAGCAGAGTACTGGTCCCGTTTATTTTTGGCTTCTCTCTTAGCCTACCTGAAGTTTCCTTAATGTCTCTACTCACCCACACCCCAAGGTCAAGAGCCAGATTAGTGGAGCCACTGTGTTCTTGAGAAATCCAGTCAAGGTCGTCACTCTTCTTCACTCGTTGCCTATAGATCTCTCCCTCTCCTGATCCCACCAGCATGTAGAGCTCTCTTCTTCCCTAGTGGGTAAGGAGTGCATGTGACTTCCTATATGACATATCTTGCAAGCACAATCAAGTCATCTGTATTCTGTTTATTTGTTGAGTCTAAAAGTTGGAAATGTCTGAACTGCCTTTACATTAATATGACTTGCAAATAGGCTTTTGTGTTGGGCCGCATAGTGTATTTGCTTATATTTCCCTTTCTATGGGTGACTCAGAGAAGAGTATTTTTAGCATTGTGGTTAATGGATTCACTTTTCTTATATTTCCATCCATCAGTTGTTTAAATTCATGCCATATTTTAGGTTGCAATTTTGATTTTTCTAGTTTTAATTACCTTTTTGTCTTGCATTATTTATTATGTCCTCAAACATTCATTGCAGTATCTATTCTGTCCAATTGCTTTCTTTTCATAGAGCCCTTCATCCTCCTCTTCCTAACTGTACCAATTTATCTCCAGGCTTGCTGCATATTCAGTAACCAGGGACCTCCTTTTACTGCTCTACTGGTTAGGATCTATTGTTTCAGGATCTGACACCTTCATCTTTCTTTGTTTACACTCTCATTTTGCTGGAGTATGTCCTAAGAATAGACATATAGGTGGTAAACTTTGAGTCTGTATGCCTGTGTCTTTACTATGCCCTCTCGCTTGATGGATAATTTGTCCAGGTATAAAATTCGGGAATGAAAATCATTTTTTCCTTAGAATTTTTAAGGAATTGCTGTATTGTCATCAAGCATCTAGTGTTGCTGATAAGCCTGTTATCAGTCTGATTCTTGTCTTTTGTGGGTGAACTTTTTTCTCTCTAGAAGCTGTTAACATTATAGTTGACCCTTGAACAATGCAGGGATTAAGGACACCAGCCGCTCTCCCCATGCAGTCAAAAATCCACATACAACTTTTGACTCCCCCAGAATTTACTACTAATAGCCTATTGTTGGCCAGAAGCCTTAACACATATTTTGTATGCTATATGTACTACATACTATATTCTTATAATAAAGTAAGCTAGAGAAAGAAAATATTATTTAAAAAATAAGGAAGAGAAAATATATTTACTATTCATTAAGTGGAAGCGGATCATTCTAAAGGTCTTTATGTTCATTGTCTTCACACCGAGTAGGCTGAAGAGGAGAAGGAAAAGGAGGGGTTGGTCTTGCTGTCTCGGGAGTTGCAGAGGCAGCAGAAAGTTCATGTGTAAGCGGACCTGCAAAGTTCAAACCTGTGTTGTCCAACGGTCAACTGTACTTTCTTATCTTTGAGGTTCTATAATTTTACAATGACATACATAGGTATTGCCTATTTTTACTCATCCTACTCAGCATCTAATGAATTATTTCAGTCGAAAAATTCACATCTTTTAGCTTTGGGAAATTCCATATTTCTAGGAACTCTTTTTTGTTCTGATTCTTTTTTAAAAAAATTTATTATACTTTAAGTTCTGGGATACATGTGCAGAACGTTCAGGTTACATAGGTATACATGTGCCATGGTGGTTTCCTGCACCCATCAACCTGTCATCTACATTAATGCTAATGCTATTGGCATTTCTCCTAATGCTATCCCTCCCCTAGACCCCCACCCCCTAACAGGCCCCAGTGTGTGATGTTCCCCTCCCTGTGTCCATGTATTCTCATTGTTCAACTCCCACTTATGGTGAGAACATGCAGTGTTTGGTTTTCTGTTCTTGTGTTAGTTTGCTGAGAATGATGATTTCCTGCTTCATCCATGTCCCTGTAAGGGACATGAACTCATTGTTCTGATTCTTTTTATGGCATCCTGTTCTTGACTCTTTGGAGGATATTAATCAGAAGTTCCTCTGTGTGCCAGGAAAAACACATACGAGTGTGTTTTGTTTTATAATTCTCTTCTCTGCATTATTTTGGATTCCTTCAGTGTTGTTTTTTCTATTTGTCTTTCTGGTTCTTGCTCGTGTCACAGCTTTCCTCAAATATCTGCTAATCCTTAATTTTCTACTCACAATTCAGAATAAGGCAAAAATAAGCTCATGGTGAACCCTGCATATGTGAATGGGGCTTATATTAAGAGGATGAACAGACAGTAAGCTGACCTTCAGAATAAGAAACAAAAATGCCAAAAAAGGAAAAGCTTTTCTCTTAAATTAAAGGCCAGTGCCTACACTGATTGCCTTAATTCTTCCCAATTTGTTCCATTTCTTTGAAGAAAGCTCTAATAATTTTGCCTGCAACATGAGCTCTTAACTAATTGGCATTAGGCACTTGGAAGAGAATGGGTCAATGGCTCCATATAGACACCTTCAGTTAACCCCTACTTTCTACTCATATCACATCTTCAATTTTACCTGGCTCCTTTGGTGTTCTGAGGTAGGTTCCCTCTTTCTCCCTGGCACCTTATTACATATTCTGAGCTGTGGCCTCTTTCACATTGTTTCATCATTTACTGCTTGTCTAACTGTTCCCATGCTTCAGGAAAATCCTGGAAGGTCCCAGCTGTCAATAACAATCCTCCCCTCCCATCTACTGTCCTGTTTGTTGTGGGATTATATCTCTTTTCTGATATTGTCAACTTAATTTGAATATCCAAAGAACAATGAAATAAAGATTTCCATTTCTTCTAGATGATTTTTTAACTTCAAGTATCTATTTAATTTCCAAATCTTTTGTGGTGGTTGTTATCTTTTTATTGTTTATTTCTGGTCTTTTCAAATCAAGATGTAGCTTTTAAAAGCACAACTTTGATGAATTTGTTTAGGCTTTTTATCACCGAACTGATGTTTTTAACTGTTCTGTGGACTCAGATCATCCATTCTGTTTGTAGGATACAAATTATACAAATGTCAATTAACTTGACCTTGAAGATTATATTATTCAAGTCCTTTAGCATGTTTATTTTTAGACTACTTTATCTAACAAATTTCAAAAAAAGTTTATTAAAATCTTCCACTGTGTTTTTAGCATCTTCTCCTCACATTTTTAGCCAATTTTGCCTCAGTCTGCTATGTTTGTGTAAAACCTAAGAGAGAGCACAAAGGTTTGTGGTTTATTATTCTCACGGATATCATCTTTCATCAGTAGCTAAGCTCCTTAAATGCTTTTGACTTTGAATTCTGCCACTCTTGCTTCCTTCGTTTGCATTACCTAGGTTTATCTTCATCTCTACCCTTATTTCCAGTCTTACTTTGTCTCTTTATTTTAGTTATGATTCTCACTAATGTATAGTTGCATTTTGTCTAATTGAATATGACAATGTATTTTGATAGGGAAATTCAACCTTTTCATACTTGTTGTGATAACTAATATTTTTGAATTATTTCTTAAATTTATTTTATTTTAGGTTTACTGTTTAACATACTTCATGTTTTTCTTCTTACTTCTCCTTACTTTTCTGGCTTGGTCAGCTCCCTCTTCTTTGCAATTTTGCCCTGTTAATTCGGAAGTGCTGATCAATTGCTTTCAATTCTTCCTGGGCTTACCTTAATTCCCCCACAGTTGTCATCACACTTGTATTTCTCTTTTAATATATCAAAATTAACAGTGTCTTCCTACCAAGATATTTTATTTGTCTACTCATCTACCATTTCACTTTCACGAAATTTTTAGGCTGTTATAAGTTCTCCTATCCTACATTATCCCCTCTGACGGTGTGCTAGAGCTGATTTAGACTAATCTTTATCTCTCACAAACTGTGATCAATGATATTAATATCATCTTGTAATTTGAAGCTGGCCATGGTGGAAGTGTTTATACTATGAAAATTGAAAAACACTACAAAGCAGGGCTTTGTATGTTGTTTTTTCATAGCACCAATTGTTAATCATTTAATAACACAGCACTGCCTTTCTACTTCCATTAAAATTTGTGAGTTTTTCTAGACTGCTTCAAAATTTTAGTTCAGGGATATTATTTTCCCTTTTAGTATGTGTTTTGTCTCAAAACTTGATAACATATTAACCAGTCCTAGTCATATGAGTATTATTCAGTTTTAACCATACATTTTACAGGATTTATTGTTTATGAGTGATTAATTATACTTTTGGTCTTCTATATTTTAAAATATCTTCTCTTTCCATTTCCATGATGATAGGGTACTATTTTTTTTTAGTACTTCCCTCACAAAGGATATAAGAGTGATTCCTGCATATCCAAAAGTACCTTTCTTGCCCTAGCAGGCAGGTGATATCTTAATCAGAATTCTTTATTTCTTTTTTTTTGATAGGGTCTCACTCTGCCACCCAGGCTAGAGTGCAATGGTATGATCACAGCTCACTGCAGCCTCGGCCTCCTGGGCTCCAGCAATCCTCCTGCCTCAGCCTCCCATGTAGCTGGGACCACAAGCATGCACCACCATACTCAGCTAATTTTTTAACTTTTTGTAGTGACAGGGTCTCACTTCGTTGCCCGGGCTGATCTCGAATTCCTAGGCTCAAGCAATTCTCCCACCTTGACCTCCCAGAGTGCTGGGATTACAGGCATGAGCCATCGCACTGAGCCCATTAGCCAGAATTCTTAAAAATCTTCTCTCAAGGGACTATAGATAATGTTCTACTTCTTCTCCTTTCCAGTATCACAAATAAATGGGCTGTTGTTAATCACATTTATTTTCCTTTAATCTACTTTGTTGTTGTCATTTTTATTTTCTGTGTGAGAACTTAAAAGATTTATTTCTTAAATATAAGAAGTTTATAAATTTTACCAAGATATAGCGGGTAGGTAATTTTTTTCTTTAATATCACCTGCATTTTGGTAACAATTGTTTAATATAAAAACTTTATCTTCAGAGAAATTTTCTTTTTTTTAAAGTATTCCTTTTTCTCTTCCTGGAGCTCTTAATATTTACATTTTAAGTCTTTAGCCTCCAAATATCTTGTCTTTTTCCTCATATCCTTGGGATTTTGTTCTTTATTTGTTCTACCAGGTCTTCCAAACCACTATTTCATTTCTCAACAGCAACCATCATCTTTAGTTTGAGGTTTTGTAAATTGAAGATTGTGTTTAGATTTAGGAAGCCTGGTGTATTGTAACTGCATCTCCTTGAGGAGCCTTAGTATTCGTTAGAGTTCTCTCCCCCTTCTTTTTTCAGTTCTATGAGTAGGAGTCCCCAGGTCCAGTTCAGCTGTTCAGCATTGCCTTCTCTTGGATCTCTGATTCCTCTTAAAGGAATTGTAATTTTTTTTGCATCTTCATAGTTTAGTTACCTTTAGCACCTGTTCAGTCAGGACTTTAGGGTTCCCCAGGCCATGAGGTTGAGCATGAAAATTTCTGCTTGTATCAACTGATAAGGAATTGAGCTGTCAGTCCCCAAACTGAGGCAGATGGAGGCCTCTTGGGGAACAGGGGGCAGTCATTCCCCACTACCGGAGCTGGAAGTAGCTCAGCCTAGCAAAGTATCTCTCCTTCAGAGGAGTGAGGTCTGGCAGCTCCTCACAGAAGCATAGATAGCTCATGCAAACAGGACGTTACCTGTCAGACCCCCTCCAGGAACAAGATATATTGAGTCTTTACCCCTAGTTCTCGTCCCTCTTCCCCAACACCATAGGGAGAAAAGACCTTGACTCTGAGGTTGGCACATGCCCTCCAGGCTCTGCCAGCAGCATCATTTTGTTCATTGTGTTACCAGAGGAGGAATGTGAAGAAATGAGCCAGGGACACATTCTCAGGCCTCCATCTTCTAATACAATTTTTGGTGGCATATCAATTGACTATTTTATGAGCCCACAGTCTGACCCTATTTTATGGTTATAATAGCCACTCAGCATCATCTGGCCAAACCAAATATAGGCATGAAACTTACTACCAGCACAAAAATTCCAGGGCATCACCTGCTGCCAGCCAGTGTTACCACTGACAGGTGAACCAGAAAAGGATATTACTCACAAGCCTCTGACAAGGACACTGACTATATGGTGTCTAGCTCTGGCTGATGACTCAGCATCCCTCATATCACTGGGTAAGAGGACCACCAGTACCTCTATATATTGTTAAAGCTGGACAAGTTCAGCCAAATGAGCAATATTCTCAATCTCCTGGCCATCAAAGTCTTACATGCAAGACAGTTGTCATCCATAACGTAGATTTTACTCTAGGCTGAGGCAGAGCCAAAATTTAAATTCAGTAAAGATTGCATCTCAAAATCACACTGTTGGAAGATACATGCCCAACACCCTGTCCCCTAAGTATCAGAACTTATTGCAGTTTGTTGGTAAAATTTTCAGGTATTAACTATTCACTGGAAGTCAGTCTTCTGGTTGGTGGGGAATGTTTCGCAAAATGCCTTATAACAGCCTCCTCTTTTATTAGCCCTTATATGGGAAAAGGTTTTCTTTGGTCAATTGTATGGGTGATATTTGTCTCCATGATGGCATTTTAATGGTCAGCATTGATGTTAATATTATCCCAGATTAAATGGCTCAGCCACAATTCCATTCTTTGCACATTCTTATCTGCAATTGTGACACTCCAGGGGAGAGAGGGAGGAGGATAATGACTACAAGACCTGATGCCCAGCTAGCCTAGTGTATATCTGGCCAATATCCTGTGTATGACAGGAGTATGACATACACAGTGTATGACAATGTGAAAACAAAAAGAAGCCTTAGATCTTCATTCTAAATTTGACACCGAACATTCAACATCCTGGGAGTGCCAGAGGGGCAACTGCATCATCACTCAACCAAATCTAAAGCACCACCTCAAGTCAAACCCAATATACAAATGTGTCTGACAGCAGATGGATGGAGACCTAGATTCATGCTCCATTAGGCTTAATTCACTCCAGAGCTCACCAATTCCCAGGGTACATAGTGTTCAGTCAGGTACAAGCCAGGAGCTGAGGTTTTCTAACCATCCAGTTCACTGAAAAGTATATTTTGTCAGTCTAGGACTGTGTCAGCCTGAGATAAATAAAACAAACACCATCATTACCCCCAACCAGGCTTGGATACTTACTGGTTAAGTTTGACCTGCAAAATTGGAACCTTCTAGGAATTACCAGGGTGTACTGGCCACTAACCAGATGACAATAATCAGTAATACTGAAGCAGTTTATATCCTGGAAGACAATACAATAGTCACACTTCAACTGGAACCTCGAGGAACTTGTTACCTTAAGGAGTTCAACCATCCCTGAGAGATGCCCTGCTGGGACCACAAGGAGGATGTTTATTCTCTCCCTCTGACACGTGAGGAGTTTTAAATAGAGCTAGGCATCTTCCATTTTCTCTAGTAGTTTTTTTGTGTATTTTTCTTTATACTAGCTCCATTCTGGGTTATAGAGGCCATGCTTTCATCATATCCCACTGATTGTATTTGAATGACTGAAAACACTTCCTGCAGAATGTAAAGAACCATTATGATTCCCTATCCAGTGCAGGAAGGAGGATGCATTAGAGGAGAAGAGATAGATACGTGTTTGGAAACTGGAGTAAGTGTTCAGCCACGATACTACAAGCCAATTCAAGTCTGACCAAAGCTGAGAAAACAAAAGTAGTCTAAAACCATTAAATGATGCTCAACTATATAAACGCTGAGAAAGAAAGAGGTACATCAGAGAGGCCAAAGACCTAGAATACATCAGCAATCAAGAACAGGTGAGGGGAGACCAGGAGGCTGAGTACCTAGAACCCTTTTCCCCTTGAACTATTTTCCCCTTGCTTTCAAAGGCCACCTTGTAGGGCTGGTGGAAACAACCAAATACCCATCGCCATATAGAAAGGCCCAAGAGAGCAAGGTCTTTGCCAACTTCTGTGGTCCATAGATCACTTTGGGTTTCTAGGCAGCGTTCTAAGATATGACACTGAAAAAATGTATGAAGTATCCTCATCCAAAATATGAAAATGGTAAATCATTTTTTCTTTTGTTTGGAGGACTCTATAGAGGAAACATATCTTTCACTCTGACTAGAAATATCCAGTTCTGACATTTACTGTACTTCCATTAGAAGAGATGAATAAACACTATTGATGCTATAGGGAGCTTGAGTTTGAATCTTATTGTAGTACAGCAGAGATATTCCCAGACTGCCTCAGCTTGAGACTATAAACCAAGCTCACATTGTTTTTCCTATAATTATTGACTTTAAAAAATCCCTTTTGTCCTCCCTGGCAATTGTAAGTTCTATTGCATATTTCTATGTTGATACTGGTTACCTTCCTTTTCTTAAGTTATATTTACATCTACATTTTAATATTTATATACTATAATTAAATAGCCATGTCCCCCCTACACACACACACTCACACACATAGACTTTTTACTTCTCTGACTGTCAGTCCTCTGAGCCCCAGTCCCCTTCCGACTCTTAGATCTGGTTGAAAGAATAATGATCTGGGACTAAAAATGTTAAATTTTATGTTGTTACACTTGATAGCCTCTGTCTCCCTTTTTTCCTCATGTTGTTTCTCATTACAGCAGTTACACTGGATACCTTTGTAGACCTTTTCTCTCAAGTCCCTTGAGAGAAAAAATTAGATTTGTCTTCATCACCACTATCTCTGGACCTGGGACATAAATAACAGTTACCTGACTGAAGAGGCCATTTGCCAAGGATATGTAAAACCACTTTAGGTCTGGCCATACAAAAAAAATTGCACCTCTTAAGACTCTCATCAGCTACTGACAAGAACTCCCTTAACTGAGAATATATTGCTCTAAAGTTCAACAACAACAACAACAAGGAAAATCAATGGAGTTCCTGCATTTTAGTTTAGGGATTTTGCTGCCAGTTATTTTTAGGGATGTCATTTTGACAACTCAGCATGCCAATACTTTGAAATAAGTTGGTCCACTTCTTAAAGTTCATGGGAACTTTAGTATTGTTGCACCACAAGATCACTTCTCAGTAACAGGCTTCAAGCCATGTACTGCAACATGAATATTTGTTGGTGAGTCTGATTTTTGCATTTTTTCTGAACTGCTTTGACCTTAGTTATTGACTTTCATTAGTTAAGTTAATTAATTTTGTTTCAGACTTTTGTTTCAGATCATGTATATCAGTCTCACCAATTCTTAGGTGAATCCACTGCCTGTTGGATATTCTAATTTTACTGTCAGAGGAAAGCTCTGTATTTCCCTGAAACTGTAAAAAATTAAACTCTGTAATTGTATAATGGTTAAGAGGTAAAACAGCAGCCAGACTACCTGAGGCATCAATCCCGACACCTCAGTTACCACCTGTGACAGTTGGCAAGTTATTTAAATTCTCTATTCTTGCTTCATTTTCTATAAAATGGGGGTAATGATAGTATCTACTTCATCAGGTTGTAATGAGGTTTACATGAGTTGATTCATGTAAGACAATTAGAAGAGCACTTGGCACATAGTAAATGCTAAATAAATGTTGGCTATTATTTTTGCATTGTCAAAATATCTTAGGAAAATGAAGATACTACTGGTTTTTCTTCCAATTTCCCTAACAATATTTTTTCTTTTCTTCAACATTTGTTCAAACTCTTAATCTCACTGGGGAGTCTGGACTCTCCACTACCTAAATGATGACTGGCTTTATATAAAAATGATAATACCATTAGTGTCCAAGGATGAACACTGATACCATGAGAATAATAGGCAAGAATTTAGGTACTGAGCTCATCCTACACACTGGACTCGTAACTTACTCCACACATTTACATCTGGGCCTCTCAGATGTAAATCAAGGTAGGTTTAGAGGTATGAAGGCTGAACACACAGGTTGAGTGTATCAATACCTAGAGATAAAGGAACAGCATCCATACATACTCTTTTTCAAACTTTCATGTGTGTCAAATGGCAAAAGTTTCAGGGAAATTTTATTTAGCAGTATCACTCTGCAGTTATCAGAGGTATTCATGTTGATCATCCATGTTTTAAGATAGAAACCAGACAGAGAGTCTGTGGTGACAACCTCTACAGGACTGGAGCTATTGAGATGCCAGCTGCAATTTAGATGCTTGCTGCAATTCAGATGAGTTCAGCCAAATAGCACACTGTAACCCCAACAGGGAGCCAGTGCTGAAAGGGAGAAAGTTGAGACTAGCAAGACTGGGATTAGTCAAGTAATTAGTGATACAGAATCACTAATGGGAATGGCCAGTAGCCCAAATGATTCCAAAGTTAGGCTTGATTCAAGCTGGAGATGATATCCAAGGCAGAGTGGTGGCCAAGCAGCGGATTGAGTCCTGCAGTAAGATAGCCCCAAGTCATGGCCTTTCTGAATATCATTAGCTTTGGCCAAGGTGACCCGTTCTCTTGGAACATAAATCAAGCTTGCCTTTAAGAATTTAAGAAAAACAATGTATACAACTAGAACCAGGCAAAATATCAGGACTGCCAACAAGCAGGTTAGAAATAAGATCAAATTTTGGTCCCAACAGGAAACCATAAAACTAATCAACAAACGAGATGGAACCATGTCACAAGCTGAGAAAACCCAGAAGAGATTTATGAAAGGCCAGACTTGGAAGACACAGGTGCTCAGAGTTTATTCCATATAATAAAGCTGCAATTGATCTCATGCCTGTCAATTTTGGCCACAGTAACTACAAATTAGAAGTGAAGAACCCATAAGTATCAAGAGCATAACAACGTACTACTATGTGTAACATTACGTGGTATGCAGCATAATCCTCCTCCCTGCAGAGATGTGCACACCCTAATCTCTGGAAAGTGTAAATCCATTAGGATACATGGAAAGGGGGAATTAAGGTTGCTGTTGCAATTAAAGTGGCTAATCAACTGACCTTATGATGAGGAGATTATTTTAGATTATTTGGATGGACCCAATTTAATCATATAAGTCCTTAAAAGTAGAAGAAGAGGCAGAAGAGAAAGTCAGAGAGATGATATGTGAAAAGGACTCAATCAAATGTCTTAAGTCAGGTTGGGCTATTACAACAAAGTGTCATGGACTGGGTGGCTTAGACGATGGAAATTTATTTCTCACAGTTCTGGTGGCTGGGAAGTCCAAGATCAAGATACCAGCAGCTCTGGCATCTGGTGAGGGTCCACTTCTTGGTTTGCCAACGGCTGTCTTTTTGTCGTATCCTCACATGGCAGAAAACAGATACTAGCTCTGTGGCTTCTTCTTACAAGGGCACTAATCACATTCATGAGGGCTCTATCCTTATGACCTAATTAACTCACAGAACGCCACCTCCAAATACCATCACATTGCAAATTCTATTTCAACATATTAATTTTGGGGAGGACACTAACATACCATCCATAGCATCCACCATTACTGGCTTTAAAGATAGAAGGAGACCATGAGCCAAAGAATGCAGGCAGCCTCTAGGAGCTGGAACAGGCAAGGAAACAAATTGTCCCCTAGAGTTTTCAGAAAAGAATGCAGTCTTACCAACACCTTGATTTTAGCTCAGTGAGACCCATATGAGAATTCTGATCTAGAGAACTAAAAGATAATAAGTATATGTTGTTTTAAGCCACCAAGTTTTTAGTGATTTGTTATAGCAGCAACAGAAAATTGATACACATTACAATTGAGAAAATTCTTAATCTAGATTGTTTGACTCTTTAAAATCAATGAAATCACAAAACCACAATTTGTCCCAAATAAAAATTATTTCGTATATAAAAATCAAATCCCTTTAAGGAATACAAACAATAGCTTGAAGAGGCAGAGTGGGCAGTATTGGGCATGGGAAACATATGTTCCTCTTCTTTTTATTCCCTCAAGCTGGGGTCAAGAAAAATAGGGATCAGTACCAAGGCCTAGATCATGGCTACTCTAGATTGTTCTCAATTTCAATTTAGAAACTTTAAGCTCTGCTGATGGCCATATGTTGATCTACAGCATGAATTAATATCCCCTACTCTGGGCAAATAGGTACTAATATTCTGGATTCAGAGAGTGGTAAAGAAATGAAAGAAAGACAAAGAAATTCATTAGTAACATGTTGGAATGTATACCACTCTAGCACTTTATTAAATGTTTCTAACTGTATTAGTCCATTCTAACATTTCTATAAAGAACTACCTGAGGTTGGGTAATTTATAAAGAAAAGAGGTTTGGCCGGGCGCGGTGGCTCACGCTTGTAATCCCAGCACTTCGGGAGGCCAAGGCGGGCGGATCACGAGGTCAGGAGATCGAGACCACGGTGAAACCCCGTCTCTACTAAAAATACAAAAAATTAGCCGGGCGTGGTGGCGGGTGCCTGTAGTCCCAGCTACTCGGAGAGGCTGAGGCAGGAGAACGGCGTGAACCCGGGAGGCGGAGCTTGCAGTGAGCCGAGATTGCGCCACTGCACTCCAGCCTGGGCGACAGAGCAAGACTCCGTCTCAAAAAAAAAAAAAAAAAAGAAAAGAGGTTTAATTGACTCACAGTTCCACAGGCTGTGCAGGTAGCATGGCTGGGGAGGCCTCAGGAAACTTACAATCACGGCAGAAGGCAAAGCGGAAAGAGGCATGTCTTACATGGCCAGAGCGGAAGGAAGAGTGAAGGGGGAGGTGCTACACATTTCCAAACAACCAGATCTCATGAGAACTCACTCACTATCACAAGAATAGCAAGGGAGAAATCAGCCACCATAATCTAATCACCTCCCACCAGACCCCTCCCGCAACACTGAGGATTACAATTCAATGAGATTTCCATGGGGAGGACACAGCCAAACCATATCACTAACTAGCAGACTTTACCAGTAATTTACATGAGCAGCATCCCAGAATTTAAAATGCTTTATATTATCAAAATTCTATAATTCTATCAGTATTCCCAGCCTCGATTATAAGAAAGCCAAAAGAATTACAATAGATTTTTAAATGCCAGGAAGGAAACTAGAGCCTTTGGGTAAAGGGTGAAAATGGAGAGTCCCAAGGGGAGTAACGATACCAAGGCAGAAAGCAAATCTCAGGCTCCCTGCTCAGTTTCCAAAACTCCCCTCAGCTCTGCCTGGGGCCACTCTAGCCTCCATGTTCAAAGCAAAATTATCTTACAGGCATTTTGCTGGCAGGCTAAGACTGGGTTAAGTTTCATTTTAGTCTAGGGAAGTCATTGTTCTGATCACGCATTGTTCTTCTTTAGATGTCTTACTGATCAAGATTTTATTTATAAACTTTTGGCTACTGCTGTTAGAACTTGAAGTTGAAAGATGTGTAAAAAATGTTTTGACAGAACACTTAGTACACTGACTTCTTTCACCCTCCCTTGACCTGGTTTCTGTCCTACCCTTTTGTTTTTTGTTGTTGTTGTTTCTTGTTTTTTTGGGTTTTTGTTCTTGATACCTACTGCCTTTTTCAATTCAATTTCTCTGGAGATACTTTCTTGATCTAAAGCCCAGCATTCTCAATAAATACATAAGTTATTGGAAGATCTTACCATAGATTGGTCACATAGCCAAACATATTTTAAATTATCTATTTTTCACCATCTGGATAAATTGCTTCAAAGCAGTAGCAAAAAATGTGAAAGCCTAAAAAAAAACTTTAAAGAAAGTCTGATGAGGAAAGGGAGCAAGAAATAAAGAAAAAAAAGAAGTCAAACAATTTGCCACAAGTCTGGGTTTTTTTTTTTTAGCAGTTCTTCATTTTAGATTTAATAAGAGAGTGCCTCAGAGTTCGTATAACCTTAATCTTAAACATCCAAAGGGTGAGGGGATTGGAGGGAGGAAAATGTTACTTAAGAAGAGCCAAATAGACATAAGGAACAATCAGCTTGAAGATTTTGTTATCTGGAACCCCACCATGATGGTCTGCCCTTTTCAATATGGTGAAAAAAAATAATTCAGTGCTTAGGCTAGATCATGTCTATCCAGAATTATATTATAAGCCCTCTCTACAAAAAGATTGCCAACCACCCTCTAGCTTATACAACTGTTCTTAAAATGTACAAAGAACAGGACTGGGTGCAGAGGGATGTGTGTGTGTGTGTGTGTGTGTGTGTGTGTCTGTGCGTGTGCATGCACACATGCATACATGCTCACTCTATATATATACACATATATATATACATATTTATATGTATATGTACATACTTATATACCTGTGTATATACACAGAGAGAGAGAGAGAGAGATTAGCTAAACTGTGAAAAAGTGTGACTTGGGTGCCTATTAACAATATGTGCATTTTGGGAGGCCAAGGAGGGAGGACAGCTTGAGCCCAGAAGTTCAAGACCAGCCTGAGCAACATAGGGAGACCCCATCTCTACAAAAATAAAAAAAATAAGCTAGGGCTTGGTGGTGTCACTGCACTCTAACCTGAACGACAGAGCAAGACCCTGTCTCAAAAAATGTATATGTGTATGTGTATGTATATATATATATATATATATATATATATATATATATGAATATACGAGTCTGATACCCCCTTGAGTAAGGGAAAGGTGGTCAGAGAAGCATTCATCTTTCTTAAACTTTGTTCTACTTCCAATGTTTCTAGTATGCAATATTTATTTTTTCACGTTTACTTTGAACAATTGTTTTTTACCATTTGAAGTTTTAAAAGCATTAAAATATTACTCTCAAGTACTATGTTAAATAGAAATAACAAGAGTGGTCATCCTTGCCTTATTCCTGAGAAGATTTCAGTTTTTCAGCATTGAGTATGATGTTTGCTGTGGGCTTTTTATACATGGTGTTCATTATTTTGAGGTAACTTCCTTCAATTCTTAATTTGTTGAGAGTTTTTATCATGAAAGTGTGCTGAATTTTCTCAAGTGCTTTTCCTACATATATGAAGATGATTATGTGATTTTTATCCATTATTCTGTTATTGTGGCATATCACATTGAGTGATTTTTGTATGTTGAGCCATCTTTGTATCCAAGGGATAAATCCCACTTGGCAATGTGTATGATCATTTTTAATGTGCTGTTGAATTCAGTTTGTTGGTATTTTGTTGAGGATTTTTGCATCCGTACTTATCATGGATATCGGCCTATAGTTCTCTTTCTTTGTGGTGTCTTTGCCTGGCTTTGGCATCAGAGTAATATTCGCCTCATAAAATAAGCCTGGAAGTGTTCCCTCTTCTTTGATTTTTTGGATAAGTTCGAGAAGGATTAGGCATTAATTATTTAAATGTATGGTAGAATTCACCACTGAACTGTAAGTCCTCACTGGAGCAATTAGGCAGGAGAAGAAATAAAAAGGCATCCAAATCAGGGCCAGGCACGGTGGCTCATGCCTGTAATCCCAGCACTTTGGGAGGCCAAGGAGGGTGGATCACAAGGTCAGGAGTTCGAGACCAGCCTGGCCAACATGGTAAAACCCTGTCTCTACTAAAAATACAAAAATTAGCCAGGTGTAGTGGCATGTGCCTATAGTCCCAGCTATTTGGGAGGCTGAGGCAGAAGAATCGCTTGAACCCGAGAGGCGAAGGTTGCAGTGAGCCAAGATTGCGCCACTGCAGCCTGGGTGACAGAGTGAGACTCTGTCTCCAAAAAAAAAAAAAAAAAGCCATCCAAATCAGAAAGGAAGAAGTAAAATTTTCCTTGTTTGCGGTTGACGTGATGTTATATAGGGAAAACCTTAAAGACTCCACCAAAAAGCTATTGAAACTAATAGACAAATCAGTAAAGCTGCAGTATACAAAATCAACATACAAAATTCTATTGGGTTTCTATACACTAACAATGAACTATCTGAAAAGGAAATTAGGAAGACAATCTTATTTATAATAGTGCCAAAAAAAGAAAATACTTAGAAATAAACTTAACTAAGGAGGTGAAACACTTATATGCTGAAAACCACAATACATTGATGAAAGAAACTAAGGAAGACAAAAACAAATGGAAAGACATCTCATGTTTATGGATTGGAAGATTTAATACTGTAAAAATGTCCATACTACCTAAAGCAGACTACATAGTCAATGCAAACTCTATCAAAATCCCAGTGGCATTTTTTTACAAAAATAGAAAAACCACTTATACAATTCACATGGAACCACGAAGGATCCTGAATAGCCAAATCAATATTAAGAAAGAACAAAACTGGAGGCATCATACTTCCTGATTTCAAAATATATTACAAAGCTACAATAATTAAAACAGTACCATACTGACATAAAGACAGACATGTAGTCCAGTGGAATAGAATAGAGATCCCAGAACTAATTCCATACATGTATGGTCAACTTATCTTCTACAGGTATACCAAAAATACACAGTGGAAATAAATGGTGTTGGGTAAACCGGATATATACCTGCAGAAGTAGGAAATTGGACTCTTATCTTACACCACACACAAAAATCAAGTCAAAATGGATTAAGGACTTAAAAATAAGGCCTAAACTGTAAAACTCCGAGAAGAAAACACAGAGGGAAAGCCTTATAACATTAGTCTTGGCAATGATTTTATGAATATGACACCAAAAGCACAGGCAACAAAAGCAAAAATAGAAAAATGGGACTACATCAAACTAAAAAGCTTCTGCAGAGCAAAGGAAATAATAAGCAAAGTGAAAAGACAACCTACGGCATGGGAGAAAATATTTGCAAACTCTGTATCTGATACACGGTTAATTTCCAAAATATGTAAGGATACCCTACTACTCAAAGAGAAAAACTAATAACCTGATTTTAAAATGGGCTAAAGACTTGAACATACGTTTCTCAAAAGAAGACATACAAGGGCCAATGGGTATATAAAAATATGCTCAATGTCACTAATAATCAGGGAAATGCATTTCAAAACTACAGTAAGATACCACCTCATACTCATTAGGATGACTACTATAAAAAAAAGGCAATAACAATTGTTGGTGAGGATATGGAGAAATTGGAACTCTTGTATATTGTTGGTGGGATTCAAAATGGTACAGCTGCCATGAAAAACTATATGGCAGTTCCTCAAAAAATTAAAAGTAGAACTACCATATGATCCAGCAATCCTACTTCTGAGTATTATTCTGAAAGAATTGAAATCAGGGTCTCAAGGAGATATTAGTATTCCTATGTTCAGTGCAGCACTATTCACAATAACCGAGATAGAGAAACCTACCTCTCTAAATGTCCATGGACAGATAGATGGATTACAAAATATAGTATATACATACAATGAAATATGATTCTGCCTTTAAAAAGAAGGAAAGTCTGCAATATGCAATACCATAGATGAATCTTGAGGACATTATGCTAAGTGAAATAAGCCAGTCACAGAAGGACAAACACTTCAGGTATCTATCTAAAATAGTCAAACTCATAGAGTCAGTGAGTGGAATAGTGGCTGCCAGGAGCTGGAGGGAGGGAAAAATAGGGAGTTGCCAATCAATCGGCATAAAGTTTGGGTTATGCAAGATGAATAAGTTCTAGAGATTCGTGGAACATTGTGCTTATAGTTAATAATACTATATTGTATGCTTGAAATTTTATTAAGAGGGTGAATATAATGTCCTTACCAACAATGAAATAAAATTAAGGGGGAAAAAAGCTGCATTCGTGCCATATTCTGTTTTAGGAAAGTGGCTAGAAATGGACACTCTGTTTCCAACTGAGTCTTTTGGACTTAGAAATGCTGGTCCTTGTTGAGAAGGAATTAAGTTACTCCTAAGGCCAGCCCTTGTATTTGGAAATTGTAATGCTGGTAGCCAGACTGGCACAGAATTCCTGGCCTTGTCTAACTTCAGCCTATAGTGACTTTCCCTCAGCATCGTGGTAAGCCAGGGTGCAGAGTGAGTATGCCTCCCTCTTTCCACCTGTTGCACAGGAAGACATTTAGTCAGCTTGTGAATTACTAGGTTGGTGCAAAAGTAATCGCGATTTTTGCCATTAAAAGTAATGGCACAAGCAAAATTATTTCTCGTAATATGTATATGGAACACCAAGTGCATATAAATTTATTATCAAAATGAATAAGCTAAATAGTAGGTAACCACTCAATAATCTGGACCCAGGCTCCCTGTTTTACAAATAAAGTAACTATGGCACAAAGTGGTAGTCTAGAGGCACACAGAACTGCTAGCAGGATAACCATTGGTCTGTGTTACCTTGCTTTGGGTGTCACCCTGGCTGACGCAGGTTTTGCTGGGAGAATGGTGATCCTGTTCATATGGAGAATTATGGTCTTTTCTTCTCTTAAGATCCTGTGGCGAAAATGCTGTTTAGATTTAGCTTGTGAAAATGTTGCCTAAGTCAAGTCCTCTCCTGCAAATTTCAGATGTGTTTGTGACCTGCCAGCATGTTCAGTTGGTATTTATTAAAATTTTTATTAAAACAATGTGT
Organism: Nomascus leucogenys; assembly: GCF_006542625.1. NCBI lineage: Eukaryota > Metazoa > Chordata > Mammalia > Primates > Hylobatidae > Nomascus > Nomascus leucogenys. The sequence continues at coordinate 53,746,349 of NC_044393.1, forward strand.
TTACTGAAATCCAAAGAAGTTACTTTCAAAAAATAAGGCTTTACAAAAACTTAAATAGAACCTAATTGATTCATATCTTTATTTCTAAGAAGCAGAAATTATTATACATACAAGTAGCCATATATATAAATTAATAAGGTACACATGTACACATACACGTATATATATAACCTTTGAAAGGAATATATACCTTTTAAGAACCTATAAAAATGTTTAGGAAATATAAAGCCAACTTAAAATATCGAGGCAAAAAAATCAAGCCAAAAATGGGGGGTTGAGTATTCTTGTACAATGTGTATGGAACAAACTATATGTGTATATGAAACCAACTATACAAATGTTTATACATGAATTTATGCAATAAAAGCTCATTAATTCTCATTCCACACATTTAGCATTTATAATTAGTCTAAAGTTCTTGGCACTACATGTAAAATGAAATTCTAATTAGGTGAAATTCTAGTGTAAATAAAAGAAATATTTATACATATAAAAACCAACAGTTTTTAAGTGTCATTTTATTAGTAGTTCTTGTACTCAAAAAATGTCTAGTTATAAGTAACATGTTAAGCAATGCCAAGATTCTATAAGTGTTCTTAGTGCTAAAATCAATATTCTGAAGTGATTTCACATGCGTTGTTATTGTTCATATGTGGAGGATAATAAAAGCATAGATTCCAAAAGCATAGACTGCCTAGGTTCAAATCCTGATTCTGCCATTTGTGGACCGTGTATGACCTCGAGCAAGTGTTTGACATTTTTATGCCTCTGTTCCCTCACATGTAAAAAAAAAATAATAATGTCAAGGTTAGTTGAGAAATAACAAATGGCAGCCTCCTATTTCCGAACCTGACCTCCAAACCAACTGAGAGCGATGGAGGAAGAGAGGAACCAAAATAGCCCCTTTATTACAAAAAAAGGCTAGGCAGAAGAACGTGGCTCTGGCTCTATCAGCCAAAAGGACTTCCTAATCTGCACTCTTAGAATGAGACATACTGAATCTTCCTAGTCTCAGCAGGCCTGCCTTCTACAGTAACCAAAACAGCATGGCACTGGTACCAAAACAGATACATAGACCAATGGAACAGAACAGAGGCTTCAGAAATAACACCACACATCTACAACCATCCGATCTTTTACAAACCTGACAAAAACCAGAAATGGGGAAAGGATTCCCTATTTAATAGAGGGTGCTGGGAAAACTGGCTAGCCATATGTAGAAAACTGAAACTGGATCCCTTCCTTATACCTTATACAAAAATTAATTCAAGATGGATTAAAGACTTAAATATTAGACCTAAAATCATAAAAACCCTAGAAGAAAACCTAGGCAATACCATTCAGGACGTAGGCATGGGCAAGGACTTCATGTCTAAAACACCAAAAGCAATGGCAACAAAAACCAAAATTGACAAATGGAATCTAATTAAACTAAAGAGCTTCTGCACAGCAAAAGAAACTACCATCAGAGTGAACAGGCAACCTACAGAATGTGAGAAAAATTTTGCAATCTATCCATCTGACAAAGGGCTAATATCCAGAATCTACAAAGAACTCAAAGAAATTTACAAGAAAAAAAACACCCCATCAAAAAGTGGGCAAAGGATATGAGCAGACACTTCTCAAAAGAAGACATCTATGCAGCCAACAGACACATGAAAAAATGCTCATCATCACTGGCCATCAGAGAAATGCAAATCAGAACCACAATAAGATACCATCTTACACCAGTTAGAATGGTGATCATTAAGAAGTCAGGAAACAACAGATGCTGGAGAGGACGTGGAGAAATAGGAACGCTTTTACACTGTTGGTGGGAGTGTAAATTAGTTCAACCATTGTGGAAGACAGTGTGACGATTCCTCAAGGATCTAGAACTAGAATTACCATTTGACCTAGCAATCCCATTACTGGTTATATACCCAAAGGATTATAAATCATGCTACCATAAAGACACATGCACACGTATATTTATTGTGGCACTATTCACAATAGCAAAGACTTGGAACCAATCCAAATGTCCATCAGTGATAGACTGGATTAAGAAAATGTGGCACATACACACCATGGAATACTATGCAGCCATAAAAAAGGATGAGTTCATGTCCTTTGCAGGGACATGTATGAAGCTGAAAACCATCATTCTCAGCAAACTATCACAAGAACAGAAAACCAAACACCGAATGCTCTCCCTCATAGGTGGGAATTGAACGATGAGATCACCTGGACACAGGGCAGGGGATATCACACACTGGGGCCTGTCGGGAAGTGGGGGAGCTAGGGGAGGGATAGCATTAAGAGAAATACCCGATGTAAATGATGAGTTGATGGGTGCAGCAAACCAACATGGCACATGTATACCTGTGTATCAAACCTGCACGTTGTGCACATGTACCCTAGAACTTAAAGTATAATTTTAAAAAAATCAGGCCTGCCTTATGCAGGATGTATAGCATGGAAGAGTAGAACACATGCTTTGCATGGACACACTACTCCTAAGGTAGGGAAAGGAAAGTGTTGGAAAGGTATGCCCAGTTCCTCTTCCCCAGACACTCATCAGGTAACTCATTCCACTGCCATGGAAAGGAATGAGAAGTGGAATAAGGGGCCAAGAGTATTTAAGGAAAAATTCCTCTTTGTGGAAACTGAAGGTGTCAGTAAGAAGTGTTCTCATGTTTCTCTTAGCTTTATTGGAGAATCAAATGAGATGATGCCTGTAAAGGGTGCCCCATACATGGTAAATATTCAATAAATATTAGCTATTATTATGATGTGTATTATTATTCTTAACTATACTATTATCAGGATTTCAATGAATGTGACTGGACCCTTGGTATGTATCAGAAGCCATCTAGTGGTGCTCTAGAGATCAGAACTGCTTTTAATTTTTCAAGTTCTAAATTCTGATTTTCATTTTATTTGGCTATTAACCCTTAAAATTTGGGTAAATTAGCAAGTGATGTTATTTATTTTTCCTCTTGTCTGGCAACATATTCTATAAAAGATATTTCTCCATTAACTAGATCGTTCATACATGCAGGTGTGGATGGACTCCTGATCAGCTGCTTACAGCTGTGGTCCAAGGTTTCACAGCTGATACCACACAATGCGTGGATGTATATACAGAGCCTTTTAGTTGGACAAACTAGAGCTGTGTATTTTGGCAGAGCAGAGAGGCTTTTCTCATCATCAGACACAACATTCTAACTCTTCTCTTTTGAGAGTCCTGTGTTTATATTTTCTTTTCTCCTCCATCTCTCTAAGGGATGTTATATATTTTGTGTTATGACCCCAAGTTAAATTATATTGTGTTTAAAGCCAAAATTTACCAGGACACAATGTGTTTTCTTCACCACGCTCTAAACCACAGTGTTTCATGTCATGGATTGTCTAGTGACTCTGTTTTCAGAAGAGACCAACGTGTAAATATTATACTTTTTCTAGAAGTATAAATATTATAGCTCAAGTTTGTTAGCCACGTGCCAATAAAGAAGTGATAGGAATGAGCCTTCTATCTCTTTTACCAGGTGTTTAGAGTGACAATCCTCGTGTGAAAGTTCCCCCTCCATAGGCTGGCAGTGTCTGCTGGCATCAATTTCTTCAACTTCTGTATGCCTGAATAACTGACAGAGCTAAGTGGATGCAGGTTCCTTTTTTTCACCAAGTTCCCCTTGAGTGCTTCAGCAACATGAGGCAATTTATCATGTTTTTTGTGCAACAGTGCATAGACTTTTTAAAGAATGAATTTAGACTTTCTCCTTCTTTTCAAAAAATAAGTAGTTCTCAGGTTCACAACGTTAAAAGCCCCAACTGGGATAGTCAGACCAGCAGTATCAGCAGGCCCAAGTAACCCAAGTCATAGGCCCCCTATTGCTTTTTTCATTTTGCTTCATTTTCCTTTGAAGAAAGACCCAATTACAAAGGTTTGCGGATTTTTCTAAGGATGTTTCCTCCATAGAGGTTACATTCAGCTCTTTAGCAAGAAAAATGCCAGAGCAATTAGTGGCTCTGGGGAACCACTAGCCATTTGTGTACTATTTCAGAAGAGGCGTGTGGGCATCAGTAGCCTCTACACAGAGATTCCTTTCAGAATGTAAATGTTTCTTAAACATTTGGAAGATACCTAAAATTGAAATCGACAGTGATATCCTCACAAAGACGCTTTTGTTGTATACTCTGTGTCAGAAGATGTCATGGCATGGTTTCTCTTCATCACTTCTCCGCTCACCTCCAGCTTGTGAGCTCTCATTTCTCTTTAGCATTCAAGAATGTTCTCTCAGCCCGGTGCAGTGGCTCACGCCTGTAATCCCAGCAGTTTGGGAGGCAGATGTGGGTGGATCACTTGAAGTCAGGAGTTTGAGACCAGCCTGACCAATATGGTGAAACCCTGTCTCTACGAAAAATACAAAAATTAGTTGGGTGTGGCGGTGGGCACCTATAATCCCAGCTACTTAGGAGGCTGAGACAGAAGAATCGCTTGAACCCGGGAGGCAGAGGTTGCCGTGAGCCAAGATTGCGCCATTGCACTCCAGCCTGGGTGACAGAGCAAGACTCTGTCTCCAAAAAAAAAGATGATCTCTGATATACTTCCAAAAACCTGCTTGCTGCCAAAATGAAGAAATACATAGCTGCAAGGAGGTTAGTCATTTTCTAGGTGACATTTTAATAAGAAACCCATTTTTGGATAATAGTCCAATTGAAACTAATTCTTTACTATCCCTCCTGGTCAGGAAATAGCATGTCCAAATTAATCTAATGTCCTGGTGCCTCGTATACTCTAATGTTTACTATAGTGATCGTGCTACATCTTAAAGGATTATCAATTTGTGAAGAATCAGAAATAACTAATTATAAAGCCAAGAGGAGTATTATTTAAGCTTTCATTGACTGAGGCATTAGCCTAGGATCTTGCAGGTACTTCTTAGGATTAGGAACAGCTGTTAGTTTCCAGGGGCTATACAAATCGTGCAGGTTAATAAGGTTCTGGTTAACAGAATGCCAGAAAACAGAAATTTATTACAGCACTCAAGCATTAATACAGAATATAATAGTCATGCCTTTCCAAAGAAACCAACAGAGCCTAAACTATTTTAATGGCTTAAATTAAATATACTAAGCTTTGGGGACATTAACCTTTCAGAAACAGAATAAAACAGCCAAGTAGGAGGAGTTCAGACAGGAGGAGAAGAAAATGTACATTTTGATAATACATTGTCAGAAAATAAAACTTTTGTTATGCAATGGCCATCTAAAGTTTTAAAAGCTTTTAAGTGCAATTGTGTGTTTTTTTAATCCTACCATACAACTATTTAGATTTTCAAAACAGAGAAATTAGAAAGGGATAAAGTCTTTCACTTTAAGAAAGCTAAATGATGAGAACACATGGACACATACAGTGGAATGACACACACTGGGACCTTTCAGAAGGTGGAGGGTGGGAGGAGGGAGAAGACCAGGAAACATAACTAATGGGTACTAGGCTTAATACCTGGGTTATGAAATAATCTGTACAACAAACCCCATGACGTAAGTTTACCTATGCAACAAACCTGCACATGTACCCCTGAACTTAAAATAAAAGTTAAAAGAAAAGAATATATCCAAAAGAAAAGAATATATCCAAAAGAAAAGGCCGACAAGAAGTGGATGGAGAACCCGTACACGCTACAGTGCCCTGTGGCGTGAAAGAGACCTGAAATATCCTTGCTAGGTGGGCCTAAACATTTTTCTCCAGGAACCCAAAACCCTGACCTTGTTAGCCAGGTTTTAAGCATTCTCTAACCAGCCAACTCTCTTGCATTATTGAAAATAAGAATTGCATTTCAGAAATTCTCTTTTTGTAACTTTCAGCAAAATATCCATTGCATAAAGTACTGTTGTATATTCTTTCATCTATCTTCACATACTCTTCACTTAAAATTTCATTTAGAAAGTCATATATTTTGAAAACAGGGAACAATGGCTTGCCATTCTTATTCTCCTGTGGTTTTAATTCAGAGTTAATTCTACCTCTGTTTTTTTTTTAATCCCAATTTGTAACTTAGAGTTTCCAGAAATGAAAGTTCTAAGATAGCCTACCTTCAAGACAGAAGGACTTTGAGAAAAGACATCTTTGTTGACGTAACCATTCTACACACATCCTGTTCCAGTGAAGTTGTCCTATAATGTTCACTAACCTGCCTGAGCTTATGTCACTTGGTGATTTCTATTAAATTTAGCTGAAACTGTAATGTAAGTTATTCTTTAGGTGATTCCCATTTGTAAAATAAAAATATTCAATTTTCTTTTTTCTTTATAAGAAATTAATTTTCTCACAAATAAAATTATTTAATATGTAAAAAACATTTCGAATATTTTAAAGTATTCCAAGTAATCCTGAGAGGTGTTTTTTTGAACTATAGTTTGAATTCAAAGATCTTCTGCATCCTCCAAAATAAAAGGAATTATTTTCATGGAAACAATGTGTTTTAACAATCTTGTTATCACTAGACAATGCCTTAGACAGCAAGTTGAGTACTGACTAGTGACTGCTGGGAGATTCAGAGGGAACAGAAATTTGAAAAAATTTTCAAATCACCAACTTTACCTTTTAAAAATTATTCTTGGCTTACACCTGTAATCCCAGCACTTTGGGAGGCCAAAAAGGGCAGATCACGAGGTCAGGAGTTCAATATCAGCCTGGTCAACATGGTGAAACCCCAACTCTACTAAAAATACAAAAAATTAGCCAGGCATGGTGGCATGCACCTGTAATCCCAGCTACTTGGGAGGCTGAGGCAGGAGAACTGCTTTAACCCGGGAGGTAGAGGTTGCGGTGAGCCGAGATCATGCCACTGCACTCCAGCCTGGGTGACAGAGTGAGACTCCATCTCAGGCAAAAAAAAAAAAAAAAAAAATTCTCCCAAGTACTTGTAATCTGTTGTCTAATCATAACAAAGTTGCTTCTGTTAAATGTCAACTAAATATGAACCCATCTTTAACTAGATTTGAGACTGTGATATTGACCTCCATGAACCATATTTTAGAGTGTATTGTCTAGATATTACAGCTCCTTTAACTGTTCATTCATTTTCCCATTTTCAAACGTATTTTAGTGCCTACTATGTAGTTGCACTATTTTGGATGCTATGTATACGATGATGGACCAAAGACTCTTTTTTTATTCCAAGGTACATGTGCAGGATGTGCAGGTTTCTTACATAGGTGAACCTGTACCATGGTGATTTGCTGCACCTATCAACCCGTCACCTAGGTATTAAGCCTAGCATGCATTAGCTATTTTTCCTGATGGGCTCCTTCACCCTGCCCGACCCGGCAGGCCCCAGTGTGTGTTGTTCACCCCTGTGTCTATGTGTTCACATTGTTCAACTCTTGCTTGTGAGACCATGCGGTGTTTGGTTTTCTGTTCCTGCGTTAGTTTGCTGAGGATAATGACTTCCAGCTCCATCCATGTCCCTGCAAAAGACATGATTTCAGTCCTTTTTATGGATGCATGGTATTCCATGGTGTATATGTACCATATTTTCTTTATCCAGTCTATCATTAATGGGCATTTGGGTTGATTCCATGTCTTCGCTATTGTGAACAGTGCTGCAATAAACATACGCATGCATGTGTCTTTATAATACAATGATTTATATTCCTTTGGGTATATATCCAGTAATGGGATTGCTGGGTCAAATGCTATTTCTGGTTCTAGATCCTTGAGGAATTGCCACACTGTCTTCTACAATGGTTGAACTAATTTACATTCTCACCAACAGTGTAAAAGTGTTCCTATTTCTCCACAGCCTCGCCAGCATCTGTTTCTTCTTGGGTTTTTGATAATCACCATTCTGACTGGCATGAGAGGCATCTCATTGTGGTTTCGATTTGCATTTCTCTAATGATCAGTGATGTTGAGCTTTTTTCATGTTTGTTAGCCGCATAAATGTCTTCTTTTGAGAACTGTCTGTTCATATCCTTTGCCCACTTTTTAATTGGGTTGTGTTTTTTCCTTGTAAATTTGTTTAAGTCCCTTGTAGATTCTAAATATTAGGCCTTTGTCAGATAGATAGATAGATTGCAAAACTTTTCTCCCATTCTGTAGGTTGTCTGTTCACTTTGATGATAGTTTCTTCTGTATAGAAGCTCTTTAGTTTAATTAAATCCCATTTGTCAATTTTTGCTTTTGTTGCAATTGTTTTTGACGTTTTCCTCATGAAATCTTTGCCCATGCCTATGTCCTGAATGGTATTGCCTAGATTTTCTTTTAGGGCTTTTATAGCTTTGAGTTTTACATTTAAGTTGGACCAAAGACTCTTTCTTCAGAAAGCGTATAGTCTCTTAATTGAGATAATACTTGTAAATAAATAACTATAACAATGTAGAAAGTAACCAGGACCCTAAGCTAGGAATTGTCAACAGCTATGAAAGTACAGAGACAGGCAATATTACAAATCAGAAGAATTTCAGATGGCTTGCTCTGTGGAGGATGTTGCGTTTGGCTTGAGCACTAAAAGATATTTAACAGTGGAACATTTAGGGAAAATGATGGCAAGTACTCCAAAGAGAAGAGAAAAAAGAGAGATCCAAAAACTTGGAGTCATGTGAGGTTCAACCCAAGTGTAAAAGTAAGTGGAGGCTGGATTACAGAGTTTTTGAATACCTGACTAAGATACCTTTCTGTTCTTTAATGTCCAGTAGGGAGCCAGCAAAAAGTTTTGGGCTTGATGATCTAGGCAATCGTGTGTAACCTGGATTAGAGTAAGGGCAAACTAAAGGCGGAGAAAAGTTAGGCCTCTTTTTGAGAGGTAATGAAGGCCTAAAGTAGGGGAGTGTCAATAATACCTACCTATGCAGAAAAAGCACACAGGTAGATAAGAGAAGCATGGCAACGCTTGGGATGTGGGTCAAAGAAAAGAGAAGAATCAAATATGACCCACAGTTTTGAACTATTATTCTGTAAAATAACAAATAACTAAAGCAGAGTTCTCCCAGGCAGTCTTTCTACTTGTCACCCCTCTTGGTCTCTGTCTCCTCCGGACCTGCCCTGTAGAGCCATGTACCTGCTAAAAAGGAAAAAAGTAGGTGCGCATTCCTGTGTTGTTCAGTAAGTTACGGTAAGGCAAGAGTCACATAGCAACGCTCTTGCCAGCTTCAGGAATTATTTGGCCCTGATAGCCACAGAACTCTAACTCAGTGTGGCTAAGCTACATACCCTCCAAACAGTAACCTGCCATGATGCATAGCCCTTGCCTGCTTTGCAACCTCACTGTGATCACTTTCTCCAACCCAGTAACTGATCTCCTTATAGTTCCTCAAACACAGCAAGCCTCTTTCCAACGCCAGAATCTTTCCACATGCTGTTCCCTGGAACATCTTTCATGCCAATATCACTTGTCTAGTTTTTAGTCTGTTTTGGCCTTAGCTTAAATGTTGCCCCCTCAAGAGGCCTTACCTGACCACCTTTTCTAAAGAAGCGCCAACTCTTTATTTTCTATCTGAGCCTTTAGTTTCTTTCCTAGTTAGTACTTACTACAACGTACCACTATTTTATTTGTATGCTTACTCATTTTTTTGCCTCTTCTCCTGACAAAACATTAGCTCCATAATAACATAAACCATGTCCCTTTCCTGGACACTGTATCCCTAGCACCAAGAACAGTGCTTGGTACTTCATAGGAGATACTCAATAAGCAACTGTTGAATGAATTAGTGAATGAATGGATGAACCCACTTGTTCAGAAAGCTTTGTATAACCAAAAAATAGGATCCTGAATAATTCAATGAAATATAAAAAGAGAGAACAATGGCTACTTTTCTTTTTTAATTTTCAAAGTAACCTCTTCCTATAAAATGTATTTATAGAATTACCACAGTGATATTTGGGAAATTGAACATAAGTATTCTCCAGGATTTCTTAATTTCCATAAAAGTTCTGTGGTGCCACACTATATTGCAGTGTTCTTCAGCCTTATTAAAAATGAAATAAAATCAAATGGAGAATAGAATAGAAAATATCAGCATGCATTACATGTGGTAAGCATAGTTTCAAGAAAGTTTTTTTATTGACTCATAATAATTGCACACATTTATGGCAAACATATAATGTGATGTTTTAATATATGTATAGTGTAAAAATTAGAAAAGAAGAGTATATCCATCACCTCATACATTTATCATTTCTTTGTGGCAAGAACATTCAAAATCCTCTCTTCTAGCTATTTTGAAATGTATAATATAATGTTGTTAACTAATAGTCACCCTACTGTGCAACAAAACACCAGAAATAATTCCTCCTATCTAACTGTAACTTTGTACCTGTTGACCAGTCTCTACTTATCCTTCTTCCGCAGTCCCTCCCAAGCCTCTGATAACCAGTATTTTACTCCACTTCTAGGAGAGCAACTCCTTTAAAGTCTATGTATAAGTGAGATCATGTGATAATTGTCTTTCTGGGCCTGGCTTATTTTACTTAACATAATGTTCTCCAGGTTCATTCATGTTGCTGCAAATGAAAGGATTTCATTTTTTGATGGCTGAATATATACTTATATAACATTTTCTTTTATATATATATATATTTTTTTTATTATACTTTAGGTTTTAGGGTACATGTGCACAATGTGCAGGTTTGTTACATATGTATATATGTGCCATGTTGGTGTGCTGCACCCAGTAACTCGTCATTTACATTAGGTATATCTCCTAATGTTATCCCTCGCCAATCCCCCCACCCCACAACAGGCCCCAGTGTGTGATGTTCCCCTTCCTGTGTCCAAGTGTTCTCATTGTTCAATTCCCACCTATTAGTGAAAACATGCGGTGTTTGGTTTTTTGTCCTTGCGATAGTCTGCTGAAAATGATGGTTTCCAGCTTCATCCATGTCCCTACAAAGGACATGAACTCATCATTTTTTATGGCTGCATAGTATTCGATGGTGTATATGTGCCCCATTTTCTTAATCTAGTCTATCATTGTTGGACATTTGGGTTGGTGCCAAATCTTTGCTATTCTGAGTAGTACCACAATAAACATACATGTGCATGTGTCTTTAGCTATAAAGATAGCCGCATGATTTATATTCCTTTGGGTATATACCCAGTAATGGGATGGCTGGGTCAAATGGTATTTCTAGTTCTAGATCCCTGAGGAATTGCCACACTGTCTTCCACAATAGTTGAACTAGTTTACAGTCCCACCAACAGTGTAAAAGTCTTCCTATTTCTCCACAGCCTCTCCAGCACCTGTTGTTTTCTGACTTTTTAATGATGGCCATTCTAACTGGTATGAGATGATATCTCATTGTGGTTTTGATTTGCATTTCTCTGATGGCCAGTAATGATGAGCACTTTTTCATGTGTCTGTTGGCTGCATAAATTTCTTTTGAGAAGTGTCTGTTCATATCCTTCACCCACTTTTTGATGGGCTTATTTGTTTTTTTCTTGTAAATTTGTTTGAGTTCTTTGTAGATTCTGGATATTAGCCCTTTGTCAGATGGGTAGATTGCAAAAATTTTCTTCCATTCTGAAGGTTGCCTGTTCACTCTGATGGTAGTTTCTTTTGCTGTGCAGAAGCTCTTCACTTTAATTAGATCCCATTTGTCAATTTTGGCTTTTGTTGCCATTACTTTTGGTGTCTTAAACATGAAGTCCTTGCCCATGCCTATGTCCTGAATGGTATTGCCTAGGTTTTCTTCCAGGGTTTTTATGGTTTTAGGTCTAACATATAAGTCTTTAATCCATCTTGAATTAATTTTTGTATAAGGTGTAAGGAAGGGATCCAGTTTCAGCTTTCTAGATATGGCTAGCCAGTTTTCCCAGCAGCAGTTATTAAATAGGGAATCCTTTCCCCATTGATTGTTTTTGTCAGGTTTGTCAAAGATTAGATAGTTGCAGATGTCTGGTATTATTTCTGAGGGCTCCGTTCTGTTCCATTGGTCTCTATATCTGTTTTGGTACCAGGACCATGCTGTTTTGGTTACTGTAGTCTTGTAGTATAGTTTGAAGTCAGGTAGCGTGATGCCTCCAGCTTTTTTCTTTTTGCTTAGGATTGACTTGGCAATGTGGGCTCTTTTTTGGTTCCATATGAACTTTAAAGTAGTTTTTTCCAATTCTGTGAAGAAAGTCATTGGTAGCTTGATGGGGATGGCATTGAATCTATAAATTACCTTGGGCAATATGGCCATTTTCACGATATTGATTATTCCTATCCATGAGGATGGAATGTTCTTCCATTTGTTTGTGTCCTCTTTTATTTTGTTGAGCAGTGGTTTGTAGTTCTCCTTGAAGAGGTCCTTCACATCCCTTGTAAGTTGGATTCCTAGGTATTTTATTCTCTTTGAAGCAATTGTGAATGGGAGTTCACTCATGATTTGGCTCTCTGTTTGTCTGTTACTGGTGTATAAGAATGCTTGTGATGTTTGCACATTGATTTTATATCCTGAGACTGCTGAAGTTGCTTATCAGCTTAAGGAGATTTTGGGCTGAGACAATGGGGTTTTCTAGATACACAATCATGTCATCTGCAAACAGGGACAATTTGATTTCTTTTTTTCCTAATTGAATACCCTTTATTTCTTTCTCCTACCTGATTGCCCTGGCCAGAACTTCCAACACTATGTTGAATAGGAGTGCTGAGAGAGGGCATCCCTGTCTTGTGCCAGTATTCAAAGGGAATGCTTCCAGTTTTTGTCCATTCAGTATGATATTGGCTGTGGGTTTGTCATAAATAGCTCTTATTATTTTGAGATACGTCCCATCAATACCTAATTTATTGAGAGGTTTTAGCATGAAGGACTGTTGAATTTTATTAGAGGCCTTTTCTGCATCTATTGAGATAATCCTGTGGTTTTTGTCTTTGGTTCTGTTTATATGATGGATTACATTTATTGATTTGCATATGTTGAACCAGCCTTGCATCCCAGGGATGAAGCCCACTTGATCATGGTGGATGAGCTTTTTGATGTGCTGCTGGATTCAGTTTGCCAGTATTTTATTGAGGATTTTTGCAACAATGTTCATCAGGGATATTGGTCTAAAATTCTCTTTTTTTGTTGTGTCTCTGCTAGGCTTTGGTATCAGGATGATGCTGGCCTCATAAAATGATTTAGGGAAGATTCCCTCTTTTTCTGTTGATTAGAATAGTTTCAGAAGGAATGGTACCAGCTCCTCCTTGTACCTCTGGTAGAATTCGGCTGTGACTCCATCTGGTCCTGGACTCTTTTTGGTTGGTAAGCTATTAATTATTGCCTCAATTTCAGAGCCTGTTATTGGTCTAGTCAGAGATTCAACTTCTTCCTGGTTTAGTCTTGGGAGGGTGTATGTGTCCAGGAATTTATCCATTTCTTCTAGATTTTCTAGTTTATTTGCATAGAAGTGTTTATAGTATTCTCTGATGGTAGTTTGTATTTCTGTGGGATTGGTGGTGATATCCCCTTTATTATTTTTTATTGCATCTATTTGATTCTTCTCTCTTTTCTTCTTTATTAGTCTTGCTAGCAGTCTATCAATTTTGTTGATCTTTTCAAAAAACCACCTCCTGGATTCACTGATTTTTTGAAGGGTTTTTTGTGTCTCTATCTCCTTCAGTTCTGCTCTGATCTTAGTTATTTCTAGCCTTCTGCTAGCTTTTGAATGTGTTTGCTCTTGCTTTCTAGTTCTTTTAATTGTGATATTAGGGTGTCAATTTTAGATATTTCCTGCTTTCTCTTGTGGGCATTTAGTGCTGTAAGTTTCCCTCTACACACTGCTTTGAATGTGTCCCAGAGATTCTGGTATGTTGTGTCTTTGTTCTCATTGGTTTCAAAAACATCTTTATTTCTGCCTTCATTTAGTTATGTACCCCGCAGTCATTCAGGAGCAGGTTGTTCAGTTTCCATGTAGTTGAGCGGTTTTGAGTGAGTTTCTTAATCCTGAGTTCTAGTTTGATTGCACTGTGGTCTGAGAGACAGTTTGTTATAATTGCCATTCTTTTACATTTGCTGAGGAGTGCTTTACTTCCAACTATGTGGTCAATTTTGGAATAGGTGTGGTGTGGTGCTGAGAAGAATGTATATTCTGTTGATTTGGGGAGGAGAGTTCTGTAGATGTCTATTAGATCTGCTTCGTGCAGAGCTGAATTCAATTCCTGGATATCCTTGTTAACTTTCTGTCTCGTTTCTGTCTAATGTTGACAGTGGGGTGTTAAAGTCTCCCATTATTATTGTGTGGGAGTCTAAGTCTCTTTGTAGGTCTCTAATGACTTCCTTTACGAATCTGGGTGCTCCTGTATTGGGTGCATATATATTTAGGATAGTTAGCTCTTCTTGTTGAATTGATCCCTTCACCATTGTGTAATGGCCTTCTTTGTCTCTTTTGATCTTTGTTGGTTTAAATTCTGTTTTATCAGAGACTAGGATTGCAACCCCTGCCTTTCTTTGTTTTCCATTTGCTTGGTAGGTCTTCCTCCATCCCTTTATTTTGAGCCTATGTGTGTCTCTGCCCATGAGATGGGTTTCCTGAATACAGCACACTGATGGGTCTTGAATCTTTATCCAATTTGCCAGTCTGTGTCTTTTAATTGGAGCATTTAGCCCATTTACATTTAAAGTTAATATTGTTATGTGTGAATTTGATCCTGTCATTATAATATTAGCTGGTTATTTTGCTTGTTAATTGATGCAGTTTCTTCCTAGCCTTGATGGTCTTTACAATTTGGCATGTTTTTGCAGTGGCTGGGACCAGTTGTTCCTTTCCATGTTTAGTGCTTCCTTCAGGAGCTCTTGTAGGTCAGGCCTGGTGGTGACAAAATCTCTCAGCATTTGCTTGTCTGTAAAGGATTTTATTTCTCCTTCACTTATGAAGCTTAGTTTGGCTGGATATGAAATTCTGGGTTGAAAATTCTTTTCTTTCAGAATGTTGAATATTGGCCCCCACTCTCTTCCGGCTTGTAGAATTTCTGCTGAGAAATCAGCTGTTAGTCTGATGGGCTTCCCTTTGTGGGTAACCCGACCTTTCTCTCTGGCTGCCCTTAACATTTTTTCCTTCATTTCAACTTTGGTGAATCTGACAATTATGTGTCTTGGAGTTGCTCTTCTTGAGGAATATCTTTGTGGCATTCTCTGTGTTTCCTGAATTTGAATGTTGGCCTGCCTTGCTAGGTTGGGGAAGTTCTCCTGGATAATATCCTGCAGAGTGTTTTCCAACTTAGTTCCATTCTCTCCATCACTTTCAGGTATACCAATCAGACATAGATTTGTTCTTTTCACATAGTCCCATATTTCTTGGAGGCTTTGTTCATTTCTTTTTATTCTTTTTTCTCTAAACTTCCCTTCTCGCTTCATTTCATTCATTTGATCTTCAATCACTGATACCTTTTCTTCCAGTTGATCTAATCAGCTCCTGAAGCTTGTGCATTCATCATGTAGTTCTTGTGCCTTGGTTTTCAGCTCCATCAGGTCCTTTAAGGAGTTCTCTGCATTGGTTATTCTAGTTAGCCATTCACCTAATCGTTTTTCAAGGTTTTTAACTTCTTTGCCATGGGTTCGAACTTCCTCCTTTAGCTCAGAGAAGTTTGATCGTCTGAAGCCTTCTTCTCTCAACTCGTCATAAAGTCATTCTCCATCCAGCTTTGTTCCATTGCTGGTGAGGAGCTGCATTCCTTTGGAGGAGGAGAGGCGCTCTGATTTTTAGAATTTTCAGTTTTTCTGTTCTGTTTTTTCCCCATCTTTGTGGTTTTGTCTACCTTTGGTCTTTGATGATGGTGACGTACAGATGGGGTTTTGGTGTGGATGTCCTTTCTGTTTGTTAGTTTTCCTTCTAACAGTCAGGACCCTCAGCTGCAGATCTGTTGGAGTTTGCTGGACATCCACTCCAGACCCTGTTTGCCTGGGTATCAGCAGCGGAGGCTGCAGAACAGCGGATGTTGGTGAACAGCAAATGTTGCTGTCTGATCGTTCCTCTGGAAGTTTCATCTCAGAGGGGTACCCCGCCGTGTGAGGTGTCAGTCTGCCCCTACTGGGGGGTGCCTCCCAGATAGGCTACTCGGGGGTCAGGGACCCACTTGAGAAGGCAGTCTGTCATTTCTCAGATCTCAAACTCCATGCTGGGAGAACCACTACTCTCTTCAAAGCTGTCAGACAGGGACATTTAAGTCTGCAGAGCTTTCTGCTGCCTTTTGTTTGGCTATGCCCTGTCCCCAGAGGTGGAGTCTACAGAGGCAGGCAGGCCTCCTTGAGCTGCGGTGGGCTCCACCCAGTTCGAGCTTCCCGGCCACTTTGTTTACCTACTCAAGGCTCGGCATTGGTGGGCGCCCCTCCCCCAGCCTCGCTGCCACCTTGCAGTTTGATCTCAGACTGCTGTGCTAGCAATGAGTGAGGCTCCGTGGGTGTAGGACCTTCTGAGCCAGTTGTGGGTTATAATCTCCTGGTGTTCTGTTTGCTAAGGCCACTGGAAAAGGGCAGTATTAGGATGGGAGTGACCCGATTTTCCAGGTGCCGTCTGTTACAGCTTTGCTTGGCTAGGAAAGGGAATTTCCTGACCCCTTGCACTTCCTGGGTGAGGCGATGCCTTGCCCTCCTTTGGCTCACGCTCAGTGTGCTGCACCCACTGTCCTGCACCCATTGTCCAACAAGCCCCAGTGAGATGAACCCAGTACCTCAGTTGGAAATGCAGAAATCACCTGTCTTCTGTGTCGCTCATGCTGGGAGCTGTAGACTGGAGCTGTTCCTATTTGGCCATCTTGGAACCGCCACAACATTTTCTTTATCCATTCATCCATTGATAGACATTAGGTTGATTGCACGCCGTGGCTATTGTGAAGAGTGCTGTAGTAACATGGGAGTTCAGATATCTCTTTGACATACTAATTTTATTTCTTTTGGACATATACTCAATAGTGGGATTGCTGAATCATATTGTAGTTCTATTTTTAATTTTTTGAGGATCCTCCATGTTGTTTTCCATATGGCTGTACCCGTTTACATTTCCACCAACAGTGTATTATAGTTCTCCTTTCTCTATATCCATACTAGAAAAACAAAGAAAAAGAAGGAGAAAAAAATGAAACTTTTCTGTGGTGGGGGAAGAGGGGGGATCCCAATATAAAAATATTTTTTTAGTGATTCAAAGTCAGTACACACTCTAGTGTTTGCCATGTTATCCTTTTGTGGCTGCTGTCATAGCTCCTCAAAGCCAGCCTTGAATTGTTATTTTGCAGTGTTATGATTCCTTATGACCTATTTGTAATGGAACACTTCCCACAAATGCACCCCAAAATTCCATTTCTTAATATTTTCTTAACCTCTGTCGGGATGCTTGGGCTCACTGTAAAGTGCATTCCCAGAGTTTCTTTCATTGTAGAGTGCTGGGCTGCTTTTACCTTAACCAGCAAAACACACACGTGCCTGCGCGCATGCCCACATACACACACACACATTCAGAGTGACAGTGGTGAGATTTGCTGTTTTTTAAATCAAGAATAATTTGAAACAATGATTCGACAGACAATGGAAACATTTGCTAAGTTAAAATTTATTGACTTACCTGTTTTGTTTCTTTTTTCTCTCTTTCTCTCCAAGCTGCCTGCCTTGTGCTTGGCTGTATGATTTTCCCTGATGGCTGGGACTCAGATGAAGTAAAACGGATGTGTGGAGAAAAGACAGACAAGTATACTCTTGGGGCTTGCTCAGTCCGCTGGGCATATATCCTGGCTATAATTGGAATTTTGGATGCCCTGATCCTCTCATTTCTAGCATTTGTGCTTGGTAATCGACAAGACAGCTTGATGGCAGAGGAGCTGAAGGCAGAAAACAAAGGTAAGATTGCTTTAGGGAACTCTTACCTGGATGCCTCAAGCACAAAAAAAATGGTGCTCTCCATTCTTTCCCTTCAAATACTAGTGCTTCCTCTGTGGTTCTAATTTGCTGCCTCTTTTAATACTGTGTAGCTTACAGACTTTACCCCAGACTCAACTCAAGAAGCTTACACAATAAAAATATAATATTATACTTACTTATCTTTCTGAAACTCCCTTAGTCCATTATTATTATTTTGATGCTTTTTTTTTTTCCAGTTTCTTCTTCCCTCTTCCTCTGATTTCAGGTTTGCCATCAGAATTTAATGGCTAAGATGTAACTGTGGGTGGTGTCTATTTGGTTGAATGGAAAGTACTTTCTCTCCATGTATTTAGCTATGTTTCAGGTTGAAATAAATGCCTGGAGAATCTCTAACATTATCTGTACATATTTTTATTAAACTATTTGTGATAATTGAATTCAGACCCAACTTCTCAGAGAGAGGTAGTAACACTGGCCCCAAATAGTTAGAGATTTCAGTAGTTACCTAATTAGCTGAATTTTAAATGTGTTATCTGGGTATCAAAAGTCCTCAGATTTCTTTTCAAAAATAAATTGCCTTCTGAAACACAAAGAAAAGCAAGATAGAAAATAGGACATTGACTATCGAATGATACATAAATATATTATAGTGGGCAAATAAGAGGTAGCAAGTTATTATTGAAGATGAATCTTTTAATTTTCTTTTCAGATTTCTAAACCAATTTTTTGGGATAGAATTTTGATGTCTCTGTTTTTTTAGTAGACTTAGATTCATTTAACAGTTTTATCTTTATGTTATCTTTAAAACTGTGCACTTACATTAGCACCTTTAGCTGAGTGCCTCCTTCTTCTAGCTCTTATTTCTAATCGGGAGCTAAATCCATCCTTGAAGTATGAGATTTAGCTTATTATTTCAAATAGGTGCTAATTTCAAAAACCCTTCACTGCTTCAACGGGACTCAAATGTAAGTATATATTAGTTTCTACATAAATGTCACATATAATGATAGCATAGCAGGCTTTATATCTAGACCATCACTGTTTATGTGGGTAAACTGTTTATGCGGGTAAACTATGACATAGAAATAGTCTATGGACTAAAATGGAGCAGCCCAGGAGAGCAGCAGTCATCCACAAACCCCTTTTCTCCCTGATTTATAGGCAGAACACGTTAGTTTACTTAGTTCTATCAAAAGTATTCTAAACACAAAAATAACCCTTACACAGGGGAGTGGTGCTGAAACTTCCTAAAAACAAAATTACCACCTTCTCAGAGCTGCCCCTTCTAGATAAAAAGGATGATATGAAGATAATTACACTTTTATTTACATTATAGATTTTGTGCTTTCACAGGCATTCATTAGTGTGGTACCTTTGTTGTCTTTGTAGCTTGTTGGATGTAGACAGGTCTCTGTCCAGTTAACTTTACTTCAAATGTAATGGTAAGGATAATTCAATATTAGAACAAGCTATCTTTTTCAAAAGAACGAATTAAATGAAAGCCTAGCTTGTTCTGCAGATTCATGATTTTTCCCCCACCTAAATGGACCAGAGTGCTATTGTTTCCTGTACAGTTCAAAGTCATATTGAGAACCTTGCACTTTCCAGACATCTTTTGACCACACAGAGAAAAAAATTCACAAGAATAAAAATATAACAAAAGCAGGAAGACTTTTACTTGGGAATTGAGAATTATAACTCATACTCACGTATATGAGTGACAATAATTCTCCCGATTCATGTTTCAGAAAAGAACAGCTAGAGGTGTAGAATAATGCTCAACAGTTTTCAAAATTGGTCTTTTCTTCTGGTTGATGCATTTAAAGGTTGATGTCTGATCCTTTCCATCTGAGTCTTCATTAAACAAAGTATCATGTTCCGTCGGTGATATATTAAACTGCCTTGCTATAACTTTTGATGAGAAAGAAGGTTTAAAAAGGCCAATATAAGGTTTAGGAATTATCTTTGCATAATTTTTCTGTGTTCATCATCTTCTCCATTTGCATGTATGACCGTAGTTTCTTCCATCTTGTTCTGAAGGACGAAAATTAGTAGGAGTTCATCTGTATAAAACCAGATAGATCCAATAAAGCAGTCAGATCATCAGGCCACATTGATGAAACATTTCAGTTGCACCACATTTTTATTTCTCAATTAAAATTCCTTAATCTCAGACTCTGAGAAGATGTAAACAGCTCTATTGTAGGGCGTATCAGACCCTCGTGCAATGGGATCTATGTAAAATCAGACCAGGATTTCTAAACCTTATATAAAATTTAGTCAAACCTGCATGTTCCTGGGAAATGGTACAAGATTTACACTTGCTATGCAAAGTCACCTTTATTGTTTGGTATTATTTAAACACTTGCTATTGAAGCTTCCAAAGTCAGATTGTTTGAGGAAAGACCAATCAGTAGTTGTGTATGTTGTATGTGCGAACATAAGTTTCATTAAACAGTAGTTTAGTGGTGTTCAGGTGCATGTAATTATCAAAATTAAATGTCATCAATGCTATCTTCTATAGATTCTAAAGGAAGAGAGGTTGGTTTTAATTAAAAATATAAGAATAATTTGAAATTGTGTAATTAATTATATATAAATGGGTGCTTTTACAAATTGCATGGATGCATTGATATAACTTTTCACCTATTAAGACTTTTTTCACTATTATTTTTTTGCTGCTGTTCTTGTTTTGGATTTCACTATTAAGTTTTTTCTGATAAAACTACTGAGATGTACCGTGCTAGCCAAGGCTTCCTTTTGGTTTCAGGGCAATGCAATGAGACAAGCAAATCTAGTTCCAGCTTGGAATTTTAGAAGAATTTATTAAGCACATGATGCCTTTCAGTGTCATGGAAGAAGGCAATGTCATATCTCAAGACAGCTCAGCAGAGCAAAGTATTCATACATTCTGATAGAGATTACACATCTGAAGGGGATACACACTGTAATGTCTTTCATAATCTTCCAGTTTTATGGTTGATATGGTCTGGCCCTTTGTCCCCATCCAAATCTTATCTTAAATTGTAATCCAAATTATAATTTCCACGTGTTGGGAAAGGGACCTCATGGGAAGTGATTAGATCATGGAGATGGCTCCCCCATGCTGTTCTCATGATAGTGAGTAATTTTCATGAGATCTGATGGTTTTATAAGTGTCTGGCATTTCCCCTGCTGGCACTTCTGTCTCCTGCTGCTATGTGAAGAAGGATGTATTTGCTTCCCCTTCCACCATGATTGTAAGTTTCCTGAGGCCTCCCCAGCAATGTGAAACTGTGAGTCAATTAAACCTCTTTCCTTTATAAATTACACAGTCTCAAGAAGTTCTTCATAGCAGCATGAAAATGAACAAATGCAATGGTCTACCAATTATATAACTTACATCCCATAATGAGCAACAAGAGCATTATAGTGAGAATAAGCCTGAAATTGTAGAATATGCCCCTAATGTGAAGTTCTTCCTGAGTGTCACTTTCATGTCATGATCATGTCTTCTTTTTGTGGCTATTGTAATTAATGCAGCAACACACTTCCCCATTTATCTGGAAAGGCCACTGTATTAGTCTGTTCTCATGCTGCTAATAAAGACATACCTGAGACTGGGTAGTTTATAAAAGAAAGAAGTTTAATTGATTCACAGTTCCACATGGCTGGGGAGGTCTCACAATCATGGTGGAAGGCAAAGGAAGAGCAAAGTCACATCTACATGGCAGCAGGCAAGAGCTTATGCAGGGGAACTCCCATTTATAAAACCATCAGATCTTGTGAGACTTACTCATTATCACGAGAACAGTATAGGGGAAACCACCCCCATGATTCAATTAATCTCCACCTGGCCCTGCCCTTGACATGTGGGAATTATTACAATTCAAGGTGGGATTTGGGTGGGGACACAGGCAAACCATATCAGCCACCATATAGATTCAGGCTTTCTAAGTGTCATTACAGCAAGGATATTGCTTAGATCCATGAATGCTTCCCAACATTCCACCTAATGGATACACAAAAATCACTGTTACATGAATTCTAAAATATGTAAGGGAAGGGAAAAAGCTCAGTTCTAATTGTTGAACTATGCTCTACTCGCAGAGTCTTCAGATGAAAGGGAATACAAGATGCTGCTCAGCCATAAATTAATCATCACAAAGGTGATATTCAAAAGGAAAACAAGGGAGGGGTGTACACAGCTAAAAGTCTCCACTTCTACAGACTGCTTTTTCCTGTGACACACTTCCAGTCAACTAGCCCCAATCCTCATTTCAGTGTCCCCTTCAATGCCTCCCACATGCCTAAGTTTCTCCTTTCCAGGAGATCTTTTGAAAGAAGTCACAGCTAAGATTTATCATAAATTGTAAAGTGGGAAAATTAAAATGAAGGAATTTTAACACACTTAAAAATTACATTAAAAGCATACTTTCATGAAACAGAAGGCAACAAGTTTGAAGATACAACTGTTGTCTTAAAGAAAACTTTTATAAGAGATAAACTGAATCATCTATGGAGCTCCAGTGAAGTGCCAGAATATTTCTTTATGCCAAAAAACAAAGCCCCACCGAAAAACAAAAGTGAAACCTCTTTAAATATCTAACTAACTTAATTTTTTTCTTTTCTTAGAGACAGAGTCTCACTCTGTTGCCCAGGCCAGAGAGCAGTGACACGATTATAGCTCACTATATAGCCTTGAACCCCTGGGCTCAAGCGATCCTCCTGCCTTAGCCTCTGGAGTAGCTAGGACTACAAGTGTGTGCCATCACATCCTGCTACATTTTTCTGTATTGGCAGCAGGGTTTGTTTTTTGTAGAGACAGGGTACCCAGGCTGGCCTCAAACTCCTGGTTTCAAGGGGTCCTCCTGCCTCGGCCTCCCAAAGCAGCAGGATTACAAGTGTGAGCTGCAGTGCCCAGTGCCAACTAACTTTATATAGGAGCTGGCACATGCAAGAAAACTCAACTGCCTGCTCTGAATTTGGGGAGCAGTTCTACAGGATGTGTGCTATCCCTGGCTCTGGGGCTGATCACGGACAGGCAGGTATTGTTTGGGGGTTCAGCAGCATGATTTCTAAATGAGCCAATAACAGTAGGCATTTAACCTTGATATGCTGCTTAATTGCATATTTTAACACACTGAACTGTGAAGTCAATTTAATTATGTAAAATTAAAGTTTCATCCAGATAAAAAGGATTTGAAATGAAAGCTTCATTTTCAATTTCTTTCATTAATTATGAAAGGATAAATAATTACATTTTCCAGAGCTCCTATGCCACAAATATCTCTTTCCTTGTCAGGCACCATTCATAAAGAGGTCTGTTTCTGCATTTGTGTATATGGTCTTTGGAATTTCTTATCAGATAATTGGGTCCTCTCATGAACAATTTTTAAGTCACTTTGTCTTCTAGCACTTAAACTACAAATGAGAAAACATGATTATCCATCAAGAGGTGACTCCAGCTACCATTTATATATTAAGGGTTTAAGCTCTTTTCAATGCTATAGTGGGGGAGGTAGAATAAATTCACTTTATTTAAGCAACTAATTGAGAAATCTTTCAAAATTTTTGTTTTAGGTATCACACCATGCTATGGCCACACTGGGAGTGGCGGTGTGGTGTAGTAGAAAGATTGTCCACTTGGATTCAAGCTGCCCAGTGCTAGTCCTGTCTCTGACACCAGCTGAGGAGCCTTGGGCCAATATCTTAATGGTTCCAAAATTAAGCTTCCTGGCCTGTGAAATGCAGGGCATGACCAAACGTCATCTGAGGGTCTTTCTAGCTATAATATATTTCAATTCTAAGGATATCTTCAGAGGTGTTCTTTAAAAAGAGGACATGAGGGCAGTAAATGCCAGGGTTGACTAGGGGAGGGGAAATGTGAAAGTCAAAGGGGATGGGAGGCCGAGTCAGGCTGATCACTGGGTCAGGAGTTTGAGACCAGCCTGGCCAATATGGTGAAACCCCATCTCTATTAAAAATACAAAAAAAATTACCTGGGCATGGTGGTGGGCACCTGCAGTTCCAGCTGCTCAGGACGCTGAGGCAGGAGAATCTCTTGAACCTGGGAGGCAGAGGTTGCAGTGAGCAGAGATCACGACACTGCACTCCAGCCTGGGCGACAGAGAGAGACTCCATCTCAAAACAAAACAAAACAAAACAAAGTCAAAGGGAAAGGGGCATTAGGATGCCCCAAATGTTTCCTGCTTCAGATGTGCACCCACCCATGGACCCGTGCTGTCAGAGGCCCATACACTCATACCACCAAGAGTAGAATGAGTGCAATTTAGAAACTCTGGTGCATGGCAGAGGAGCCTCCTTGCCTCACCGGATTCTGATACCATGTGGTGTCCATGTGAACACCATAATAGTGGACAGAGCCGCAGATCATAGACAGAAAACTATTTCTGGTCTCAACTCTGGCAGGTATTAGTCATGTGACTTTAGCCTAGCCCCTTAACATCTCAGAGCCTCGGCTTTACCTTCTTTAAAATATTTCTTTAAAATATTTAAAAATATTTAACAATACCCATCCCTGCCTCCTACATAGATTTGAGAGAGTCCAACAAAAGCATGTGTGTGAAAGCAATTTATAATCAGTAATATCTACATAGGCTTTATTTATTCTCATTACTAAGCATTTTCCCATATAACCTTTTCGTTGATCTCTGCAACAACCCTGTGAGATATTTATCATTATCCCCATTTTACACATCGAAAACCAAGCTACAGAAAAGCTTAATATTTTATCTAAATTTTCACAGCTAGGAAGGATTGGATGCAGTACTCAAACACAAATCATTTTACTCAAAATTTTAAGTTCTTTGTTTTACACAGCATCATGTAATCAATTTTTTTTTCCTTTTTTTTGAGACAGGGTCTCACACTGTCACCCAGGCTGGAATACAGTGGCATGATCACGGCTCACTGCAGCCTCGACCTCCTGGGGTCAGGTATTCCTCCCACAGCCTCCTAAAGTAGCTGGGACCACAGGCACACACCACCACTCCTCGCAAATTTTTTTTGGTACTCTTTATTTTTTTTAGAAACAGGGCCTTACCATGTTGCCCAGCTGGTCTCGCGAAGTCCTAGGCCCAAGGGATCCACTTGCCTCAGCCTCCCAAAGTGCTGGGACATATAATCAATTCTTATAGATGCTTGTTCTGTTGCTTTCAACTTGATCAGTCCACTCTGTATAAGTAAAGAGTTTGGTCTTATTTTTATTTGATAGCTTTTAGATAATGTTATTAATCAACAGTTTAATGCATTTAAGAATGAGGAATATCCTTTGAAAGCTATACTCTTACTTGGCTATTAACTTTATAAAAACCTACTGAAGATCAGGAAGCCCAGAAAGAAAAGTATCTTCAAGTGCTTTGAATTAAAACTTTCATAAGGTCATAGTGAACTGCCTGTTTCCTGATGGGATTTGTGTTTAACAAAGTCCTTGTGGTCATCAAAGCATCTCAGAATGTGCCTCTAAAGAAACTGCATATATCCTGTCACTTTTTCAGAAGGGCTCAAGTTAATCTGAGAGTTGGAGCTGACCTTAGATTCCCTTATAGAATTGTCTTATATTCATGCTTCTTCTAATTCCTCCCCTCCCACTCATGAACTCATTCATGAACTCATTTTCATGAACTCATTCCATTCAGGTTTTCACCTCAGAATTTCACAGGCACTGTCTTATCAAGGTCACTCCAACCTCCTAATTGTTAAATCTCATGCTCAACTTTCAATCCTTGTATTGACCTGTCAGTAGCCTTTTCACAGTTGACTACTGGCCCCATCTTGAAACTCTCTCTTCAGTTGGCTTCCGGTCGCTGACCTTGCCTAATTTTCTTTCTGGGCTCTTCTGATGTGGTCTCCTTTGCCAGTTCCTCTCACATGGCTCCACTCTTTAACTGTTGTATCCTTTCTAGCCACACACACTTCCTTAGGTAATCTCATCAGGTGTCACTACTTTAAATAACATCTATATTCTGATTTATCCCAAGTTTAAGCCTCCTCCCATCCCTTCAGTGATCTTTGGTCTCTATACCCAACAGCTTACCCGATACCCTTTTTTGAATATCTAATTAGCTTCTCAAACTTAATATTTCCAAAACTGAGCTTCTGATACTCCCCACAAAACATCCAAGTTAAAGCAGACCCTGGTGGTCGGCTGACACTTCCCAACTCCCTTTCCTCTCTGGCCAACAAATTGTCACCGGGAGTCGGCTGCAGGGTTCCTGGGAAACTTTTGCTTTCCTGATACAGAAGCTGCCCTTTCCTTTTTCTCCTTCTTCCTAAAGGAACATAAAAGAGATGGCAGGAACTGCAGCCACCATCCAATGACTGTGAGGAAATGGAGAAGAGAATCACTGAGATTTGCGCACTGTGAAGTTTTTAAAACAAATTTCAGGAATTTTACCTGAGAAAAACAAAACTCTTATTATTTAAGCCACTATGGTTGACTGTGCTGCTACTTGCAATTGAAAGCATTCCTAATTAATACAATATGTTTCAAAAATGAGTATTTGTTGTGGTATAACCCTGTAAGTATGTACCAAGAACCAATGCAACAACAGGAAGAAAAACTGACAAATTATTCAAAACTCTTCCTAGATGCCTGTGGAACACAAATTCCCAATCCCATCTTCATTCATTATATTTCCTCAGAGGCTGGATGAATACTTTTCTCAGTCAGAAATCACTAGCCCAAGCCAAATTCGGGTACCCAATGCAGAGCTGCCCTGAGTTGGAGATGTGTAGGCCTGTATTAGGTCAGATTATTTTACTTGGGGTGCTGCATGCCATAAGCTTGTCTGAAAAAAGGGGGAGGCTTTCAAGAATTGGTCCAGACAGAGAAATTTCATCTTCTTGAAAAACTTAGGTCAACAATTCATATGCTTCAGCTACTAAGGGGTTGTAGTAACTTAGGGGTGATAAAACCAATGTCCCCTCTTATCTATATTCGGGATCAAGGTAAAGAAATATTGAAATGCAGTGACAGAGGCAGAAAGGCCCTGGTTCTTCACAATCACCTGGGGAGATTTAAAAGGACTCCAGGCCGGACATGGTGGCTCACGCCTGTAATCCCAGCACTTAAGGAGGCTGAGGCGGACGGGTCACTTGAGGTCAGGAGTTCGAGACCACCTTGGCTAGTATGGCAAAACCCCATCTCTACTAAAAATACAAAAAATTATCCAGGCATGGTGGCGGATGCCTGTAGTCCCAGATACTTGGGAGGCTGAGGCAGGAGAATCACTTAAACCCAGGGGGTGGAGGTTGCAGTGAACCAAGATCATGCCACTGCACTCCAGCCTGGGAGATAGAGCGAGACACCATCTCAAAAAAAAAAAAAAAAAAAAGTATTCCAGGGATTGGGTCCCACTCCAGACGTCTCATTCAGTTGGTATGAAGTAGATCTAGGTATGAAAAACTCCCCAGGAGGTTCCAATGCACAGCCAGTATATGAGGACCAATGAAGTCACTTAACTCCCTTGTTTTACCGATGAAAAAGCCAAGACGCAGAGAGAGGAAATGAAATCTCACCAGTTTGTTTCATTATAATTAGAAATCAGTAAGTAACCCATGACATAGAAAGTTTCACTCAATCATAGGCTAAAAAATCACATTTCTGATAAAATTTTATTGCTGCCTTTTCTTGGAAACAGAGCTCTCTGCCAGCCTTGGGAAACTGATTTGTGCTACCTGCTAGCTCTGTGAATTAGAGCAAACTTAAGTGTCTTCATCTATAAGGGCATTAATAGAACTTGCCTGATAGAGATTTTATAAAAATAAAAGAAGATAATGCATGTAAAACTGTCTTTCACAATGTCTAACACATGTTAACTATTGTCATTTTTAGTGCTTTGATTTAATTTAACCAACATTTACATAGTGTTTGATTAATGGGGTGCATAGCCCATGCCCCTCACTACCTTGCCCTGCTGTCTCCCTTTGTTCCTAATATCACTGAATCATCAAGGAGGCCTCGTGAAGATCTGGAGATTGCTTCCTCTACATGCTTAAATTTAATTTTTTCATCTGGTTGCTTTACAAATATTTTTAAATATAAGGGTGATCATAGTTGGTCAGTTGGTTTCGGTTTTTGTTTTGTTTCTTATAATCTCCCCACATACACCTATATTTATGAGGTAAGATACTAAAAGGTTGTTCCTTTACAACATTTATTCTTTTACCACATTTGCCATCCATGGAACTCAAACTGTGTAGCTGTTTCTGCAAGTTCAATGACAGTCCCCAAAGAGAGCCCTTATTCCCCTGATGGAAATGTGACTCCTTAGAATGTTACCCATTTTCAACCTGACTGAGAATTCCCTCGTTGTATTGCTAGACAGATGAGGAACAAAGCTAAGCCTTAAAAATGTCTGTGTGAATTTGGGATGAGGTGTCCTTCAGAAGTAACGGAGGGAAGAGATTCTGCCCAGGCAGAAGAAACAATAAAGACAAGAATCCCCCATGTAGAAAATACGATCACTTTAGTTCATACACAGGGTGATGAAAATTTAGTGCTAGTAGGCTTGTAGGTCCCTGTGTTTTGTCCAGAACATATCTTTACTTTCCTCACCATAAACACAGCAAGTAAAAGCCAAGTGTCAAATATAAGTAATACAATTTTTATTATTATAGAAGTTAAAATAAATCTTGGGAGACTATTCCCCCATTACTCAGAAACTCATTTCTCTTTGGCTATCTCTTGGGATGCATTCTGAAGTAATCCCTTCCTTCACCAGCTAATGCACACCCACAAAGTAACACCCACAGCAAGCCTTATCATTATTATTATGCAAATAGTAATTTTCAGATAGTAGCTATGAAGCTTCTAAGAGCATAATATTTACTTGGGATACTTATCTTAAATGCAAATTCTGACTTCAGTAGTTGTAAGGAACAGCTCTGTAATCTTTTTTTCTGCAATTAATAAATTGTATTTTTTAGAGCAGTTTAGGTGTACAGCAAAACTGAGCAAAGTAAAGAGAGTTCCCACATACTCCCTTCTCCACCACCTCACAGCCTCTCTACCATCAATATCTTACATCAGTGTGGTCCAGTTATTATAATTGATGAACCAATATTGACACATTATTATCAACCAAATATTAGGGCTCACTCTTTGTGTTGTATATTCTATGGGTTTTGACAAATGAAATCTTTATTTTTAACAAGCACATTTAACTAAATGCAATGCAATTAATTTGAGGACCACACTTGAAGCAACACTGCCCCAGGTGATTTATAATCAGATTAACACTATGATTATAATGTAACGATACTGAGGCCAACAACAATGGCCAGACCACTACAATAGAACTTTAGAGTTCCTTTCATGAATATCTTGGCAACCTTCAATGCATAAACAGGCTCTGTTCCAAAAGTCCACTTCTAAATTGATGTCTTGGAACTCAGATCACAGGCTTTTCACAGAAGCAATTGATGTATACAATGATCAAGTTCTTGGACCTACTCTTCAAAGCTTATTTCCCTCATAATATTATAAGGTTATTTTAACAATCATATTTAAAGAGGAAACAATAGAAATGTAAACCCATAAAGATAATGGATAAAAATGTTTTGAAAATATTTGAGAATGTTTTTTCAATATTCAATATTTGAGAATAGAGGTCAGGGGCCTCTTTTAAACAAAACTTCAAAGGCACAAACCATAAAGCAAAAATATGTATTAATTGAAAACATCAAAATAGGACTTCTGTTCATGAGAGACAAAAAACACAAAGACCAGATGATAGATTGAGAGAAGCTATTTGGAATGTTTCTAGCCAATGTATATAAAATAAGCAAAGGATTCTTCCAAATCAATAAGAAAAAAAAAAGCTCAATTACAAAATGAGCAGATTATGAATAGGTAATTTTTAGAAAAGGAAACTCAAAAACAGAACCAGCATGTAAAGAAATGCCCAAATAATTGGTAATTCGATAAATGCAAGTTAAAACAGAGAGTTATCGGTTTACACCTTTCAGGCTGGCAGAATTTAGACAGGATCATAGGCATAGATTTGCCTTTATGTGCTGCCAGTGGGAGTGCAGACCATCGTGAGGAGCAATCTAGTCCAACAGATAAACATTCCCTGTGACATGCCAATTCTGCTCCTGGATTTATGCCCAGGAAATTTCTCACTAGGGCCTTAAGGGACCATGTATGAGGATATTCACTAAGCATTACTTGCAATGGGGAGTTGGAGGAAATCTGGTTGTTCACTATGGAGGGGTGGATAAAGAATTTGGGATGAGTAGAAACCATGGAGTACTAGGTAGCAGATAAGAGGCAACAAATTAAATGAACACATAGCGAAGTGTATGGATCTTAAAAACAGAATGCTTAATAAAAAAAGGAAACAGAATAAGATAAGAAATAAATATCACTTAGATAAATTAGAAACAACGCGTACCAAACAACCATCTTCACTGTGCAAAAAATATTCACATTAAAATATATATGTTAATGGTTGCCTATGGAAGGGGAGAAGAATGGCAGTGGAAGATAGGATGAAGAGGATTCAACAAGAAAGGACAGTGTGGTATAGGGGGAAGAGCACAGGCTTTGATGTCAACCTGCCTGGATTAGAGCCTTAGCTTCACTGCTTACTAGCCGTGGATCTTGAGCAAATCACTTGATGACTCTTAAGCTTCTTCGTGTGTAAAATACAGACCATGTTATCTATCTTACAGTGCCATAGTAAGGTTTAAAACACATAATCCAAGTACAGCACTTAGCTCGGTGCTTAATATATAATTAGTATTCAATAAATGTTAGCAATAATTGTAAAAGAACCCCGGCCTCATGATGCAGATCAATAGTGGGAACATAAAGCATTAAGAGTAGGAAATAAGGGTTGGGAGAAAGAAAGGATATGGGAGAACTGACTCAGGAACAGGAGGAGCATGGTGATGGTTAATTTTTCCATCTTTCCCATACGAATCTCTCAGATGGCATCAGCACAGTCTTCTCTCCTTTATTCTCATTTTTCCCCTTGTTTTCTCTTTTATTTTCCTAGTGCTACAGAAGTTCTCACTTTTTGTCACCAGGTGCTGGGGGCAGAGTGCGGTTCCTCTGAGAAGTAGAGAAGGGGAGGATCCGGGGTCTGCATGATGAGGAAGAAGGAAGTGTGTCAGTTGACTATTTCTGTATACAAAACACCCCAATATTCAGTGGCTTAAAGAGATAATTATTTATTATTCCTCACAATTCTGGGGGTTGGAACATCTAGGCTAGATTTGTCTGGGGGTGGCTCTGCCCCACGTGTCTCTCATTTTCTTCCTGGAACTAGGAGACTAGAATGTCTTCCAGGTGATGACAGGGCACAGAATAGTCAAGCCCAACAGCACAAGGACTTCTGGAGTCTCTGCTATGTCACATTTGCTAACATCCCATCAGCCAAAGTAAGTCGTGGCTGATGGGCCGTATACCCCATGCACAGGGGAAAAGCACCACAAAATGACATGGCAAAGGACATGGGTACTGGAAAGGGTGTAGAATTGGGGCCACTCATGCAATTCACACAAGGAGTCACATATTTCTCATGATTGACTGGAGAAAGTGAACATAGCCTAGCTGAGGAAGCAGGGAAACTGAATGCTGGATGATGCAAAAAGCAGGTCTAAGTAACTTCTCTCTGTCTCTCGTCTCTCTGACTGTCTCTCTCTCTCTCTCCCCCACAACCCCTACCACCACCACACACACACACACACAGAGAGAGAAATGCCCACATATATTAATGGAAGAAGCCCCAGTGACTAGTGTAGTATTAGTTTTTTGGTGTTTGTTGTTTGTTTGTTTGTTTGTTTGTTTTGAGATGGAGTTTCACTCTTATTGCCCAGGCTGGACTGCAATGGCTCGATCTTGGCTCACCACAACCTCCGCCTCCTGGGTTCAAGCAATTATCCTGCCTCAACCTCCTGAGTAGCTGGGATTACAGACATGCGCCACCACGCCTGGCTAATTTTATATTTTTAGTAGAGACAGGGTTTCTCCATGTTGGTCAGGCTGGTCTTGAATTCCTGACCTCAGGTGATCCGCCCGCCTCGGCGTCCCAAAGTGCTGGGATTACAGGTGTGAGCCACCGCACCCAGCCTAGTATTAGTTTTAATAAGCCAGTTGGTAATTAAGGATAAATAAGTCTTGCTATGGAGCCAGGGGTTGGGATGGGGAGTGGGGATGGAGATCTGTCCTTAAGGAAGTAGACAGCTGGATAGATAGTGCTCTTTGGGGACATTGAAAAACACACGTGCACGCACACACACCCACACACTGTCTTCAATCCAGAGCAAATGAGAAGTAAGGACTGAGATTAGTTTACAAGTTTTTATTAAGCTTGTTCCTAATTTTTAACTAGCTACACCTTGCACTGAACCTTTGATAGCTTATTATTATAGACTAATGTTGATGTTCATACTAATATCAACAGCAAGAGTCTGGCATCTATAAAATATAAATACAAAATTGTCAGTTACTAATGAAATGAAATTAATATCCACAGTCTCTTTTTAGACAAATAAATCTTTTCTCCTAGGATAGGGGAGGATATACTTAAACAATCTGAAATGTGTATCTATATTACATTTTAAGCACAACAATTATTTATTTATTTATTTATTTTTGAGACAATCTCACTCTGTCACTCAGGCTGAAGTGCAGTGGTGCCCTCTCAGCTCACTGCAACCTCCATCTCCCAGGTTCAAGTGATTCTCGTGCCTCAGCCTCCCAAGTAGCTGGGATTATAGGCATGTGCCACGACGCCCGGCTAATTTTTACGTTTTTAGTAGAGATGGGGTTTTGCCATGTTGACTAGGCTGGTCTCAAACTCCTGACCTCAAGTGATCCACCCACTTCGGCCTCCCAAAGCGCTGGGATTACAGGCATCAGCCACTATGCCCAGCCCACAATTTTAGCTTTGAAAGCAGCATTTATTCATTCAAAAAAGCATTATTTGGTTTGAATATTAAGCAGAGATTCTCACAACTTTTTCACTACTGTGTTCATAAAATACCTCTTTTGCTGATGCTAAAATTAAATTTAAATGTGCCTTTAATATTTTTTAAATGTAACATTGTTGTAGCATGGGCCTAGTACCTAGAATGGTGCCCTGCAAGTGAGAAAAAAGAAAATGATAGGGCACCCCAAAATAAAGCTGCACACCTACAACCATCTGATCTTCAACAAAGTCGACAAAAATAAGCAATGAAGAAATGACTTCCTATCTAATAAATAGTGCTTGGATAGCTGGCTAGCAATATGCGGAAGAAAGAAACTGGACCCATATCTTCCACCATATACAAAATTAACTCAAGATGGATTAAAGATTTAATTGTAAGGCCTCAAACTATAAAAATCTTAGAAGGAAACCTAGGAAATACCATCTGGACATCAGCCTTGGGATATAATTTATAACTAAGTCCTCAAAAGCAATTGCAACAAAAAACAAAAACTGACAAGTGAGACCTAATTAAACTAAAGAACTTTTGCACAGCAAAAGAAACTATCAACAGAGGAAACGGACAACCTACAGAATGGGACAAAATACTTGCAAACTATGCATCCAACAAAGGTCTAATATCCAGAATCCATAAGGCACTTAAGTAACTCAAGAAACAAAAAACAACCTCGTTTAAAAAAAGACATGAACAGACACTTCTCAAAAGAAGACATACAAGTGGACAAAAAACATAGGAAAAATTACTTACCATCACTAATCATCAGAAAAATGCAAATCTAAACCACAATGAGATATCATCTCACACCAGTCCAAATGGCCATTAATAAAAAGACAAAAAATAACAGATGCTGGCAAGCCTGCGAAGAAAAAGGAACACTTATACACTTTTGGTGGGAATGTAAATTAGTTCAGCCACTGTGGAAAGCAGTTTGGAGATTTCTCAAAGAACTAAAAATAGAACTACCATATGACCCAACAATTCCATTACTGGTTATATACCCAGAGGAAAATAAATTGTTCTACAAAAAAGACACGTGCACTTGTATGTTCATTGCAGCACTATTCACAATAGCAAAGACATGAAATCAACCTAGGTGCCTGTCAGCAGTGAATTGGATAAAGAAA
Source organism: Nomascus leucogenys (assembly GCF_006542625.1). Lineage (NCBI taxonomy): Eukaryota > Metazoa > Chordata > Mammalia > Primates > Hylobatidae > Nomascus > Nomascus leucogenys. The sequence continues at coordinate 53,780,216 of NC_044393.1, forward strand.
ATGTGGTACATATACAGCATGGAATACTACACAGCCATAATAAAAGAATGAAATCATGTTCTTTGCAGCAACATGGATCCAACTGGAGGCCATCATCCTAAGCGAATTAACACAGGAACGAAAAACCAAATACCACATGTTCTCACTTGCAAATGGAAGGTATGTATAGACATAAACATGGGAACAATGGACACTGGGGACTACTGGAAGAGGGAAAGAGGTGGCAGGGGAAGGGCTGAAAAACTACTTATTGGGTACCATACTCACTACGTGGGTAATCCCCTAGTAGGGATCATTTGTTCCCCAAACCTCAGCATCACATAATATACCCATGTAACAAACCTGCACATGTACCCCCAAATCTAAAATAAAAGTTGAAATTATTAAAAGAAAAATAAAGCTAGCAATGAGCCCTATACATGAAAATCAATAAAATCATAATCATGGCTGTGCAGAGGGGCTTGTCATTTATTGCAGTTTTAGTTCAAGCTGGAATAGGACCATGTCTCTTTCAGTTCTACCCACTGTGGCTAGCATAGTGCCTGGCATCAAGCAGGTGTCCTATATTTATTTTAATGTAATTAACTGGGAGCTTTCTGCACCCCACCAAAAATAAATAAATAAATAAAACTGAATTGAAAGAGTGATAAGATATCATGCATGCAATTTTTCAGGCATAGAGTCATCTGTCTACCATCTGGCCCATTCCTCAAGTGACTAGTTGTTTTTCTCAGGGAAGCATCACCCAAACAAGCTACGAGATAGATGCATGTAATCAGTCCTAGGTACGCACAAGGAGGGACTTCTTTCTGTCATTAGAATGCTCTCTGAGTCTCCCATAGAGTTGGGTTCTTAAAAGAAGACGAAATATTTAAAACACAGAGAACTAAATTCCCGTAATCCTAAAGTCTTTTTAAAGATTAGAGCAGGTCTGTGTTGTCCTAAATAATTTAAGTTGTGCAAATAAGAAATTGTCATTTGAGACATCTCAACTCAGGTAATTTCACAAATGTTTCTCTCTGTAATATACTTGACTGACAGATGATTTCCTGAGCTGATTTTTAAGTCATGCCGAGGACAAATAGACATCTGAGACAACTGCCTTTTATTGTCCTTTGTTAAGCAAGAGAAGATAGGGTGGGCTGATACTTAAAGAACTCTCATTTCCTGAACGCTGACTTTTTTGACTGTCTGAGGGGCTAAGCAAGTCTCTTGATTCTGCCTGTAGGAAAGCAGCATGGGAATGCTGGAAGATGGAATGGGGACTTATCCCTCATAGAACTTTACTTAGGAGTGGACATTATTTAACAAGCCCGAGTTACTCAGAGTTAACTGTGAGCCACATATGTGCTTATACATGTCCTTGTAGCCACAGTTTAAATTTAAAAAAAAAAAAGCAGTGAAATTAATTTTAATAATATATTTAACCCAATATACCCAAACTTTTATTTCAGCATGTAATCAATATAAAAAATTATAAATTAAATTTTTTTCATGTTAAGTCTTAAAATTCCAATGTGTCTTTTACATTTGCAGCTTATCTCATTCACACAAGCCACATTTGCAGTGCTCAATGGTCACATTTGGCTCCTGTGTTGGACAGCACAGGCCTGGACAGCAGACAGTTCACTCAGTACAAGACACCAACTGTCACCGAGTAATGTCCATGAGTTTATGAAAACGCTCTTAATTTTCCACAAATATTGATGGCTCTTACCTCTTGGATTTTTCCATAGAAGTTCAGCTTCATGGAAGGGAAGAGGAAAAGCACCAAGGTTTTCTGGGCACCTACTGCGTGAACAAGGACTCACATCATCTCACTTTCCCCACAACAGACCTGTGAGGAAAGGAGATGACTCTGATTTTGCAGAGGAGAAAATCAAGGTTCAGGCATGCCAAAGACTTGCCAAGGTCACACAGTGAGTGATAGCAAGGCTGGGAAGGAACTCAGGCTTGGCGTCAGAGCCCTGGCACTTTCTATTGTATTATCGTCGCTCCTCAGATACCACTGGGTAGCAGTGGTTCCCAAACCAGTGAGTGTCCGAATCACTGGGAGAGCTTATTATTAAAGCACTTGTCACTGGGCCTGACCCCCAGAGGTTCCGATTCAGCAATTCAGAGTGGGGCCTGAGAATCTGCCCTTCTACCAAGTTCCCAGGAGATGCTGATGCTGTTGGTCCAGGGACCACACTTTAAGAACCCCTGCTGTATAGACTGAATTTGATGCAATTAGTAGGAGTCTGTCTTAAGCTAATGATGATGCTTCCCTTGGCTGCCAGAAACCAAACTTTGATTTATAAACCTGTCTATTGTTATTCCCTTAGTCAGCTAAAGATGGCTACCAAGTAGTATGGACTGGGATAGGTCCACTTGTTATGAACTTTTTATTCCTTCTTAATTAATTATTAAACATAAGTATAGCATTTTATCGTAATAGGGAAGCATTCACCTCTTCCCTCAGTTCTTGCAACTAAGCAGAAATGATACATGTGGATGTCTTGTATCATGTGAACATACAATAGTCTTTTCCAAAGTACACACACTTTGAAGTCATCACTATTTACTTTTGAAAAATTCATGTGGCATCTTTTTAAAGAAGTGGCTACATCATCAAATATTTTCCTAGTGTCATTTTTTTAAGCCAAGTGATAGTTATTGTGCACTCACCACAATTTAGAAAGATCCTGAGTCTAAAATTTAACTGATTGTGTTTTAACCACCGATGCTATGCTCAAGAAGTGAGCAATTATTTGCCTTTCTACCTATCTGCAAGTTCCATCACGTCTTTATTTATTAAGTGGCCTGAGGGCACTTTCAATCTTCCTAGCCATTGATCTCTAGCCCTTTCCATTCTTGCAAGGTAGGGGCCTTTCCATTCCTCTTATTTATTTTTACAGCTTCTAAACCATCTCTTCTACCCCAACTCCCAAACCCTATCACATCGAAAGAAAAACAACAGATTACTTTGTGCATATCATGGAGCCCATAATATTCACAAAAGGACAGCAGACCCAGGTGTGCTAACTGGACAGGAGCAGGTCAAACTGATATGAGCATGAAAAATGGAAAAGTCATCTTCATTAGAAGCTCCATCAGAAATATGGGAGCATTTATGTGTTCAAAACTGCAAAGAGAGGCAGGCTGCGTTTTTCCCATGGCCATATAATGACAAGATAAGTGAAAGTGAAGTTAGGCTGCAGAAGCCGTCTAGGTCTCTTGATATCACTCACAGCCTATACTTTTCATAATAGATGCTTGAAGCCTGTTTCTTTATCCATATATGGATCGATTGATTTGGTGGGTTTTTTTACATTTTTACAAATTCATCCTTGTAGCACAAGGATGGAGTTTCTAAGAAGGGAAAGGGTAAGGTGTGGGTGTATTTGAATAAATGAAAAAAAAATCATAATAATCCAATATTACAAAGACATGTTTTGAGCAAAAACATTAGGAGGAAAAGCCACCAGTTCAGTAAGTCACCAAAAATACCTGCCATTTCTCAAAGCTTCCCCCTGTCGTTTGCCCTCAGTCACCATGTTCTGCTCTGTACTCTGGTGCTGGTTTCAGAGGAACTGATGGGAGAAGGTTTGGGAAGGCCACGGTAGAAAAAGGGAAAAAACAAAAATAAAAAGTAGATTCCTAGAGTTCTGTCTCTTTACCATACAGTTCATAAACACAGGATCCCTTCATTTGATTTGACTCAGAAGCAAGTAGAACAGTCGTAGAGTGAATTTCTTCAAATACATAGCCTGCCGGAATTTTCATTTCACTGCACCTTGTCACAAGCCTGAACTTCATCCTTACAACACAAAACCCATGCTTGGGATGAAAAGACACAGAATACCATATTGCAGTCCTTTTAATAGAAGTGCCAGCAAGCCATATTGGGAGGCAGCCATGTGTCTCTAGAACATCACCAGGAGGAAGGTGAACAGATTTTTGCCAGACACCATCAAAGTATTTTCTAACCTAGTCACATTTCCTTACTTATAGCACAGTGATTTTCAAAATTTCATGTGCCTATGAATCACCTCAGGATCTTGTTAAAATGCAGTTTCTGATTCAGTAGATTCTGCATATCTAATAAGCTCCCAGCGATGCCAGTGTGTCACCTAAGCAGCAAGGACATAGAGGACTCTGTTTCGTGTCTAAAAACACTGCCTGGCATGAGAGGGTTAACATCCAGGACTCGAGACAGAGATATTTGCTGGAGTGGGAGGGGAGGATGGCAGATGTAGGTAGCCAGGAGGTAAAAGAAAGACTCAACTACAAGTGACGAGAAAAAGGAAAGTTGAACTCAGCATCTGGACAATAATGTGACAAATAACAAGTGATAGTTCAGGCAAGCAATAGCAATCTAGAATGTCATGACCAATGAAAGGGTGGTGTATGCAATGGAGAATCTCAAAAATTAGATAGCTGTGCAGGCAGGCAGATGAGAAATCTCTACTAAGTAGCAAATATCTGGCCATGGAACTAAATACGGAAGAGGAGACCAAGGGCAGGAGGGGTAAGGCAACATGGATCCTGGCAAGGACAAGATGGTGGGGAACTGAGACACAATTGAAACCAAGGGCCACAAGGCAAGGATTCATTCACCAAAAGCGAAGCTTCAGAATGTGATTGAGCCCAGTGCTGTGAAGACTCAGCCCTAAAGAAGCTAATATTCAATATGCCTGATCTGTGTGCCAGGCACTGTTAGTTACAAAGGCCTTTGTAGTCATTATTTCACTTAATCCGCACAAATTTGTATGGCAGGCATTTTGATTCCATTTTAAAGACGAAGTATCTAAGGTTTAAGAAGATTTCACATCTTGCCTAAAGGCCCTCGCTAATAAGTGGCTAAGCAAATGACTCACATTCTATGCTCTTTCCAAGACCCCACGCAAGCCTGGCAGCAAGCACATGGACAGAGGAGTCTGCATGCTAACCCAGGGCTCTGCAGTCTGCCCCAGAACCAAGGAAGGATGTGAGCCTTCGTGGTGGGAAAAGTCTGAATTAAAGATGCAAGGACAAAAAGGACAGGGCACCAGACATTGTGTGACAGAGTAATGACTTGTTGTTTACTGAGGCTACAATTCAGAACTGTGATGATGCCAAAAATAGTCTAACCTCTTTGATACCTATTCTGTAGTCATCTCATTTCACAGCAAAGTACCCATGTCTTAAGCTCTGGGGCTTGTCAACAAGTAATTGGCACAAAAATCGTGGAAAGAGGGCAGGAGAGACACTGTAAAGGTCACAATGTCCCAACCTTAGCCAGACCTTGTCTTTATTTCTTTGTGTTGGTCTCTGAGGTGGGAATCCCCAGACATCTCGTTCCAAGAAAACTAGTGGCTCCCTTGCAGCTTATTCAAGAGCCTGTCATTCACATTAATGTGTTAAGTACTGCACTGTTACAATGAACAGGACTTTACTTCAGAAGAAGGAAGGCAAGGTAGATACGCAGATTAACTCACTGAACTATATTGTTTTCCTATACATGGCTTACTGCATGCTATCTGCTGCAAGTAGAGACCGCATTACTCAGACTCCCTGCAGTGCAGCCTCTGCATACCACTTAGCCTCCACAAGAGGCAGAGGCCATGCCCCACAGTTGGTGAGAGTATGGGAGGGTGGAAGGAGGATAGCAGCAAATAGCTCAGTGGCTAGTTCTCAGCTTCACAGGTATCAAGAATCTTCCTGGTGTGGATCTTGACAAAAGCAGTGTGATTCTGTGGGAGCAGCTTCTTGCTTCCCCAGCTTCCTGGAAAGGACAGTAACTTCCTCATTGGACCACTTCTGCAGGGTTGTTTGGTTGTTTGGGAAGTTACCCTGAAAGCTTGGCCTAGAGCCTGCTCCTCTCCCTTCCAACAATTTTATGAGTACCTAATTCCTGCATTAAATCCCTTTCTGCTTAAACTAGCTCAAGTGGATTCTGCTAACTAATCCAGAAGGAAATTTCCAGTAAGGATACATAGAAATGTCACCTAGAAATGGAAGAGTAAAGACATCTGGGAATGCTGTTTGGCTCTTAATCTGTGTGTATGCATGTGTCTCTATCTCTCTTCAACCTATTTCATTCTTTCTTCTCAGAAGCCGTACCCACTTTCTCTACCAATCAGCCTTTTATACAGTGCATTTTGAATTTTCCTCTCACTGGCACACACTTGCCCAGAAATGATGGACAGTCCTTTATTTGTTGTTGTTTTGTTTTGTTTTATTGAGACAGAGTCTCGCTCTGTTGCCCAGGCTGGAGTGCAGTGGTGCGATCTCAGTTCACTGCAACCTCCGCCCCCACATTTCTAGCAATTCTCCTACCTTAGCCTCCTGAGTAGCTGGGATTACAGGCTCCCACCACCACGCCCCGCGAATTTTTCTGTATTTGTAGTAGAGATGGGTTTTCCCATGTTGGTCAGGCTGATCTCAAACTCTTGACCTCAGGTGATCCACCTGCCTTGGCCTCCCAAAGTGCTAGGATTACAGGCATGAGCCACCACGCCCAGCCAATGGACAGTCCTTTAATCCCAATCCCAGATTCCCATGGGAGAGAGTCTGATTGGCATAGTTTAAGCTAGGTGTCTATTGTGGTTCAATGAGCTATTATTTCAGTTACAAAAACCCTGTGATGTTTTTTAGTAACTTAATAATCCATATATACACTTATGGAAACTGGGCCTTATACAGTTTACATGACTTACCCCAAATCAGACAACTGGTAAGCAGACAATGCAAGATTTACATGCCTGTCTACTGACCTCAAATTCAATGCTTATTTCACTAGGCCATGACTGTGTTGTTAGTATTTATAACTATATATTTGAAGTGCCTTACAATTTACAATGTGTTTTTATATCTTCTATCTCATTTGACCCTTGTAGTAGTCCTACGATTATTTCTGTCCCACTTTATTGGCAAGAAAATTGACGTTCACAGAAGTTAGATGAATTGTTTAAGGTCTTACATTTCATTAGAGCTCATGCCAAAGTTTCAATTTCCATCTTCTCATTCTAAGAGGATTTTATGTTGGAGTGAGGGTTGGGGAAGCCAAAATGCAAATGGAGCTAAATCTCTTAGGACATCAGATCTGATACATCAAAGCCATTTCTTATCTTGTGTTCTAAAAGGAGCAAACAGAAGATGACACTTTGTTATTGATGAAGTAATCAGGGAAAATTTTGTTGGACTCTTACATTCTGATAAACCTAAATAGAAATGGCAATTTGAGGGAAGAAAGATTCCTGTCTAGCTACAAGGAAAATGCTCCTCTACTCCCTTTTCAGCACAAAAGAAAAGGTTACGACTCTAGCAGGCTCTAAGGAGCTGATAAAACACATCTGAAATAATAATAGATAACTTTCTTCAAGTTTAAAGATCAGCATGGACTGCAGAATACATCTGGGCTCAGTATTTGGCCAAAGACCTTGCAATAGTGTCTTGCTAATCTATAAAGAGATACCTAAATGACCTTCCAGTTTTAATATTCGTTGGAAATTATTTCTATTGGGGAGGGACAGTATTAGCATAAGGGATTCATCCTTGTTTCTTGTCATCACTTTTAGAAGTCATTGTGCTTTCCTTTCAACCTAACTTTTGCAAAGAAAGCCATTTCTCAAGAGAAATTACAAAGGCATTTCCTGCACCATCTTTAACTAACAGTTAATGAGCTTATACATGTACAAAGTGCAATACTGAAAGGGCAAAGGACCAAATTCTAACTTTCTGCAAGATACTCCGTTATTTCTCCCATGATGACCTTATAACAGCAGAGCAAAGCCCCATGATAGTGGCTCAATTATTGTAATTCTCTCCCAACCGGGCTTTCAGTGGGCATTTCCGCTCCCCACAGTTTATATGCAATGCAGATGTCTGATTACTGTAGCACAATGATGGAAGTCCAGGCTCCACACACTTGTGCAGAAGTGTTCAGGACAAGTTCTGGCAATCCTTCATGGTCAACATCAAACCCATCCAACCTCCGCACTTCTGACCACTACTATGGTATAGTTTTAAAACTTCAGCATGTTCCTCCCTGTTTTGTAGTCAGCTCTCACAATTTGCTAAACCCTGGTGTATGGCTTGTTTCAATATCTTTTCTGCTATACCATCATTTGTTCCTGAGTTGGCACAGAAATCCATAATGATGATATGGAATGATCCTAATTCTAAAGTAGTTTCTGTGGATGGTAATGTCAAGCCTTGTTGGTATCTTGTCTTTCTAGAGAACAAAAGGAACTTTGTTGATATGGGAGATTATCTAGAGAGCAGTGAGTAGAATGATCAAAAACTAAATCGTATTGACTTGAGAGTCTGAATGCCATGGGACCAAGGCTTTGGTAGAGGCCAATATAAGGAGCACTATCTTTGACAAGGCTCTTACATACTCTTAGAAAGTCCAGCCACGAGGGGCATGAACCAATAACAAAGAGGATCTTTCACTTGGATTGTTTCTGATCTATGCTGATTTTCTCCACCTTGTACATTTTCTAATGATCTTAACTTTAAAACTAAAATACTTAATGGGTTAAATTTGACCTGGAAAACTATAATTGGCCTTCTCATTAGGATTCCATTTTACTGCCAAGCCCATGAAACATCTGGGGAAAAGGGAATGGAGATTTTTCTCTTCCTCCCCAACCATGAGGAAGCCCCTGAAAAAGAACCTCTGGGGTTCCTTGGCACACAGTTTGAAAACCATACTTCTAATCTTGTGCAAGGAACTTCTGATTCTGGGCCCCTCAGATGAGTGGCAGAAGGTTGACATCAAAGGATGAGAAAGAGAGCAAACATTCCTTTCTGCTTGCATTCTCTCCGCCACCTCCCACTCCCATTATTTTTCTCGTAATTTCCTATTCTCTTCGGTTTTTCTGCTCTATTATTTTGCCAAACTATAGCAAAGTTCAAATTTGATGGACACCAAACCCAAAACAGCTTAGCCTTGGTTTGCACACCAGATTCATGCATTTTATTTCCATTATTATTTGCATTCAGCAGAGTTTATAATCATGAGAAACATTGTAATTTGCTTGTCTTTATCATAAGGAACTTCGATTTTCTTTTTAAAAAGCTGAAACAGTCACTGAATAGCTTCAAATTTTGAGTAAAGTTATCACAAACATAATAAAAGTTAAAGATCTGATTAAATGCGATAAGGTAGGACTTCCTAAAGAGTGACATTTCTCAAAGTAACCATTATCTACAGACTCTGTAGTCTGCTAGGTTAGTGCCGTAGGTGAGAAGACTAGCAGTGGTCATATAGAAACTGTCAGGGTCAGAGTGGCTCCGGGTAAGATGGAGCTGAGAGAGGCCATTTGGCCCTGCAATCAGGGAATGAGCTCCGAAAGACAGTGTGAATGCTAGAGGATCTGCAAACCCAGAGGTGCCTCTAGCAGATTGCTTCTATCTTGGAGAGGACCTAGAGAGAATATCTGAAAATTCAGGGAACAGCCAGAGGAATCACCCCACCTCTGATATCATGTGATCCACAGAAGGCAATCTGCATCTCTCTGACTGGTATTTATATAGTCTCTGGGTAAAGTTTGCATTTTTCATTCCTCCAGAATGAAATTTAGGTACCCTCTGTACACTTTTCTTCTTTTATAAAAGTATTCTTAGCTTCCTTTCTTATACTGCTTTGTATCTCGAAGTACTTTCCTTGAGCCTCTCAAAGTACAAACAATAATTAAACCCAACCTTGCAACTTCCTCAAGAGGTAGGGAGAAATTTTGTTGAAAAAGACGTGGAAGTTAGATAGATTAATCAAAGTATATTACCAAATCCATGGGTTGACTTGAGAACAAAAGCCCAGACTTCAGTGGCTTCCAACTCCCTTTCTCAACAGTCACCCATCAGACTTGGTTTCTTTTTCTTTTTCCCATTCCTAAGGTAATTTTTGTTTACATTATCTTCATGTGACTTGGCCTTTAAGGAAATTGTAGAACAAAGGAAATAAATGAACCTTGTGATTTCATCTTTGCCTAAAAGCAAATATTTCCAGACTCTGTTTTCTATCCTGTCATCCTCATCACATGGTATCCCATTTGCTAATCCCTAAGTCTCTGAGATAATGACTCTTTCAGCAAAGAAAAAGAAGCTACTGACTTCTTCCCCATCAGTCTCCATGGAAAATACTCATGAAAGACTGAAGCAGATATCCAAACACCCTTATGATTATTCTCATGAAAAAAAGAAAAAAGCAAGAACATTGCCTCTGCCTTCCTTTCACTTACTGGAAATATCTCAGATTTACAGTTTTTATCTTCATGTTCTATGTTGTTTGTAAGTACAGTGACCTGGTCAGTGGGCTGAGGGAGTCTGAGAAGTTGCTGGGAACACTTTTTCTTGCCTCAGTAAGAAAAAGTTGACACCAGAGGGCAACCTATCATTGGCCTTTTGTGAACCGATATCACACTTCCATCTCCAGGGAGTGCAATCACCCTTGGCATGGCCATTTTTATTAATAGAATCAGCAGAGTTGGGCTTGAGCCTGCCCTGTCACCCACACACCTAGGAGTGCTGTGTGACTAAGTGGTATGAGATGACAATGCAGGGAATTTCTAAAGACGCTTAGTGTCCCTTTGTCATCTACAGATGCTCCTCTTCCCAGAAGCAGAATCCCTGCTAGTTAGCCAGCTGGTTGTATTATTTCTATGACTGGCAGTTTTCAGACAATGAGAAATCGATCCAGCGAGTAAAGCCCTCGGCACAAAGGATTAGGTTGACTTTTATTTCCAGGAACAGAATACCACTCCCAGCATCCTCCTTTTAGATGATGACTTTGTTGCCACCTTCCATCAGAATGAAACAGCCCTCTCTCCAGATGGTCTATTCTGTTGCACTCTTTAGTAGACAGAAATCCTTCATACAAATGTTAATCAGAACATTCAGATACTTTCATATCCACATGCACACACAGCCATTGGATAGCATGAGTGAAATAAAATGGGATGCCTGAACAAAACTTCTCTGAACACCAGCTTAGTCTTCCTGCAAGATTCCATCAGCTGTTGACTGTAGATGCTATTCATTAGTTAATCCAGAAACCAGATTTCCCTCTGTCATTGGGGAAAGAAATAGAGATGTAGCTATCATTTCAAAAATCTCAGGAGTTTCTCATTAAATACTTACTTTTTCCATCTAACCAGTGAATACATCAGGGAACCAGCAGCCTTCTGGCTTCATGTTATCTATAGAAGCATATTTGAACTGTGTTCAATTGAACTCTTCAAGTTTGAGCAGAGAGGCCTATGAGCAGCTGTTCTTACTGTCATTAAGAAGGGACCAGGAAGAGCAAGTTTTGAAGGCAAAAAGACATATTTCAGCAAAACATTAATGTCCATTTCCTTTTTGCCTTTCAAAGTACAAGGCATTCTCCTTAAACAGCCTAAAGCCCAAATTCTCAAGTTTAGGATTGTTAAAGAAAGTATACAACTATTAAGTTGAACCAGAGAAAATTGCCAACACTGAAACTTTTTGACCTATAAAAATAGCAATTTCCTTTTTATTATTATTATACTTTAAGTTCTGGGGTACATGTACAGAACATGCAGGTTTGTTACATAGGTATACGTGTGCCATGGTGGTTTGCTGCACCCATCAACCCATCATCTACATTAGGTATTTCTCCTAATGCTATCCCTACTTTAGCCCTCCACCCCCCGACAGGCCCCAGTGTATGATGTTCCCCTCCCTATGTCCATGTGTTCTCATTGTTCAACTCCCACTTATGAGAGAGAACATGCGGTGTTTGGTTTTCTGTTCTTGTGATAGTTTGCTGAGAATGATGTTTTCTACAATAGCAAAGACTTGGAACCAACCCAAATGTCCATCAATAACAGACTGGATAAAGAAAATGTGGCACATATATGCCGTGGAATACTATGCAGCCATAAAAAAGGATGAGTTCATGTCATTTGCAGGGACATGGATGAAGCTGGAAAAAATAGCAATTTCATATGGTTCAATCTAACAGGAAAAAAATTAACATTTTATTTTTGACATGCAAAATTTTGCACCAAGACAATTGCTTATAAGCGATATAGGATTTTCTGAATTTCTTTATTTAACATATCAAGGGCTAAGAAAAAGGGTTTCTCCCAAACCCCCATTTACCTTTAAGGCTCAGCCAGAAAGCCAGAGTCAGCCTGGTATGAGATATTCTGGAACTACAATACACTGTATCTCTTACAGAGTTATCAAGGAAGGTTGCATAGTTACCTCAGGAGACTTAAAGGAAAAAGATAGATCACTTCCTCTGAATGCCGTGGAGGGATGTATTATATGACCCCAAACAGAAGACAAGTGTAGCATATGAGCAACTAAAAATTCTGAGGCTCTAAGAGGCTGACACTCATTTTGAGTTTGGAGTGCAGAGAGCCAAAGAAGTGGAACTACAAACAGAAACAGGTTGTATAAAACATAGCTGAGTTACTTGCCTGCTCATGGTCTCAATAAAGAGAAGGTAAAAGATTGGAGAAGTATACCATTAACACTGGCGCTTACATAGGAGAGCTTTCTCTGAGAATATCCAAATGATTTTTTATGTACACACAAATGCTGGACTTAAATACTCGCTTATTAAGCTTCGTACCATTCTCAGAAGACTGGAAGAGCAGAGACTGGGATGTCACACAGAACCTCTCTGGGAGTGGTGAATATCTAACACTCATCCAATTATCCCTTCCCACACCCATTGTGGACATCAGTAATCAATCCTGGCACTCTTCCACCGGAGCCAAAAGGAAATCTCAGAATCCTCCTCAACACACATTCCAGGGAGCCACTACCAAGTCATCTGAAGCAAAACCAGAGATGAAGCCTATTTTCCACAGCCTCATAACCCCTATAAGTTCTCCTTCTGTGTTTTTGTTAACTCAGTTACCTCATCCTTGATGATCTCTCCTCACCCTTGCAATTTGCATATTGTGCCCCACTGCACGCCCACCATCCCCTGTAGCACGTCAGTTTTTTAAGTGTGAGGATATTCATTCTGCTCATTGATGAATCCCCCCAAGCCCCTAGAACAGTGCTCAGCACAGGGTTGGAGCTCAACATATATTTATGGATGAAAGAAACTTTGTTCACACTTTTCAAGGGCAGCTCACTCAACACCTCTGTAATGAGCCCTTCCCAGCCCTTCCAGTTCTTTCTCCTCTTCACAAAGCCACACACTATGGGCAGCTTCTTACCAAACTTACCACGCTCTGCCAGTAGACCCCCTCAACAAATCAGTGTTTGTTGAATTAAATTAGAATAAGAACAGACACCTGACTAAATAATTAAAATAATCTTACCTCACAGGTGTATGGCACTTTCACTTGTTCAGATATGTGTTTCATTTCATTTCATTCAGCCCCATGGGTTGAATAGGGCAGGAATTATCTCCATTTTGCAGGCAAGGGAACAAGGGAACAGAGGTGATTTTCTCATGATTTCTTCATGTCAGAAGCAGCATCTGTCTGCTCAGGGCTCAGGGCTCTTTTTACTGGAAAATGCTGCCATTTGATACATTATTTGCTTCAGTTGAGAATATAGCCATATTCTCCAGTTCTACAGGTTTTTGGAAATATATACTAATTATATTATTGTGGTTATAAATTATATTTTGAGTATTTCACGGGGTATTTTTTAAAGAAAACTTTGATTTTACAGTCCAATGAATATTGATATTTTGGCTCCATTTTGTAGTCGCTAATAAATACTGCTCACACCACTCATAATCCTCATTCCTTTGTGATTTGTTTACTACCCTCTCCAGTGAAAATAAGAGACTGTAGGCTCTTTCTCCTTAAGCCCAGAAGTTACCCTTAGTTTTATTTTCAATACTTATTAATTTTTCTTTTGCCTCTTTTTTTTTTTTTTTTGAGATAGTTTCGCTCTGTCGCCAGGCTGGAGTGCAGTGGTGTGATCTCGGCTTACTGCAACCTCTGCCTCCCGGGTTCAAGCAATTCTCCTGCCTCAGCCTCCCAAGTAGCTGGACTATAGGTGTGCGTCACCATGCCCAGCTAATTTTTGTATTTTTAGTAGAGAAGAGGTTTCACCATGTTGGCCAGGATGGTCTCGATTTCTTGACCTCGTGATCGCCCGCCTCAGCCTCCCAAAGTCCTGGGATTACAGGAATGAGCCACAACGCCCGGCCCTTTTGCCTCATTTTTAATATCTCTGCTGGCCAATGATACCTTCATTTGAGCCTATTAATAACTGCTTATATTCATGGTATTTCCACATCTATTATTATTCTTATTCTCCCAACCCAGAGGGATAGAACAAATTTCGTTACCTCCATTTGACAAATGAGAAAAATGAGGCGCAAAGAAAGGAAGTGACTTGCCAAAAACCTTTTAATTAGTTAATGGCTCAGTGATTATTAGAACCCAATTCTTTTGATCTCAAGTCCTGCTCTCTTTCTGCTCAAGCCTAATAGCCTTGGTGTGAGCTGTCTTGTAGCCATGCAGCCCCCAGGGTGTGCTCAGACAATGGGCTCCGACTGCCTCCTCCACCAGCCCTGCAAGGACACCGGATCCTACATAGCAGTCACAGCAGTGCGCTTTCTTATTCTGATGCCACCCCAGCTCAGTCCTCACCAGGAAAGGGCAGGCTGCGCTACACTGCACTGCTGCCCTGCAAAGTGAATGGAAACATCACACAGAGATAAAGAAGAACTCAGAAATCTCATTCCCCTGCTGCCTCGAGGTAGAGAAGAAAGCAGCATTCTCAGCTCCTGCCTCTGAGAGTGGGTTCACCTCCAGAATGTAAATGCCAGCCTCCATTCTGTGACGTATCCTACTCTCGAGGCAGGCAAACTGCATGCTCAATGGGGAAGACACATGACTCAGGCTTCAGTCCTTCAATCAGATAAATTTTTAATTCAAGTTCTGTGCAATTTGGCTAACATTAACTTTATTGGGTAATTACCTTATTCAGAGTGCTATTAACAGTGCTGTCAACAAGAATGTCAGCTTTCTACAAGAGATGTGCTTGCTGACAGCAACACAAAGAGAAGCTGAGGCAGGTTTTTCTTTTAACCTATTTATTAAAATGTTATGAGTAAGTCGTTTTCTCCCTGGTGGGCTTTCCCTTGTAGTATTTATGGGGTCACAGCTGCTTGAATGTGAATGCAGTGGCCCAGCCTCGTTGTCATCCACATTAGCTGCCTCTGAGCCAGAGAAGTCCCCTGGTGGGGGTCTTCTCACCCACCCAGAACCTGACAGGACAGTGAGGGGCCACTGGCTGGACTTCACCCCCCATCCTGGCAAGCTAACCAAGGACAGGCAGTGTGCCTCTGGGAGTGGGCCTGGTGAGTTCTGCTCAGAGATGGAGGAAGGACTACCTGTGCCTGGTTACAGTCAGCTCTGTAATGGGGAAGTAATGACCTCATTTGGGAAGCAGTGTACCCAAAAAGGCAGGAGTATTAGCATGAGGCCCTGATGATCCTCCACAGTTCAGCAAATGTGCTCTCTAGTTGGATAAATTTGAGAAATGCCATGCATCCTTTATTCCCTTCTTGGAGAAGCATAGAGATTCTGAGAACTATCCCTGGTGCTATGGGTTGAATTTCATCCCCCCTAAAATTCATATGTTGAAGTTTTAACTCCAGTATCTCAGAGTCTGTCCCTTATCTGGAAATAGAGGTGTTGCATATGAAATTAGTTAAGATGCAGTCACACTGCAGTAGGGTAGGCCCCTGGCCCAGTCCTTATAAAGAGAAGAAACTTGGACAGACTCCCACACAGGGAGAATGCCATGTGAAGATGAAGGTGGAGATCGGGCAACACATCCACAAGCCACGGAATGCCAAAGATTGCCAGCAAACCACCAGAAGGTAGGGGAGAGGCCTGCGACAGATGCTTCCTTGCAGCCCTAAGGAGGAACCAACCCTGCCGACACCGTGATCCTTGGCTTCTAGCATCCAGAGCTGTGAGACAATACATGCCTATTGTTTAAGCCACCCAGGTTGTGGTACTTTGTTACAATAGCCCTAGAGACGAACACAAAGGGTAGGACTTCCCTGTAGTCACACATCTAGTTAATGTAAAGCCAGGAAGAGAATTCAGGCCTTCTGGCCTTTTGAAACAGTGCTCTGCCCGCTGAATAGTTCTAGTCATGCTCAATGTTCATTCCTCAGGTTCAAATCCCATTTGGAATCTGGCAAAGAAATAGGGATGGGAAGAGAGAAACGTGGCAGAAGGAAAGGAGAAGGGACAGGAAGAAAGTGGCTCTTCCTCTTTTCCTTTTCTTACAGGGCCCTCATTAATGAAATTGAAATGATATTCATAATAATAGCTAAATTTGTCTAACACTCGCTCTGTTCCAGGCATGGTTCTAAGCCTTCTACGTACATTACATAACCCTAGCAATGACTTAGATACTGCTAGTATCCTCACCTCACAGTACAGATGAAGAAACTAAGGCAAGAAATTTTTAGATAACTCCTTCATTGTCACTCAGCTAATAAATAATGGGGTCAGAATCTGACCCCAGGCAGCCAGTCTCCAGAACCCAATTCTCACCACTTGGCTGTACACCTTCATTCCAGTAATACAGAGAGAAAGGAACTTTGCAACATAAGGTCAGACACAGCCTTTAGCTTTTCTAGTGGTTAAATCTCAGTAAAGCCTCTAAGCAAAAACTTATCACTGTGTTCTAGTGTTTTTCTAGAACTTGGACTTTTTTAGAAAAAGAGCACTTTGATGACTTATATGCTGGGCATCAAGATGTTGTCCATTTTATTCAAGTACTGTATTTTTATATATTCAGTTCTTTCTGATCATATTCCTTTTATGGAGTTTTGCTCTGAGAATCTCTGTTTGCAGTATAAGGAGCATGCTGGATTAAAGGCCTCATTCAGGAGGCAAAATATATGAGTTTTAGCATCTTTATACATTAGAGCAGAACCATACACTGTAAAATTTCCACTTCTCCTGCCTCCTTGATGCAAGGCAAGCTGAGCCATCAACACTGGTGTTACAGTTACAGCAAATCGCTGGCTTTACTGGAGCAGGTTTGAATTCAAAGATGCTGCACCATTGTCAATACGTGCCAGAGTTTGAATGACACCAAGTTTCAAAAATAGGATAACCATAATACAGTACATGTTTGACAATTAAATATAGCTGGCTGGGCACGGTGGCTCATGCCTGTAATTCCAGCACTTTGGGAGGCCAAGGCAGGTGGATCACTTGAGGTCAGGAGTTCAAGACCAGCCTTGCCAACATGGTGAAACCCTGTCTCTACTAAAAATACAAAAAAAAAATTAGCCGGGCTTTGTGGCAGGTGCCTGTAATTCCAACTACTCAGGAGGCTGAGTAAGGAGAATCACTTAAACCCAGGAGGCAAAGGTTGCAGTGAGCCAAGATCATGCCACTGCACTCTAGCCTGGGCAACAGAGTGAGAACTTGTTTCAATCAATCAATCAATCAATACAGCTACTAATTTTTATAGTCTATTAATCAAACTATATTTCCAAGGAAGCCTTGGCTTTCTCTTAATATTAATCATTTATGCCCAAATACCAACATTTTTTGTACAAAATTTTTTTTCATTTTCCTGCCAGGTGTGTGAAAATTAGGGGCCAGATGGAGAAACACTATAGAGAATATGGAAATCATTTGTAGGAGCTTAAAAATACCCTCTCACGCCAGACTGAAAAACATGATTTAAAACCTCAAAGATTCTTTGCTTGCCCTAAAGCAAGCTGCCACTGCAATAATTTAACTGGAACCTTTTATTACCTTAGTCACTAACTTTAAAAATGCAAATCTTCTGAATATAGCCAACAACTAACAATCTTTCTTCCTGTCTGAAAGGCTTATTCTTTAAGGTTTCTTCTTCTAGGTTCTCTGGGAGTTCTTTTCTGTCTTTTTTTTTTTTTTTTCGGCTTTTCAGAACATAAAAAATGCATGCTCACATTCTTCTTAAGTCTTGATTTTCCATGTGTACTCTCTAAAATGCATCTGATTTGTATCAGAACCTTGGAATGCATTGTTTAAAAGGAAAGAAGAACCTAATTCCAAACATATCCTATCTTTGTATTTTCTAGTTTGGGTTTAACATGTAAACTGGTTGGTACCAGACTAAAGCCAAAGAATGGTATAACTCCAGTGGGTTTTAATCTTAATGTATCCTAAGAACACTGAAGCTTCATTGTGGTGCACATCATAGATACAAAGGACTAGGAAGCAAGTCACTCTGTGAGCCCAAAGTCATCCAGGCTCCAACTGAAATTATATGCGCATACTGATAAGAAAAATGTATTTGGAAATACAACACTTTGGCCTATTGCCAAATACAGCAATTTCTAGAAACCACACCCACAATCCAGATGCTACCAAGGCACCCATGGGGCTCCCCATCCCCATCTGTGTACAGCCTTATTCCTCAGGCTTTCTTCTCAAGCTCTAAGAAAGATACAACTATCTGAAACACCCCAAAATTGTAGTCAAGGCACCAGAATTGTCCCCCCCACACCCAGCTTCTCCTTCTTTTACCAGTGGTTCTCACATCAGAATCACCTGAAGGCTTGGAAGCCTCCACCTCCACTGGGTCCCCCTCCCAAAGTTTCTGATTCTGCAGGTCTGGAGGTGAGGCCCAAGAATGTGCTTTTCTAACACATTCCCAGCAGATGTGAATCTGCTGGTCCCAGGAACATACTTTGAGAACCTCTGATTTTAAACAAACAAGAAGGTGCCATTCTAATGCCTAAAGTATTCATACTGGCATAAAGATGTTTGGTTTTCACTGCAACAGTTCCCCTGTATTTGGTTTCCTATTTTACAACACGCAGGATGTGAGGATTCAGATTGCCAGGGCTGGGCTACTGTACTTGTTGGGTAACAAACTCCACATTGTAAAAAACAATGATGGGCTTTTACAACAGAGGAGCAAACATACCTACTTGTGGCTGAAAACCCTTCGCCTTTGATTCAACTGCAAAAAGCCTCACTTGAGAACTAAAATGGGCTCAATTTAGTAAACTCTTTCCTGAGACCAGCTCACTCAAAAGGAGCAAGATGGTCCAGCGTCATCTGGAGGGCACAGTCCTATCTGGCTCTAAGCAAGTGTCATGACCTCTGGGAGCCTCAAGATGCCTGGAACACAGGAAAGAGATATAGGGAGCAAAAGTATAGCCCATGGATTATTATGTGGCCTTGGAGATTAATATGTGGCCTTGGGAGAAAGAAGTCATCTCTCTTGTCTTCATTTTCTGCCTTGAAATTTGGAAATATTATGATCCTATTCTTCCAACAACTTCTCAAAGGGCAGTGTTTCCAGTATGGTTTTTGTTGGGTTCCTGCACATTCTATGATAGGTTTGAAGCGTTGTGCTTAAGTACTCGTTGTTTTACTTCCCAGGGCTCCTAGAAAACAGGATTCAAGAAGTTACCAGGGAATATTAATAAGCCCTGAAGTCATCTGGGAGACGCCCCGCTGTGGCCCCACCAGCCCTGACTCTGATGCTGCTAGGGTACCCAGCTCTCAGGCAATGCTGTCGGCCCAGAGTCTGATGGGACTAAGGAGCCACAGGGCTACTCCTAAGGATGCCTTTTGGTTGCTATGTCTGCAGTTTCTTATTTCCCTTTGCAGTTAGAATTCCCTTGGCCTGATCCGAATCCCCAAAGGCAACCTTCCCAGAAATCCCCAGTGCCTGATTGCCAGCACTTCAGAGAATATCATTTGTCTTAAATACTCTGAAGAAAACTGTGGAGACCATTTCACTGTCCTCTCTGACTGTACAATGCTCGGTTCAGTTGCCATTGATGAACATCTTTTTTTTTTTTTCCCCTCGTTCCCTTTCTGAGTGACTCACCTGAAGATAGAGTTTGAATGGAAACACAGCAGGAACCATGTCCTTTTGAGAAATTCCTCCAAATGACATGAAAAAGGAGTGTGGGGATCCCTTGTAATTTAAGTAAATCATTTAGGCAGCCTTACTTCACCAGTTTCTTATTGGCCTGTGCAAGATTTTATGTCCAGGAGAGATATCTGGGATGTACTGAACCTGTTCTCCTTCCCCAAACAGTGCTCACCTAAGCTCCTTCCATGACAATCTGGGCTCAGCATCCTGGAACAAGAGCCCTGCTTTGGAAGAAGAAGAAGTAGACCCAGGTCCTAAAAGGGTGGACCTATAGGTGCTATGACCAGGGAGATCCTAAGTCCCAAATCCTTCTCATTATATCTTTCACATACTTTTAGAAACCAGAAGATTGAGTGCAATTTAGATTTGTCATTGCTGTGGGCTCTCAATGGTCCCCAACTTCCTTGAGTCAATTAACACCCATTCCTGCTGTGCAGGAGCTTGATCTCCCACACCCTTGTGCAGAGGTGGTGACCCTACCCACCTCAGTCTCACTCATCCAGAATCAGTTGACTATCAGAATGGCTGAGTCACATGGAGTTCAGATCCTGTGCCTAGTGCAGAAAGTGGGGAGGCAGGAACACACCAGCCACAGATCTGACCACTCCAGGAACTTACCCAAGAGGCGTTCTAAGCTCCCCAGACTCCCATGGAAGGAATGATTATCTTGATTCCCAAGTGGAATTAAAACCCTTCACTCTGTGTTTCTCCAGTTTTCCAGCAACCGTGTGTACCTGCAGGAACTTCCTGAGCCCACTAACATCCACTGTATCTCCCACACACACCTCCTCCTACTTAGGCCAACCTCCTACTTAGGGCTCACTTTCCCCTCACACTATCATCCACCACTTCTCCACCCATGGAGCTGTTGGGCAGAGGCCCTTGCAGTGCAGCAGATGGGTGCCCCGGCTCTGGACCAGGCTGCCTCAGTTAAAATCCAGGCTGCAACACTTACACACTGTCATAGTCAGCAACCATTCTGTGTTTCAGCATCCTCTTCTCTAAAATGGAGATAATGATAACAGAGCTGATGTCAGAGAGATGTCAGAAGGGTTCAATTAAACAGAATTATTTTATGCGAAGTACTTGCCATAATGCCTGGCTAAATAAATGGGAGCCATTATTCTTCAAGACCGAATTCAAATGCCACACATACTCTTTAGGATCTCATCCTTCCCTCTTTTCTCCCTGGACATACGCCTTCAATAGCCATTATCACATGTATTATAATCACAGGTGGCTTCATGATGCAGAGCACACCCCTGCAGCCTGACTGACTACCTGCAAGACTTGCCCCTGCCACACTTAATAGCTGTATGATCTCTATGCCTTAGTTTCTTTATCTATTGAATGGGATTAATAATAGTACTCACCTCATAGGGTGGTTATGAGGGTTAGGCAGGTCATATGTGTAAAGCATGTTAGCAGTGTGTGACACACAGGAAGCATCCCATAACATAATCACTCTCATCATTGAGTATTCACTTGTCTGTCTCTTTCACTAGACTTCAAGCTCCTGAGGGCAGGGAAATGACTTATTTATTTTTGTATCTTCCATAATGAAAATATAGTTTGGACAGCTGGAGAAAAACAGAGTGAAGGGTTTTAATTTCACTTGAGAATCAAGACAATTATTCCTTCCATGGGAGTCTGTGACGCTCAGGACGCCTCTTGGTTAAATCTCTGGAGTGGTCAAGTCTGTGGCTGGTGTGTTTCCCCTCTCCCTGCACCAGACACAGGATCTGAACTCCATGCGACTCAGCCGTTCTGATAGTCAACGGATTCTGGATGAGTGACCTCTGCACAAGGTTGTGGGAGATCAAGCTCCTGGACTTCTGATCTCTAGTGTTTCTTTCTTTGCTTTCTTCCTTTGTCCATGAACACTGATTCAGCATCGATATGTGCTGGCCACTGCGAAACTTGGTAGAACATGCAGCAGCTCTGACTCGAACATAATCCGTAGTCTTATCAGAGCTATGGTTGATCTGTAAGACTCCATCACTGGAGCAGTTTCATGGCTAAAGCCCCTAGCTGGAACTCTTCTAAACAGTATAAATTAGTGGGGTTTTTTTTTTAAGTAAACTTTAATCTCTGTGACGGCTTGTAATGTGCCTGTAAGTGAGGGAAGGAAGTTTGAATTTTTACAAGTATGTGACCAGAGAGACAATCATTTACAAAAGGCAACCAGGAGGAACTCCCTTCATCCACAAGCTTGCTAAACACCAGCCCTTGGCCCCCAGTGGTCCCTCCTCTTGTGCAGATCTGTACAGATGTGGTTTTGTCTACAGGCAGAGCTCCCTCATCCACAAGGATAGGGCCCCACCCCACATACCAGTGGCCACTTCCCACTTGTGAGTGAGGTCTAGTGCAGAAGCTTCACAGGAACCAAGAATCCTTGAAAGAAAGGGAGCCAGAGCAGAGACCTTGACAGGATTCCCACTCCCACTGCCAGCAAGTCCCTGACACCTCCATTCTTTGGTAAGCATATCCCTGTAAGTCCTCACCTCCTCCCTAAACTTTCCCTCTGCCTCCTTCCCTTAGTTAAAATCCAAACCTGCCCTGAAGACCCCACTTCTGTAGCCCTGCCCAGAGGATGCAACTCCTTCTCCCACAGCTTTGTAAGGCACCGGTGACAGTATACTTCTTGGTCTCTAGTGCTGCTTCCAGAGCATATCCTGGCACCTTGCCACCTTAAAAACAGACAAGGGGGGAGAAGATTCCTTTGAGATTCGTGTCACCAGGCTGCCTCTCTCACAGCCTCTCCTCATCACTGTCACTTACAACTGCCCACCCCTGCTCACTTTCTAAACACTGTGACAGCTGGTCCACAGTCTTTCTCTACTCTAAAGCCCTGCCACCTTTTCAGACACCTCTTTTGTCCACATCAGTGACCATCCACATGAATGAAACCTCTCAGTTCTTTGATTTTCTCAATTTCAATGCCTTCTTCTCCACACAAGCCACATCCTGCGGACCCCAGACTCTGCCGTTACTTACCACCTCTGAAAAACCAAAACTGGATATCCATTCTCTGTCCTTCAACCTGATCAAGACCTTGATCCCTCAGACTTGACTTTCTTCCCTTGCCATCACTTGATTTCTGACCAGTGTGCCCTCACTTCAACCCTTTCTTTGCCAACATCCTCAACTCCTTTGCCATGTGCCTTGTTGGAGTCCATCAGGATGCCAACCCCAGGTTAATCCAACTCTCTGTAGTCCTCTTTGAGTCTACACCTGGACTGTTAAGGAATATCAGAGAGAAAAAAAATTCACATAACCACAGAAATAGGTACCATTCCCAAGGATACAATTTTTCTTTGTTTCTCTGCTTGGTCCCCTACTGTCCCACCCAGTGGCTATTTCAGGTCTTCTTTCTTCTCCTAAAAGTCCTATCTCAACAACTCCCCAACCAGTCAGTGCACAACCTTGTTTCCTACTTCACAGGAGAAATAAGCACCATCAGATAAAGTACCCCATCACCTTATGGCTGCTACACATTTACGTATTTATCTTCCTCTATCTCATCATTTTTCCCATCTCTCCTGTCACAGTGGAAGAGAGGTCCCTCCTTCTGTGTCAGCCAAATTCCTCTGCTTGCACACTGGGACACATCCCCTCTGCTTTCTGCAGAACACTTACTGTATCTATTTGCCCAGTGCCTCTCTTCACCCTCTCCTGCATTTTGTATTTTTCCCATCATCACTGAAATATGCTCATCTACTAACTGTAAAATAAAAACCTTTTCTCAACCCGCATCTACCCTCTTTCTTCATCATGAAGCTCCTTGACAGAGTTACTTTCTCCTTCCGCCTCTACCTTCTCATTGCAAACCGTCTTCTTTTTTTTTTTTTTGGAGACAGATTCTCGCTCTGTCACCCATGCTGGAGTGCAGTGGCGCGATCTCGGCTCACTGCAAGCTCCGCCTCCCGGGTTCACGCCATTCTCCTGCCTCAGCCTCTCTGAGTAGCTGGGACTACAGGCGCCCGCCACCACGCCCGGCTAATTTCTTTGTATTTTTTAGTAGAGACGGAGTTTCACCGTGGTCTCGATCTCCTGACCTCGTGATCCGCCCGCCTGAACTTATCAGACTTTCTCCAATGTCACCAGTGACATCTGTGGCATTAAATCCAAAGGATACTGTTCAGTCCTTATACTTTTCTACTTTTCAGCAGAATTTGACATTGATAACCACTCCTTCCTACTTGAAGTACTCTTTTCTTTTGGCTTCCATGACACCACACTCTCCTTGTTTTCCTCCTTACTACTTATTTTGCTTTGAAGGCCTTGCTTCCTCTGTCTGCCACTTAAATATTCATGTTCTTTGTGACTTTATTATTGAAAATTGTTCCGGTTATCTATTATCATAGAGCAAACTACCCCAAAACTTAATTACTTAAAACAGCAACTGTTCTATCCTGCTTATAATATCATGGACCAAGAATTCAGGCAGGGCTCTGCAGAACAATTCTTCTGCTCCACATGGCATCATGCATGGTATTCAGCTAACGACTAGGCTGGGCTGGAGGTTCTAAGATGGCTTCACTCACATGCCTAGCACCTTGGTAGTGGTAACCAGAAAATTGGGATTCCTTTCCTTTCCATGCAGCCTCAGGACTTCTCCACATGGTCGCTTCAGCAAAGTTGTCAATCTTCTCACAATGCAGTTTAGCAATTGAAGAACAAGTGCTCCAAGAGAAAGGAAAAGAAGCCAGCAGTCTCTTAGAGACTGAGCCTGCTATCTGACATATCATTACTTCTGCCTTATTCTATTGATCGACTAATCATAAGCTCATCCGGATTCAAGGGGAGTAAACATAGACCACACCTCTGAGTGGGAGGAAGGGACCAAGAATTTGTCTTCTGTAACAACCTTCTCTTCAACAAAAAGATACTTTCTTCGTGGTCACCATCTTTCTTCTGGCTTACTGCAACGCCTTCATAACTGGTCTCCTGCTCCCATGTGTGTGCATTCCATTATCCACAGTGAAGCCAGAACAACCTTTCTGTAATGCATATCACATCATAGCACATCACTCTCCTGACTGAACCACTTTAACAGTTTCCCATTGCCTTTAGGGGGAACCCAAAACTCCTTAGCATAGCCAACTAGGTCCTTTGTGATTTGTCCCTTGCTGATACCTCCACCTTCAGCTCTCACCACATCTTTCTTATACTCTACACTCTACAATATTGATGTCCACAAGCATGCCATGCTTTCACTTATCTCCAAGCCTTTGTACATTCCGTTCCCTTTGCAGTAAGCTTCTACACAGCAACCCCCCTTTCCCACTTCCTGTGGATGAACACAAGTGTGTGTGCATGCGCACACACACACACACGCACACATACATTGCCTTCTTTTATCCCTCCTTCAGATCTTGGCTTAAAGAAATGGTTCTCAAATCACTTGTGCAATCCCAGAACAGGCATCAGCATCAACTGGGAACTTATTTGAAATGCAAATTCTCAGGCCCAACTTCAGACGAGGGAATCAGAAATGCTAGATGTGGGAAGCAGAAATCACTATTTTAACAACCCCACAAGGTGCTTCTGGTGCACATTGAAGTCAGAATCACTGGCTTAAACAGCATTTCCTCCAGGAAGCTTTCTTTAACTTAACTCTTTACCCAGCAAGGAATAGGGACCGCTCCTGTGTGTTTCCACAGTTCCCCATCCTTATCCTGACCATAACCCTTCTCACAGTATAGTACAAATGCCTACATACTTGTTTAACTCCGGTGGGCTCTCTCTTAGTTCCCACAGGCAGGGACAATATCTTGTTGACTGCTGAATCCCAGCATCTACATAATGCCTGTCATGTTAGTAGCTCAATAAGAAGCGTTGAAGCCAAGATTCAAATCCAAGTGTACATCACAATCTTCTAGAGAGGTAGACTGCAAACACCAAAAATAAGAAATGTAATGCACTGAAGATATTTGTAATCAGCAGTTGGATCAGGCTTCAAATAAATGCTTTGATCCTTGCATAATAGAAAGGAGATTCTGAGTAAGTACAGGATACCTAACTACAAAAGACTGTAATAAAACCCCAAAGATATACACTGTTGAATCTACCTAAAGCCCTGAAAATAAACTACCTGACTCTAGCCCTGAAGTCAGATAAACCAAGCTCATCATCTTCCCATTTCTGCCCAACCAGTTCCTCCATTGCTTGTATTTTAGTACACTATGTTTACTGGAGCTTCTAAAATGCTACTAAATCTTTGGAAATTTTGTAGAAAAGAAGAATCTGGGTCATGCAACTGTGAAATCTAAATAAGATGTAATTAACATGTCCATCAACTTTCACAGAAGTGATGCTAGTTTGCAAACTATTCATTAATTCTGCACAATAACAGCAACCGGGCACAATGCAGACACCAAGCTGAGGATGAGAGGCTCAATGTAGTGCCAACCCAGAGTGCTGCTGGTGATGTGTAAGAATGAACTGCTTCTATTTTCTGCATAGAGAGCTATGACTATTTAAGAATTTGGGGCTGGAATTGCCAAAGAGTGGTAGTATAATCACTGACTCTCGATCTTTAAATGTAACCTTGTTGATTTACAAAATACTCCCAAAATTATGAAAAACATTTCATAAATTACTTGGGAACCTGGGGAAATGAGCTCTTCTCAACAGAAACAAAATATCAAAACAGCTACATCTGAAAACGAGGAAAGAACTGAATTCAAGTCCCAGATCCCAACCAGCAGTGTGGCCTACTTAACATTTCTGGACCTTGCCTGCAAAATGTGGTAATAATACCTCTTCAGAATGTTGTTTTGAGGATTAAATAAAATAATGCACATACTCTGCTCAGCACACAGCTAATATGCCAAATAGCTATTATTCTTTCCAGGCAGAATTAGATAATGATGTCAAAAACCAAGTAGACTATGAAAAACAGCACAGCAATTCCTCAAAAAATTAAAAATAGAATTACCATGTAATCCAGCAATTTTGTGGATACGTATCCAAAAGAATTAAAAGCTAGATCTCAAAGAGATATTTGTACATTCATGTTCACTGCAGCATTATATTCACAATAGCCAGGAGGTAGAAGCAACCTAAATGTCCATTGACAGATGAATGAATAAATAAAATGTCATATGACTTTCATGTCATATGCTGCCACATGGAAGAATCTTGAGAATATTGTGCTATGTGAAATAAGCCAGTCACAAAAAGACAAGCCCCATAAGATCCCACTTAGTTGTCAAACTCATGGAAGTAGAAAGTAGAATGATGATTGTCAAGGGCAGGGAAGGGGAAATGGGGAGCCATTGCTTAACAGGTCTAGAGTTTCAGTCTTACAAGATGAAAAAGTTCTGGAAATCCATTGCACAGCAATGTGAATATAATTAATACTGTGGAAGTATATACTTAAAAATGATTAAGATGGTAAATTTTAGGCTATGTGATTTTTTTATCATCATTCAAAAATATTTCTTAATTTTTTTTGAAAAGTGGACCTGCTTCCCTCCCTTTGTTTCTTCTAATAGTGTGTGTTCCTGTCTCCCTTGCCACTCTGTCTTAGTCCCCTTCATTCCCTCCCCCTCTTCTCTCACCTGCCCTTTGGTTGTTGAGATTCCTCAGGGCTCCATCCTTGGCCATCCTCTCTTCACGCTCCCAGGGACTTCAGCCACTTCTCCAGCTTTGCCAGCCATCTCCGCACATGAAGATGACTGTCGTTCACTGCTCTACTTCCGGTCTCCAAAATAGAGCCTAGAGCTTAGTAGCCACTCAATAAACCTCTGCTAAGTATGTGAATATCTAGAACTCTAGCCCCAACCCACCTCGAAGCTTCAAGAGCCATATTTCCAACTACTTTCTGAGCACCTCCAGCTGACTGTCCCATAGGTCCCTCAAATTCAACATGTCCAAAATTTAATTTACTTAAGTTCTCCAATGGGAATAAAAAGGCTTCCCCTCTTGATCTTGGTTAATATTGCCCTCAATATTCTCCCAACCTGCTTTCACTGGCTGTCCAAACCCTGTGGATCTTAATCTAGAAATGTCTTGAGGCTCTGGCACTTCTCTCCCTCCCAAGGCCTCATGATTTCTCATCTGCTTTCTCCTTACCTCTCTTTGCTCCTCCAAGAAGTTCATTCTCCACACTAGTGTTAGATTTTTCTTTCTGAAGGGAAAATTTCATTATGCAGCTTTACTGCTCAAACCTTGACCACACTGGTACCGTCATAGGCACCTATCTCCTACAGGGTTAATTCCACAAGCATAGATTGAGCCTACAAATCTCCTGTATTCTGGCCCCCATTGGTTCCACCAGTCCTTCTTCCCTGAACCCCCAAATTTGCCAAATTGCAAACACACTTGCCTTCTGCATGATGCCCTTCTGTACCTCCATGTACACTGTGTCCATGTCAGACCCTCTGTGTGGAAAGACCGTCCACTATTCCCAACCTTCCCTTCCTAGAAGCAACTGGTGCCTCATGAACAATGAATAAGCACTTACCAAGGAGCCATATAGCTGTGATGCAAACCATTTCATCTTTAAAAAATTCCCTCATCAGCACAGTGGTCCAACCAGCTTAGCCACTGGTTAAAGACTAAAATGTGTATATAAAATTCAGTGACCCACTTGGAAAGATGAAAGAGCAGAGAGTGGAGTCTTTGGCAATATTTAGAATTACAATCTTCAATTTTATCAAACTAGCATAATGGTCAGGAGCTACTTGCTCAGCTTCCTCATCTGTAGAATGAGGATAAGAATAACATCTACCTCATAGCATTGTCAAACTTTGGATTAGGTGATATATAAAGTGATTAACCCCATATCTATTACAATGTAATGTTTAATAAATTGAAGGTATTGTTACCATAGAATCAGCTTTCTCAATCTGCTACTTACCCATGCATTCTCACTGCTCACTAACAGATCTGATTTACATCTCTAGTGCCACCGATATAATTCCTTGTAGGCGGAGGAGTAAGATGGATTGAAATAATAGGTGCCATTCTAAACACACTAAGATGAAAGTTCCTAGTCCTGTCAAATAAGACTACTACTGTGTGTGGGGTGTGGTGTGTGTGTGTGTGTGTGTGTGTGTGTGTGTGTGTGTGTGTATACGCGCTATATAAAACTTGAAAAAAAGATTTATATACCCAATAATGTTGTTACATATGGCTAGTGCAATCTAATTCTGCTCATTTGTTCTAATTACACAGTTGAGTTTAATTACCAAAATCATATGAATGCGATTTCATTACTAGAAAATTAACTTTTAAAATAACATAGTGATATACTTAATAAAAGCCCAGCATTGTTAAGAACTGACAATTCTAGAAAATCCTTCTATTGTGCCCTCTGTATAAGTAGGCCTAGTTGCAGTCTGAAATTATTATAGTACATCTTTGCTATTGCAAGCCACTTACTTTTATGTTTTGTTCTGTTTTCTTGTTTTTAAATATTTTCAGTACTGGGCATTGGGGTAAATATCCTTTCGTTTCTAAAAGGGACTGTTCTCATAGTTGCATTGAGAGCCTCTCAGAAAAACTCAGCATCATTACTGAAGCCCCATGTTATTCAGCTTATGCACTCTGTCCCTCAAGTATAGGAAGGTCTTGGAATTGCTTTCAGTATCATTTGGATGATTTGTGGAAATACAGAAGCTGTGAGGCCAAAAATTAATGTTAGCTCATTCCCAGTACAGTCATGTGGCCTCAAACAATAGAAAGCATGAAAACAATAGATTTGGGGTGGTTATTGTCTTTCTTCAGGCTCTTAGAACACCATACACTGAGTGGCTTATAAACAATAGAAACTTATTTCTCACAGTTCTGCAAGCTGGGAAGTCCAAGATTAAGGCACCAACAGATTTGGTGTCTGACGAAGGCCTGCTTCCGTAGATGGCATTCTTCTCCTTGCATCCTCACATAGCATAAGGATGAGAGAGATATTGAAAATCTCTTTTTTGTGACAAGGTCTTGCTTTGTAACCCAAGCTGGAGTGCAGTGGCACAATCATAGTTCACTGCAGCCTTGAGTTCTTGGGCTCAAGCAATCTTCCCACCTCAGTCTCCTGAGTAGCTGGGAGTACAGGTGCACACCATCATACCTGGCTATTTTTGTGTGTGTATGTGATAGGGTCTTCCTGTGCTGCCAGGCTGGTATCAAACTCCTGGGCTCCTCCTGCCTTAGCCTCCCAGAGTGCTGGGATTACAGGTGTGAGCCAGTGCTTGGTGTCTCCTTTATAAGAACACTAATCCCATTCATGGGGGCTCCACCTTTATGACCTAATCACCTCCCAAGGCCCACCCCCTAATACCATCATGTTGGGGGTTAGGTTTTCAACAAATGAATTAAAGGGGCTTGGAGAGACACAAACATTCAGTATATAGCAGTTATCTTTGTTGAGTTCTTTCTCATTGAATTTTTAAACGCTGTGCATCACAACCTACCCCTAGTGGTTCTTTTATAAACTATGTGGTGTCGTAGGAAGAATAGGAACCATTTATTTCTGCTCACACATGGGGGAAAACATAATTTCCTTGTGAGGAGTACTCTCAGCTGATTTCCTGATTCTGTTCTTATAATCTCTGACACATGATGTAGGTCAACTAATTTATAGTCTAATAAGCAGAACAGAATCACCTGCAGCCTAACTATTAGGAAGCTCAGCACACGTGCATCCAGGGATCTGAAATGGCTCTTCAAGATGGTGTTTTCCAGAAGGCGTTAGAGATGCTCCCTCCTGAGTCCTGCCAGCGACAGCCTCTCAGACTGACTCCTCTGTTAACTTAGCACAGTCCTCACACACCATTTCACACTTTATCTTTTCAATCTATTGTAGGGCTTCTTCCAAAAAGACTATAAGAACCTTTTTCTGTTACTTTTGCCCTCACACTGTTGGAAAAGTATGTAGTGGCCTATTTCATGCTTAAATTATACATGTGAGAAGATAGACTGAGCCTGGAATTCCAGGTCTAATGCTTTCTCACTGACTAAAGCCAGTTGGTACCATGACTTTCTTGTTTTTTTAATGAGAACAAAGCTGTCTTCTCCCTGCCTTCCTCATGTGAAAGCTGTGAGAATTGCTGGAGTCTAAAAAATGCTACATCAACAATTGGAGCATGTAACCATTTGCAGGCAAGGATATATTTTCCTGAGCGTTAAGGAGAGTTATCCAAATCAAACTGGTCACTTCTTCAGTCTTTCTTTTCTCCTTCACTCGTTCCTTCTCTCACTCCTCAACAAGACTGCATTTACACAAGAGTTGTGGTCTAAAGTCAGTAGGCAAGGCAAAATGTGTAGCTGAAGTTACCCTTGAAAATCTCTTTAAGAAGGCACCACCGTTTCCCTAAGTCGAACACAGCAAGCCTATCTTTCCACTGATGATGGAAGCAATTGCTACTTCTTGGTAGAGCATCATTCTTGTATTTATGGACTACGCTTTTTTAAAAAATGTGTTTCTTTAAACTCCAAAACATACAACACAGCAAGATGCTTATGCTATGGAAAACACAGGGGAACTGAGGATTGAGAGAAGTGTGGAATTCACAGCCCCTCACATGCTTACCAATAGCTCATCTTCCATAAATGGGAAGGAAGACCAATAACCAGCCTGAACTGTTTAAATGTTCTCTTTTTCTCCCTCTTTCACACACAGACACATACACTCCAACTACAGCTTGATAAGTACATGGTGTTCTTGGTGAGTATAAGAAGAGAACCTAACTCAGTCTTGGGGACAGAGTTCAGAAAATAAGTGAGTTAGAACAACTCTTAACTCCAACAGACTCTTGGGGTTCAGAGAAATGTTAAGGGGTCATTTTTAACTGGGTTGGATTCCTGGGCTTTTCCATGTTCCAATCAGTCTTCAGATATCTTCGTGGAAAGCCACTATGCAGAAAACAAAATTAAGATTAACAGCAGAGACTCCAGCTTTCTGACCCATTACCCAGCCTACTAGGAGTAAGAAATTTTGGCTCCCATTTTCAAGTGTCAGTGACTCCCACACCCCCTCCCCCCAATTTTAGACTACATTTATATGTATCTTAATATGGATTTGCACAGTTTAAAGAGGTAGAAAAGCAGAGAAAAATTACATAATGTAGCCATCCATTCATAAACTATGTTTTTCCCTCCACTGTTAAGTCTCCAGCACTGATCATTAATATTATCAGCCCTGAGTTCAGGAGGCTGTAGTTGACTTAAATGCCCTTCAAGAGAATTTCTCCCATACACATCTTAATGAAGAGTGATCCCTTTAACAAGACTCTTGTCAATATTGAGACTGATTATGGGCTCTAATTTTTTCTAGCAGTTTTTTCCATCTACTATACAATGAAGGCACTAAATTAACATTATATATTGTAGAATATGCCAGCCAAGAAAATCTGTCTCTGGGTTTCTGAATTTCCTGATTTATCCTGCTAGGTTTCTGTATTCAAAACTGTCTTGCATAATAAGAAAAAAGCCAATGAAGTCACCTTGCTGAATAGTGTAAACCAGATGGACCGTGTCTATTCACCAGGGCTCTGCACTCTAGCCTAGCTACCTGGTTGCTTCCAAATGCAATTCCAAGTGTTGAAATTGATACTAAAGCTTTAAGGGATGGGGGTCCTCATAGCCTGACCTTCTATTTACCACCCAAGGTAATTTTCCCCACAAATTCCAAAATGTCCTTATACCTGCTAAAATCAAGATGTTTCCAGAGTTGCCTTTTTCACTCCCCAGGGAGGATTCATGCACCCTGCTCCTCTCCCATAGACAGAGCCTGCTTGTCTACAATGCGCAGTTCACCTAGGTCCTATCTCCTGTCTGAAAACCTTTGCCTGGCCATACATATGTCTCCTTTCTGGAATTTGCTTGCACTTTTTTTTGGTACCATCCAGTTTGGCAGTGTCTTGTTTATTCTTTATTTTAGGACCACTTTCCTCAACCAGAGTATAAACCACCTAGGTACAACATTGTATCCTGTTTTCCTTTTGAAACACATGGTTCCTAAAGCAGACCATTAGTCATCTTAATTACTATCTGATTTATGTCAGGATGCCAAGCCCATCGTCTAGAATTCCCCCTCCTGAAATATGTTAAGCAGGAAAGATGGACATTCTAGTGCAGTGAAATTCATATCCAACCAGTTGTTAGAAGACAAGAATCCTCGTCATTTTTTACCTTGGACAAGTCACATAAGGTTTTCAAGCCCCATTTTCCTTGCATACAAATGAATACCTTATATACCTATTTCCCAGGTTCAAGTAAGGACATCAAATAAGACAGAACAAGCAAAAGTCATCTGTGTCTGTGAAATACTACTCAAATGTATGGTTGTATTATTAAGTCACTTGGTCTTTCTCCACATGGTTGACCTAAATGAAAAGCACAGATAGAGCATGTTGAACTTTCTGGGTGATCTTCCACAAACTTTAGTCTTTAACATTGTTTTTCTATGGTTAATATTCTAGTATTATTTCTATAACCTGCCCTCTTTTCCTTTGAGCTTCTTGTTGGTGTAGTTGAAACTTTTTCTGAGCTGATTCCTCTCCAGTAACCAAGTTATCACCATTGTGTGCTCTGGTCTGTGGGGAGGAGGGGTTGTCATTGGCTCAGTCTTCCTTGGCTTCAGGGGTACTTTCTGATTGCTCACAAAACAAACACGAAAGGACAAAGGAAAATTCAAAGGCTGGGAACCAAGCCTGTAGGCAACATTTCTATTGACAGGGTTAATTCTGGCATAATTTAGAAGAGTTTAATTAATCATAGAGTTAAGCATAGAGAAAGGGTTCCTGGCAGCCTTACATTCTTGGGCTGAGATTATTGGTCCCCTACTTAGACGCCCATTCTCCTTTTGCATCACAGACTCCTTGATATTTTTAGCCTCCAACCACATCACATGATCACTGTAGTTCAGGGGTCTCCCCACCCATCTGTTTTTCTGAATCTTTGGAAGCAATGGATCTAGAAAAATAGTGCTTTTCTGGATATAGAAAAACAATGTTAATGACTAAAATTTGTGGAAGATCTCCCAGAACCAGCTGGAACTGCTGGTTGCCTGGCCATACTTGGGAATCTCAACTTCTTTGGGCTATTTCCATTTCCACAGATCAAAGAACAGGAGAGACTCGGATTTTCAGGGAAACTAAAGGGTACATTTCCTGATTGAAAATATTGTTCCCCCAGGGGTGCAGGGTCTTTGTATTCTTAGATTCCAAGATGACTATGTCTTGATTCACTTGGCCTGTCAAACTAGGACAACTGCAGCTGACAGTCAGCATTTAAGAGATCTTTACTTGTGACTGCAGGATGATTTCAGGTTTTTCTTTCTTGGGATAGTATGCTCACAGGGACCTGAGAGTTTGCCTGAAGGAGCTTCCCTACTCCCAGTCTCTCCATAAGGTTGTGGAGAGATATTGGATCTTTAAGAAGTTCAAAACAGCAAGGTTTCAATACTGGTGATGAAAGAAAAGCATAACATTCTCATTCGAAATCAAAAGTACAGAGATTTCCTATCAGTGTCATCCCTGCTTTCTTTCCCACTTTCTCTCCTTTCCCTTACCCCATAGAGGCAAAGCCTTGCTCTCTACAAGCATCCAATGGATAGAGACACTCAGGAAGGCGTCTTGGGAGGGAAAATGAATAGAAGAGTGTGCCTGTAGCCTCCTCGTTAGCTAGAATGTTGACAGCCAATAAAAATAAAAACAAAGATTCTAAGCAAACTCCTTTCTGGCCAGCTTCTGGCCTGGAAGCCATAACAAGTCTCTCACCCAATTTAATCCAAAAACTGCTAGAATTCTCCATGAGTCCAGACTCTATCACAGATGAATTAATTATCTCCATCACGGCTACTTATTTCAGTTCACTTTGACATGGTACCATCCATGACTAAATAGCTTTTTCAATATTGGCTCTTACAGTTCCTCGAGACTGCTGCCTCTGGGTAAGAGAGTATGGGGCTGTATATAATGTTTCCTGGAGAGCTCCTCCAAGCACTTTGTTCCTGTACCTTGTTTTTGCTACTATAACTTTACCCCCTTCACTTACCAGACAGGGAGGATCTATTCTGGTTTTCTCATGTTCGGTAACTTACAGAGCAGAAAAATGAGATGATCCACAAATATGCTGAGTTTGGATAGCTGGTAAACTCAATTCTGCATCCACTTATCTTTGTTTTAGTACATAAAAAACTGCTTTGGGAAGTATCTGACTGTGCAAAGAGGGATGTGTGACCAAAAGATGGAAATCTGATGTTTCCTGTGAGTTGACCATCAGTCTGCATCGGTTCCTGCTATTTGCTATCATTTTTTTTGTTTTTTGAGATGGAGTCTAGCTTTTGTCACCCAGGCTGGAGTGCAATGGCATGATCTTGGCTCACTGCAATCTCCACCTCCCAGGTTCAAGCGATTCTCCTGCCTCAGCCTCTTGAGTAGCTGGGATTACAGGCACCTGCCACCACACCCAGCTAATTTTTGTATTTTTGGTAGAGATGGGGTTCCACCATGTTGGCTAGGCTGTTCTCAAACTCCTGACCTCAGGTGATCTGTCCACCTTGGCCTCCCAAAGTGATGGGATTACAGGTGTGAGCCACCGCACCTGGCCTGCTAGCATTTCTAAGATGCAATCAGAACATCCTTGCACAACTGGGTGGTTAATAAAGCATGTACATTTACATCACCTCCTGGACAAAAGAGGGGAAAAACAGAGGAGAGGTGGGAAATATTTGTAACAGAAAACAAAGTGTTTAAATCAACATGAAAGCAGGCAAACAGAAAGGCTAGCTTTGAGTTACAAGAAATAAGATGTAGAAAGCTGGTTTTTCATTGTGAAGAAATTTTAAAAGCAGTCCAGTGATATTTCTGACTCTGGGTTTACTAAGATGTCAGTGATGAAAAAGCAATATTGTCATTCTTTCAGACCCGGCCCGCTGGGGGGCGTTCCTAGGGGATAGCCACAAGGCCCGCGGCGTTCCTTCGGCTGCGTTTCTGTGGAAGGCCCTGAAACGCGCGGAGCTTCCCTCTGCCGCCAGGCCTTCCCAGCGAGAGTGAAGTTAAACGTGAAAATCGGATCAAAAAAAAAAAAAAAAAAAAAAAAAAGAAAAAGCAATATTGTCAAAAATGATAATATGTCAGGGTAAAAATCAATAGCAGCCACAAAAAGATAATACATTTTTCTAAAGAATGGTTTGAACTCACACTCACAGTCATTAGAGTGACCAAGCAGCAACCAGCTGGACCTGCACTCACAGCTGACCAGACAAGAGCTGGGTTTGTTTTGGTTTGGTTTTTTAGCAACTTAACTCTAGTAGCCTTGTCTCTAACTATGGAAGATTATAGAGCTGCCAACTTGATTATGATGAAAATCTGATGTCAAAATTGAATGTGGTTTTACTTCCCAGTCTCACTTTTGAAACTCTAACTTTTTTTTGGTATCTCCCATAGGAGAATGTGGTGCCCAAAGAAACTGTGGTGTTGGAAAGAGAACTGGTTTAAGGATTTTTAAACCCATTAATATAAAGTGTAAACACAAGCAACATTAGTCTAAGGTGTTAGAAGTCAAGATGGGATCACTCTTAGAGAGGCTCGGTATGGATGGGAAGGGAGCATAAAGGAACTGGAGCTGTTTCTTGAGCTGGGTGCTGGCAAGACAGATGTTCCCACTTTGTGAATTCACTGAACATACAAATATGATCTGCACACTTTTTCTTATGTACTACAGAAGTATAATGCTACACGTTACACTTCAATAAAACGCAGTAAAAAGCCTCTGCATTCTCTTAACAAATCTGCTCTAAATAGCCAACAAATTTTGAGGAGGTCACTTGAACCCTAGTTTCTTTCACAAAATGAGATAGTGGACCCCAGACCTGAAGCTTCCTGGTGCTGTCATCATTGGCACATGATGAATGCATAGCGTTGGTATTCCTATTTGTGACTCAAAGAACAATCAAAACATGGGCAAAGTTGCCACGGGCCTTCCCAGAAAAGGCATGAACTGAAAGCTATGTAAATTTGCCACATGGGGAATGATGTTGAATAACTGGAACCACAGGGCTGATGTTGATGGCAAAGAAGTAGAATTAGGGTGGCTGTCAGTGTGAGCCCTGCTTTAAAAGCAGATGTTCATCATACAGCTAGTGATGTGTGCGATCACATTAAATTCAAGAGCCAATGTTTCTTTAATAGTTTCTTCTCAAAAATAGCTGCTGGAAATTATGGTTCCATTAAAATAGGCTACAAGAATTTCCGTCTAATCCAGCAGTTCAGTGTTTCAAGCAGTTCCTTTCTTTTCTTGTTTAATATAAAGTGAATTTAAAGGTGACCTGAACCGTGACTGATTGGCAGTTATGAAGAATCAGCCTCTGGGTCGTCAGTGAGAAGTTGCCAATCACATCACATAATGAATGGGAAAAGACCAAGGTCTGGGTTGGAGGGAATTTGCTGTTCTAATAGAAGAAATTACTGCAAACTCCTTTGGATAAGAAA
Source organism: Nomascus leucogenys (assembly GCF_006542625.1). Classification (NCBI taxonomy): domain Eukaryota; kingdom Metazoa; phylum Chordata; class Mammalia; order Primates; family Hylobatidae; genus Nomascus; species Nomascus leucogenys. The sequence goes on from NC_044393.1 coordinate 53,817,487, forward strand.
ATGAGCTATACTTATCTCCCTATGTGTTTTTCCTACAACTTGAGCCTCTTGGAAGACAAAATATGTGTAGCAGGAAGAAGGAAAAATAATAATAATCCAACTAGGTGGTTAGCACCTGGATAACAGATCCACAGAGAAGTTCTTAAAACCTTTTTATTTTCTTCAAAAGCGTCTAAAGTCCCCTAGAAACAAGTCACCTGATTCTACTAAGCCACCTGCCTCATCTCACTGAAAACCTTTCCGGAAAGATGGGCGGCCAGACATGCTCTCTGATGGCCATTCGTCTTCTGAATCCCAAGAATAATCCTTTGGCACAAACATAGAAGTGTATTATTTGGTCTTCCAGCAAACATGAAGAGAAACAATGAAATGAAGGAAATGCACATCACGAGCTGCCACACAAGATCCTAATTACCATAATTTGACCCATCCTCCTTCCCATTGCCGGAAAGTCAGCCTTCTGGATGAGAGGAAGCCAAACCAGCAAGATAACAGGCTTCTGTTCTCTCTCCCCGTCCCTCGCCTCTTTCTTTCTTCCTCTCTTCCTTAAATGATGTTCATTAAGACAGCGATTCTTCTAACGGTTTGTAAGCCTCAATTGTATTAGTGAAAGCTTTGCATGACTTGATAAAATGAGCCAGAGAGAAGGAAGAGGGGCTGAAAGAAGCAGACACACGCTGTCTTTTTATTCCCCAAAGCAACTGTCATTCTCAGAATATTTTTTTAGAACCTGCCAGAAATCTCTCTGGAATCATCCCTGTTGGATACAAGGACAGTAAATCTAAAAAGTTCAGGTCTTCTGTGGTATAAATCACAAACTCTTAATAATTCAGAAAAGGCCAATTTAAACTCCACATGTCCAATCACATCAATAACACCACTCTCTCTAGCCCCAAACAGCCCCTAGAATATTTCCTTTTCCTAGATTACTCATAGCTTTGCCTTGTCCCTGACTTCCCCCAAACTACTTGAGTAAGTTACTTTGGCATAGCTTCTTAACATTTAGGCAGCAAATGAGCCTGGATGGAAGACATACAAAGTGTGTTAACTTCGTGCCTATTAGAATTCACCTAAAATATGCCCATTGAAATATGGATCTAAAAAGCCCACCCCTGCCCACCCCAGTGCCGGGGCTTCTGCCTTTTGCTGTAACAAGTGCCGTAGAAATTGGCTCCACAGTCACTCTTCAGCTCACATATGGGATGTGATGGGATTTTTCAATAGCAGCTTTAAATCAGCTTGCTGAGGCCTCAGTAGTGCAGCCCCAAGTTAGGGTTCGAGGAAGCACGTCCTGAAGTCACAACGCTCCTGGTGACAGCATGTGCACTGACACAGTGGAGGACTTTTTGTATTTTAGCGTGTGTGACCAGGTGGGCTGCTTTGTTTTCAACCGTTGTATAGGGAAGACACGATTTAGCAAGACAAAGGACATGTTTTTTAAGAAGCAGAGATATCGAGAAACTGGCATCCCTTTTGGCATTAGTGTGGAGGTGGCCAATGAAGACAGGCTAGGAGTGATCCAAGTAGTTGGAGGAACCTGGCAGAGAGTAAATGATTATGAGGCCACATTTGAAGGCCATGAAGTCAGTAAGAAAAGAAATGCATGTGATAGTGGGAATTTGAAGTAAATCTATATTTTATTTCCAAGTGACCTATGATTAGAGGAAAAGGCAACCAGTAAGGTACAGAAAATGAGGCCAAATTGGAGTCAAGGGCTACCAATCAATCAGGAAGGACATGACAGGAAATCTAGTTAATTCAGCTTATTAGTTTGGATGGTTGAGACTGCTAGGTCTTAGAAAACCTGGCTCAAAGTGCCTTAAACAAAAAGGATATTTTTGGCCTAAGATAACCAGAAGTCCAAAGGTAGGCAGTCTTTAACTGTGGCTGATCCAGTGGCCAATCATTTCATCAAGGACCTAGGTTTTATCTGTCTCTCTGCTCTACCATGCATGGTGTCTGCTCCATCCTGCGACTGGGTCTCCTGTTGGTCAGAAAGTGGATGCCTATGCTTTCTCACACACATCCAGGGAAAGCAAGGGAGTTACTCCTAGAACATATCCTAAAAAAATGAAAAGAAAGTTTCCCAAAAGTTTCTGCAAACATTGCATGGCATCTCATTAGCCTGAATTGTATCTCGTCTTCTTTCCTGAACCAATCACAGCTAGTTTGTATTATTTTGTCTGGCTTAAGTGCATCAAAGTCCACTCCTGGTGTCAGAAAATGGGGTTAGCTTTGCCTAAATTAATGGTCAGCATGGAGGAGAGAGAGAAAACTAACCAAAGTCAGCAATCTCCTAGGAAAGATAAAGAGGAGATGCACACTGCATGGGCAACTGTGATCATCATTAATGCTGCTCACCCAGCATTTCTGAATTCCCACCTTCCTGGCACATGATAGGATTGTACCTCCTGGCTCCTAGTGGCTGGGTGGGGCTGTGAGACTTGTTGCAGTCAATGAGCATTGAGCAGAAGTGGCACATGTCACCATCAGGCTAGAAACTTTAATGGCCAAATGAGGCCTCCTTAGCTATCTTTAGTTCTGCATTAGAGACTAATTAATGCAGAGCAGCTCAGGTGGTAGCTGCTCCTTCTGTATACATCCCCAAATAAGGAGCATAGAGCAGAGCCCCCAGCCAACCCATGATGGAGATGAGCAAGAAATAAACCTTCATTGTTAAAATCCACTTTTTTTAAAATTCCAATATACCTTAGTCTGACCTTGATAAAACTATAGACAACATAAGCTAGGTGTGGTGGCTCACACTTATAATCCCAGCACTTTGGGAGGCTGAAGCAGGTGGATCACTTGAGCTCAGGAGTTTGAGACCAGCCTGGGTACCAATGGTGAAACCCCAACTCTACAAAGAAAAAATACAAAAATTAGCCGGGCGTGGTGGCATGTGCCTGTAGTCTCAGCTACTTGGGGTGCTGAGGCGAAAGGATCGCTTGAGCCCAGGAGGTAGAGGTTGCAGTAGGCTGAGATGGTGCCACTGCACTCCAGCATGAGTGACAGAGTGAGACCCTGTCTCAAAAACAAACAAACAAAAACAAACCGAAAAACAACAACAACAACAAAAACTATCGATAACATCACGGCAGCAGCTGATGTCAGCATTTGGCATCTAGTCCTAGGTGGGGTGGTGGCAAGATGTTCAATTTTCAGATTTTTTTTTTGCCCTGTTCTCAAATGCAGTCATCATTCCCTACTTGAGAGCTATTTTTATTATCCTCCTTGCAGAGATGAAAATATGAAGGCACAGAAATTTTTGTTAGGTTGTGTGCCAGCCTAGGAGCCAGAAGACTTGGGCTCTGGGTCCTGGACCTCACAGGCTGATGCTCGGGCCAACAAAGTCAGGAGGAGAGTAGGGTCTCAGACAACTGCTGATGGGAAAGGTGTGCAGTACATTCACATACAGGCAGCCACACCTGCCTCACCCCTGGAAGAGATTTTTTTGTTTTGACAAATGACCCTTCTGGGTCTCTCTGGTCAACAAGGAAAGGTGAAGCACCAGCATTGCCCACACCTTGCCTAAGTCCTCTCCTAACAATCAGGCCTGGGAGAGGTGTGTTCCAAAGCTCCCTGATCCTGGCCTCCATCTATATCACGACATAGTAGAGGAAGCATGCACTCTTTGATGCTCCCTCTTGGGTACTGATGATCCTGGCTTCTGCCCTCTCTGCCTGCACCTTAGGAGATAGAAGCAGGGACCCCTGCAGAAACAAGAGACCCTGCTGGGCGCGGGAGTCATGGTCATCTCTCCTAATGATTCCATCATGCTGTTGCTACCCACACACTGTGCCCTGAAGAACCTCATTTGCCTTTTGCTTTTACTTTGATTAATGCCCTTCATGACTTGCCTTCCCACGACTTCACCCGCAGCCACTGCCCAAGCACGCGTTCAGCTGTTGTGATCTCTGGGAGTTGTTTTCCGTCTTCCTACTCCACAATTAGGCCAACAGCCTTCTTCCTGACCCAAGCCTATTGGGAGCAGGAGTCTTCTATTTTGTTCTTCCAGGTGATCTTCCTTTTTGCAAGTGTAAGATCTCAGGTCTAGGCTTTGGTCCTTTGGTGCTGAAATGTGAGCTGAAATTTAAAATGTTATAAAGGTAGGTCATGGTAGGATTTGCTGTCCCTAAACCAAAGATGTCCTTAAACCTAAGGCTAATGTTGCCTTCCCTTTGAAAAGCTACCACATCAATAATTCAGTTTACATCTCAGCTTGCCTAATATATTTCTCTCTTATTTGAAAGGCAAGATGACCTTCAGAGAAATGTTTTTTAAGTAAGGTTTTGTGAGCCGAGCCTTGCAAGAAGCGCTCCGAGGTCTGTGGGATCTGTATATGACTAGAGCTCAGGCTTCACTCCGGAGAGTGAGTGCGATCTCCGTTTTCTCCTCCTACCTCTCCAGCCACTCCTAACTTACATTTCTTCCAGCTCCCCTTCCTCTAACTGCTCTTGCCCACTTTCCTCTTCCTATGTGCCTTCCTTAAACTTATCCATTTCCATTGTCTCAAACACCCATAACCAGTAACTCTGGCCACAATCCCTCTTGATCTCCAAACCCTCTTTCCCCCAACTGTCAAATGCAGGATGTCTTGGAATACTTAGACACCTCAAAGTCAACCTGTCTAGACTGAATTAATTGTCCCTTCAGATCCCCATCCAAACCTTTGCCGCCTCCTGCCATCATCTACCCACCGACCCAAACACCTCTTTGAGTATTTCTTAGTGACCCAGCTCCTTTCCTTGCTAGCCAGGCAGACAGTGTTGAAAGGAGGAGCTGGAAAAGGTGGTGCAGGAGTTGAGATATTAGAGTTCCTACATACACCCTCAACTCCAGAGCCAAAAACCAAAGAGGAAACAGGAGACAAAGTACAATAAAAGATCCAGATAAGCTCCTGAGGACCCCAAAATAGACAGGACCTTGGCCTGGCTTCCCTTTATGAGGCTACCAGCCTCACAGAGAATTCCACATTCATCTGGCACTTGAGCTACAGATTAGAAAAAATGAGGGAGGTGATCAGGCATATGGGACTAAGAATATGTTTCCAGTTTCCCAAGGGCTGTCCAATGTATGCAGGGATTCCAGAAGTTCCTGCTTATCCCAAGGGGGAACAGAGAGGTTCTGAGAACAGCCATAGCCTAGAAGAGCCTTAAGATCTGGACACAGAAACTGAAGAATGCGAAGACTTTGAACTGGAAGGATATGGCTGAAATGGTGCACAGAAGCAACAGGTGACCCCAAGGACCACATATAACCGAGCATAACAGGGACACTAGCACAAAGCCCCCAGGCCCAGGGACCAGCCCAGCTCAGCCAGGCCTCTCACAATAGGACCAGCCAAGACCTGGAAAGGCCTTTCCCATCACGGTGATGACAGATAAGCTTTGCTCTGCACCCATACAAGGGGGTCAGGGGAGTTCGTGGGCAGGGTAAAAAGAAAAGACCCTGAAAGCCTGAATGTAACCAGGAAAGGTGGTGTTAACCTGAAAGGAACTATTTTAACTTGGAAGAAACTGATATTTCTCTAGTTAGCACCAAAGTTTTTTGTTGTTTTTTTGTTTTTGTATGTTTGTTTTGTTTTGTTTTTGTTTTTGAAATGGAGCCTCCATCTATTGCCCAGACTGGAGTGCAGTGGCACGATCTCTGCTCACTGCAACCTCCGCCTCTTGGGTTCAAGCAATTCTCCTGTCTCAGCCTCCCGAGTAGCTGGGACTACAGGCACGTGCCACCACACCCGGCTAATTTTTTGTATTTTTAGTAGAGACGGGGTTTCACCGTGTTAGCTGGGATGGTCTCAATCTCCTGACCTCATGATCCACCCACTTCGACCTCCCAAAGTGCTGGGATTACAGATGTCAGCTACCGTGCCTGGCCAAGTTTTTTGTTTTTTCACTTTATGTTTCTTTCTCTCTTACCATTGGGTTGAGAGCTATCAAAGACAATTAACTAAGTAGTAAACAAGAAAAATGCTATTTTTTTCACAATTTGTGCTGTAGTGAGACGTTTTTGACACTATTGCACAAAAGCATCACTGTTAACCTTTCTTCCCTACCTCTTTCTCTACCCCTGCTATGTTGGTGTCTCCCCAAAATTTTTGGTGTTTCCCCAAAATTCATATGTTGGAACTTAATCCCCAATGTGATAGAATATAGGAGGTGATTAAACCATGAGTGCTCTGTCCTCATGAATGGAATTAGTGCCCTTATAAAAGATGTTGGGCCAGGCACAGTGGCTCACACCTGTATTCCCAGCACTTTGGGAGGGTGAGGCAGGCAAATCACTTGAGCTCAGGTGTTTGAGACCAGACTGGGCAACATGGTGAAACCCTGTCTCTATAAAAAGTACAAAATTAGCTGAGCATGGTGACACTCACCTGTAATCCCAGATACTTGTGGGGGCTGAGGTGGGAGGATTGCTTGAACCTGGGAGTTCAAGGCTGCAGTGAGCTATGATAGTGCCACTGTTCCAGCCTGGGCAACAGAGCAAACCCTATGTGAAAAAAAAAAAAAAAGAGAGAGAGAGCAAGGGAAGGCAGCTTCCCTCCCGTTCTACCATGTGAGGACACAGAGAAGGTACTAGCTATAGGAACAGGCACTGAATCTGCTAGCACTTTGATCTTGGACTTACCAGGCTCTAAAATTGTAAGAAATAAATTTCTGTTGTTTATCAGTTACCCAGGCTAAGGTATTCTGGTATAGAACCCAAGTAGAATAAGACAACACCCATCTAACAGTAGACTAGCCTGTAGACTGTATCTCTGAGCTGTCTCACGTCTAAGTTCCATCCTTTCCAACCCCAATGCCAATGCCAAGATTCACACTGGTCATCTCTTACCTGGAGGTTATAACCCTGAGTGGTGTCCGCTCCTCCAGGTCTTCTCTTTTTATATGTCCTCATCCACATTGCTTGATCTTTCTAAAATATGATGCTCTCCAGCTTTAAAAACTAGGCTGATTCCTGTGAATAAAGGGATATTGAAACTCCAAAGCTTGTCCCAGAAGCCTCTTCCTAATCTACTCCTGCTCTAACCTCAATCTTACATATCCTCTGCCCTCTCTCACACATTCCAAGTTCAAGCCATAGCAGTTATTTACCATTCCTATAATGGACCAAGTGCTTTCACTTCACTAATCTTTGCACTTGCTATTTCCCTTCAAGATCCAGATCCAACATACCACCTTTTGACATCCTCTCTAATTCCTTTCACTCCCCAAGTCAAATTTGTCAACAACTCTTTTGTTCCCTTTACACTATATACATGCCTATGGCAACCAGAAAGCCACAAGTACCAGTTTCAAATATTCTATTCTATTCACACATTAGAAAGATAAAAGTTTGTGGACCATGCTCCTCAACTTATAGTTCCAAGGCCATAACCATATGTTCCAAAATCATTATTAGCCTTTACGACATTTTATCATGATCTTCAGTTTGCATAATTAACCCCATACTTGAATTAAACTCCTAAAGGGCAAGAACCACACGTGTGTTCCTCTTTGTAGCCACATCTTTCTACCATGCTCACTCCTTCCATCCTACTCAGCTTAGCAGAGGAACATCTGGCCAATTAGCAAGTTAGAAACATCACTCTCTCCTGGGATGAAACCACTCCCACACCAGGGCAAATGTTTGGCAAATATAAGGAAGACTTGTTCAGTTCCCACTTACCCTCCTGAGTAGGTACCTTTGTGCAGTGCACAAACTGCCCAGCTGTATGTAACAGCCCTTGAACCTAACATGTAATAAGGGCAAAATATATATTTGTTGATGAATGAACTTGTCTAGGGAATATTCCCTACCTTTACCCCTCTTAAATTACGTGAACCAGATGTGCCTATTATTTACATAGTTTTGGTATTGCACTATATCCAATAATCAAATATTCTCCAGCATGCCTTGATAAATTAATGTCAGGCTTAGCCACAGAAACTTACTATACTATGATATTTGTAGCATTATTGAAAAATTAACAAAGTACCAGCATTTTACAGAGCATTCAGCACAAGTACTCAATATATGCTTATTAAGTAAATACAATTTCAAATATTAATATCTGAAATTATATTGCCATTCCTTTAACGATTGCAATATAACCATTATCCCCATCTTGTCTCTGAAAATAAGTGAACTGTATTCAGAGATTAGATTTTAGGGTACTAACTTACTGTGTCATAAAAATAACAACAGCCTGAACACTGGTGGAATATTGGTGGCTTATTAAACTACATGTCTGTTTGTTTCTTGCTAACGGCCCTACCACTCAACCAGTTGGTGTGTGCTCCCACTCAGTCTATTCACCCATTCAGCCTTCAGGCTAACATAGAACCCAGGCAAAGTCAACAACAGACTCTAGCACAAGCTGAAGTAAATTGAAATGTTAATATATGGTTCTTCATTTCTAGAGTAAGAGTAAATAAGGGGGTTTTAGAATCTACAAAGGATACCATGTGCATCAATAAAGGCATTTTATTGCAGTATGACTTGATTTTTAAGTATATTAGCCAGAAATCCGCTCTAAAAGAAGCTATAAACTTCTATGCAATATGTGTAGATGGCTAAAATTCTAGTATCTCTGGGCCCTGTGTTTCTCTAGGCTACTAAAAATACAACAAAGTCAAAGTTAAAGATGGAAGGAAAGTGATAATTATGCAAGCTACTTCATCATTGAGGGAAGGTTTGATAAAGTATCTCAAAACTTGTGTATTTTGGGAGGACTAACTGAACCTAGGAGGTCGAGGCTGCATTAAGCTGTGATAGTGCCACTGCACTCCAGTCTAGGCAACAAAGTGAGACCCTGTTTCAAAAAATTAAATTAAATTTTAAAAACTGCTGCACTTTAGAAAAATTTTTGTGAGTTAAGTATTTTAAATCTATTACTCTAGGTAAAATAATTTGTCAGCTCTGAATAAATTGCGGAGGATGCAAAAGTCGTCTTCAGAAGAGATATGGGATTTCCATGACCCTAAAGTGTGACAAATGAAAGTTTCTTCCCCTATGTCAATTAGGACCCTTCAGTTGCAGATCACAGAAAACTTGACCCAAACTGGATTGATCACATTAGGAATAATTCACTTACAACACAGCTGGATTCAGGACTGGTTCAACAAATAGCATCAAGACTCAATACCTCTTTTGGTTCTCCTTCTGCTATGTTACTTTCAGTCTTAGACTTCACATCTTAGCAGACAGAGGCAGCAGCTCCAGTTCCTAGATCCTCTCTAGTTTTAAGTCAGTCTGAAAAATAGAGCATATCTTTCCAGGATTCCCAAGAAAGTTTCCTTGCTCTTCATTGGCTTTTGTTGGGTCACGTGTCCATCTCTAAACTCACCACTGTGAACCCAGACATGTGATATGCTGATTCGCCAGCTTGAGTCACTTTTCTTTGACATCTGGGGCTGAGACTGCCAGAAACACTTTGGAAATGGTGGAGGGGGCTGTTCGTCAAAGGAAAATCTAGGTATAATTACTAGAAGAAGGAGGAATGGATAGCAACCAGAAAAAACAATGTATGTCTGCCATCACTTTCTTCCCTGTGGTGGGCAAACTCTAGATGACCCCCAATGATCTCCACCTCCTGGCGTTCTGCCCTCTTGTAATGCTCTTCCCCCTTGAGTGTGGGCAAGACTTTGTAACACGCTTTTAACCGATAGAATATGTCAAAGGGGATGAGATGTCACTTCCATGATTAAGTTACATAAGATTGTGATTTCCTTCTTGCTACCAAACTCTCTCTATTGCCTTCTCAACTTGCATGCTTTGATGAAGCAAGCTGCCATGTTGGAGAGGCCCACATGGCAAGAAACTGAGGATGGCTGCCAGCTAAAAACTGAGGTCCTCAATGCAATAGCTCTCAAAGTACTGAATTTAGCTAACTACTACACGAGCTTGAAAATGGATCATTTCCTAGTCAGGCTGTCAGATGAGAAATCAGCCCTGACCAATATCTTGATTGCATTCTTGTGAGAGATATTGAGACAATGGATCCAGCCATGTCCAACTCCTGACCTAGAAACTGAGATAACAAATGTGGGCTGTTCTAAGCCACTAGGTTTGTGGTAATATTGTTATGCAATAATAGATGACTAGCGCACTTCCTTTTCTGCTCCCACACCCCTTTTAGAATCTCTCCCAGATCAGCCGGGCGCAGTGGCTCACGCTTGTAATCCCAGCACTTTGGGAGGCCGAGGCGGGCGGATCATGAGGTCAGGAGATCGAGACCACGGTGAAACCCCGTCTCTACTAAAAAATACAAAAAATTAGCCGGACGTGGTGGTGGGCACCTGTAGTCCCAGCTACTCAGAGAGGCTGAGGCAGGAGAATGGCGTGAACCTGGGAGGCGGAGCTTGCAGTGAGCCGAGATCACGCCACTGCACTCCAGCCTGGGCGACAGAGCGAGAGTCCGTCTCAAAAAAAAAAAAAAAAAAAAAGAATCTCTCCCAGATCTACTTCACTCCCACCAGCCAGCACCCAGTGCCAATCTTGAGCAGCCAGAGGGCTTTCCTCAGGGGCCCTCATAGGCTCAGATGCCCTGGGAAAGGCCTAGTGCTCCCTTCTCCCCTTGTATCCCCTCACTCCTCCGTGTGCTGACTTCCATTTACCTTTCAGGGAAACCATCTGACTGGGCTAAGTATCACAGATTCCTCAGGATTTAACCCAAAGGAAAGGACATTCTTTCACTGATGATATCTGGGGCCCTTCTTAGCATCCCTTAAGTTCAGCTACTTAGGGGAGTACTAGTAAAGGAACTAAAGGGTATACAAGCATTTTGGGCCCCAAAATAATTGCTTCTTGAAAGAGATGTGACTCAAATGAATGTGTAGTCCTTGTTAATGGCCAGTGACAACTATCTGTAGCAATGTAGCGATGTTGTCACCTGTTACAATTTGAGGTCCTCTCCTATCTGGAAGTCGCCGTGAATGGCCAGAGTTGACTACATGGTCCCACATCAGCCTTCTTTCTGTCTTCAGTTCCTTCCTATTTCCCTGCTTCGTTCACCCCTTCCAGGGTGGCACAGCTGCAGCCCCATAGAGCCCAGACAGCAGTTGCACTAAAGGAGGCTTCACAGAGCTGTACAAAAGCTTTCAGCCACCAAAGCACAAAGCCTTTCCTTCAGTCAGGCTCCACAGTCTCCCAGCTCTTAGGAGAGCCAAAATCCTACATGACAGTCAGATTTATGCTTCTTATGGGGCTTTTTACGCTTATCCCAAACCCCTCTCTTCTCATACCATCTACAGTTTTTAGTCTGGATCCCTCTAGAACAGCCCTCAGGGAATAGGATTTACTAGGTTAACTCTAGCTACATTGCTTTGTCTGAACCCTGGGCTCTCTTCCTCTGTGGATTCTGTGATTCCACAGCCCAGCATAGTATTTCAAACACATGGCACAGTAAACCATGATACATTTCATGATTAAGCACTAAAAAGAAGACAGGTGGTGCATTTATGGTAATTAAAGCTTATTGCAGGCTGTGTTTTAGTGCGTACGACTGACAATGCAGGAAGTACGACAGTCTTCGGTAAAGAAACAGCTCTGCCTGTCACATGGCTGTGGCTCATACAAGTTTTCAGACAGAGAACAAGATTGGAGGGAAGCTCACTCATCTTTTTCTAATTGACATTTAGGTCATTTGGGAAAGTATATGCCACAAAGCATAATGCTTTCATTCATACTTAGGTTTCAATTAGTTCAGGACTAAGTTATTCATAGATTATTTAGGGATGCCTTATGTCTTTTGAATTATTAATTTAAGATAAAACTCAATCTGTTAGGGGAAATTTTTCTACCATAGTTTATTCTAGGAACCCTTAAACTGTTCTTGATCTCTGCAGATTTCTAAACCAGTAAAGGGATTGCATTGAACCCCAAAGTTTTCTTCGTTACAAATAGGAGTTTTAGATTCTGGGAAACAGAGTGTTGAAGTTCTCTTTCTAGTAATGACACATGCTGTCTTTGTGACTGTAAACATTTTCCCTTGAGGGTTGACTAAAATGAAGAGCTCTTAGGATCTTTTTAGGATGAATGTCCATTATGTTCTTTGAGTGTTTTCAACATGAAAAAAAAAAACTTGAATTGATTAAATTCTGTTGACAATTCTAGAATGGAGATTAATTATTTTTTAGTGCAAGGAAATCCTTTGCCTTCATTCAGTTGTGAACGAAATATTTCCAAGCACCTGTGATCAAAGGGAACCCAACAAAGTCTTGCTGTGGACCATGCCTGCGATCAGTCACTTTCCCTCACTCTCCTTGCTGCTGGAGCCATGGCCTAATTTTACTCATAATACCTTTAGGGCATTAAACAATGCTCTTGGAAATCCTCTTTTTTTCGGTCCTCTCTTCCATCTACGTGTTCTGCCTAATAATTTCATTTATTCCTATGACCCTGTTGGGGGTTGAACTGTGCCCCACCAAAAAAAAAATATATATATATATATATATTAGAGTCCTAACCCCCTGTACCTCAGAATGTAATTTTATTTGGAAACAAAGTCCTCATGGAAGTAATCAAAATTAAAGTAGGTCATGAGGGTGGGCCCCAGTCTAACATGACTGGTGTCCTAACAGTCTGGGGGGAAATTTGGATACAGAGACAGACATGCACAGAGAGAGCACCATGTGAAGATGAAGGCAGAGAAGAGGTTGGGGTGATGTTTCCACAAGCCAAAGAATGCCAGAGAGTGCCAGCAAACCACAAAAGCCAGGGGACAGGCATGGAACAGATTCTTCCTCACAGCCACCAGAAGGAATCAATCCTGCTGACACCTTGATCCTGGACTTCTAGTCTGCAGAACTGTTAGACGATAAATTTCAGTTGTTTAAGCCACACCATTTGTGGTACTTTGTTACAGCAGCCCTAGAAAATGAATACAGACTCCAACTCTCAAAGTATTATTTCCAGCTCAAAATCCTCTTCTGAATTGTCAGATTGACAAGAGATACACAGGCTTCTCAAACTCACATAAAGGTGTTATTTAGCCCAATGCCTGGACCATAACAAGTTCTCAGTAAGAGTTAATGCTGCTGCTACTATTGATGGTGATAATGATGAAGTCACAGAAAAGAAGGGGAAGAGAAGGAGCAGCAGCAGGAAGAAGAGAATGAATTAACTGAGTCTGGCTCCCCTCTGTGAAATACAAAAGATGTAAACAGTCACCACAAGATGTGTCTTTTCTATCTTTGTACTGCCTCTATCCAACCACTCACTGAATGTCTAAAGCACACTCATAATTGAAGCTTCTGAATGTCCTTATTGAATGCATTGGTGGACAACTGGTCGTTAATCACAGATGGACATTCTTTAGAAGAAATCATAGTTCCTGGCCCCTTTGTGCATTCAACAGGAGTGTTTATTTGCAGTGAGGCAGTCTGAAACACAGTCTCACTGGCCAGGACTATACTCCATCTCGGCTGAAGAGGGAAAGGTGGCATGATACGTTCACATTACGGCTGTGCCTGGGATTTAAGTAACGGTATTTGACTCTCAACCTACTCTTCTCCCCCATCAGCCACACTCTTCCTCTGATCAAGATGAGGAGGCACAGAATAGCAAACTATGCCCACTTCCTTCAGAAACTGAAATGCCCGGGTTATTTTAAATGGCACCATTTATCAAGCACCCGCTAGCTATGTCAAAACACTGTCAGACTCTTACTTTGTATTCATTTTTCCAATTGAACCCACCAACCCCCACTTCCGGTATGGAAGAAGTATTATTAATCTCATTTCAAAAATACTACCCATTTCATTGGTGGCTGGAGAGACTACATTGCCTGAAGTCACTCAGCTAGAAAGTGTCAGGGCTGGGATTTGAACCTATGTCTCTGTGACTGGCCTACTTAGGGCCCAGCACTGGAATCGTGCTTGGTGACTAGCTGGTGCACAATTAAGTATTTTGTGGGCTTAATGACTCCAAAGCCAGTACTGTTTCCACTACATGTTGGAAACTCTCTAAAACTAGAGGAGAAGAGGTGAAAAAGACAGAAACTCGAGGCAAAAGCTCTGGGTGGCAGGAGTTTGGATATTGAGAGATAAGTCTTTGGTCTTTCCGTTCTATTGGTGTGTGATTCCATCAACTTGTAGTAATTACACACAACGCAAGCCAATGTTTATTAGATACTCTAAGGCCAGTGAGTCTAACAGGTAAATAACAAAAACAAAAACAAAGATTATTACCATTAAGACATCTCTTGATTTTAGGGTAATACCCAACAAAGCACTTATTTCATTAATCACTGGTCCTTTGCTGCCCTTTCACCCCAACCCAATAGATGTTAGATCCTATTTTTTTTTTTTTTAGGTGGAGTCTAGCTCTGAAACCAGGCTGGAGTGCAGTGGCACAATCTTGGCTCACTACAACCTCCGTCTCCTGGGTTTAAGCAATTCTCCTGCCTCAGCTTCCTGGGTAGCTGAGATTACAGGTGGTGCCACCAGGCCCAGCTAATTTTTGTATTTTTAGTAGAGACGGGGTTTCACCATGTTGATCAGGCTGGTCTTGAACTCCTTCCTCAAGTGATTGCCCACCTTGGCCTCCTAAAGTGCTAGGATTACAGGCGTGAGCCCATGTGCCCAGCCGGATCTTGGATCCTCTTGACAAGAGTTTAAAGAACAAGCATAAGGTACAGATATTTTAGCCTGGAGCTATCCAGAAGTTTATAGATCTTTAACATCCTTTTCCTAAATGTCAGGTTGCTGAGAAAGGCAGGGGTGGTGCATATGCCTTGAGATTCTTTTCTTAGTACATGTGCTGAAGTGAAAAGCTCTTTTGAATTTCTACTTAGGAGAGCAGATTAGTTAATGTTGCAGTGCATACTAAAGTGACCATCCATGTTCTGCCTTTGAGGGACTCAACCTGGATACAGGACAGATTTTCTATTAGGAAAAATCCCAAAGCCCCTATCCAAGGACAGTTGTGTTTACTAATTTTTGACATGTTTTTTCTTAAATTCTATTACTAGCACTCTCACAATAACAGCACCTTTAATTTTCAATTATTGATAAATAGTATTTCTATAAATAATTTGGTATCACATAACATATGATTTTTATAATATATAGTACCAAATGAATGGCTTAAAAAGTTTATTATGGAAAGCAAGAGAAGAATCTTACCCATACAGCAGAGAGGAAGCTCATTGTACTGTAGCTCAGATACCCTGGATTGAGTGTTAGCCATTTAGTTAATGAATCATTTTTGAGTGCCAAGAATGTGCTATGCACAGAGCCAGGTGCTGGGATATAATAATGAGTGAGATGGACATAGTTCCCACCCATTCAGAGCATATAGTCTATAAGAAAGCAATAGAATAAATTGTGGTAAGTGCTGCAATAAGGAAGATGCAAATGCAGGCTGTACCAGGCAGGAACACTGAATTTAGTCTAAATGGGTTATGCAAAGCTTCTCGGAGGAAGCAACAACTAAGCTAAAATCTGAAGGAGTAAGCCAGTTGAACAGAGAAATATGTCAGACAAGGGGAATTGTATGTGCAGTGACTCAGAGAGAGCATGGGCACAGTGCTTCCTAACACCTGAAGTTCTTAGTGCCTGGAAGGGAAAAGATAACATGAGGAGCGCCAAAGGTAGTAGCCAGAGGCTAGCTGTGATGGGCTCTGTGGGCCACGGACTTCATCCAATGGCAATGAGAAGCCATTGCAGGGATTTAGGCAGGGTTGGCATGATCAGACTGTGGCTCAGAAGGGTGGAACTCAAATTGAAAAAGCAAGATTAGAGGCAGAGGAACCAGGAGAAAGGCTGCAAGGAATAGCCCAAGCAAGAGGTAATGGTATATGTGGCAGGCAACTGGAGAGAAGCATTTGGTTGGAGAGGTTTCAGAGGTAGAACTCACTAGAATTGAGGAGAGAGGGTCATTCTCCTGCTCTACTTTGAGCCACAGGAAGAATGATGGTGCAGTAACTGAGAAAGGAGGCATCAGTGGGGTAGCAAGCTCGGGGATGTGGAGGGAAGTCACGAGAGGAAGGGCATGTGTTTCTTTTGGGTAGGAGGCCCATATCAGTTTTTGTCCAAACAGGCACACGTTCAGAAATAAAAGGAGGTGTTATTAGTGCTATTGGGACAACATAGCTTGTATTTGGCAGACCAGACACATGACAATTCTAGTTTTGGAATATAGTGAAGCTGGAGGAACCAACAAGGTACTCAAGTGAAGATTTCAAGTAGGCAGAAGTAGGTCAGAGCTTAAGGAGAAATCCTTGACCAAAATGTTTTCCACAGGAAAACATTTAAGGAAATAATTTCTTTTTTATCACTCTATGGTGCTTAATTAAGACACATTTTATGGTTGTTGTCACTGTAGATGCCAAAATAAACTGGCAGCTCAGGATTACTGCTCTGTCCTTCCCTTATAGCTTCTCTCATATCAGGTGGTCCAGGAATACCTCCAGATGTGTTAGAACTATCTTTGGCTTTAGGTTAGAGTCAGAATAAAATCTGGTCAAAGGCAGCCTGCCTAAAATGAGATCTCTTTCTTTCTCTTCCTTCTTTCTTTCTTTTCTTTTCTTTCTTTCTTTGACACAGGGTCTCCCTCTGTCTCCCTACTAGGGAGTGCAGTGGCACAGTCATGACTTAACTGCAGCCTCAACCTCCCAGGCTCAACCCATCCTCCCACCTCGGCCTCCCTAGTAGCTGGAACTACGGGTCCTCAGCACTGTGCCTGGCTAATTTTTTAATTTTATTTTTTTGTAGAGATGAGGACTCACCAAGTTTCCCAGGCTGATCTTGAACTCCTGGGCTCAAATTATCATCCTGCCTCTGCCTCCCAAAGTGTTGGGATTACAGGCATGGGCCACCATGACCAGCTCTAAGTGAGATTCCTAATGGAGGTCAGTCAAGAGAGCAAGGATGGATGAGCATACATATATCCCCAATCCTAGAAGGGAAAAAAAAGCTCAAAAAAGATAGTCTCTACTGACTCTGGATTAGCAACATCATTTCATATCCAGATGACAGCATGTTGTTGCCGTGGTTGTGACAATCATTAGCAATTATCATTATTATTATGACAGATGACATGCTGATGCTAAGCATCAGTCTTTGTCAATGCCGGCATAAATGAATGCATATATTAAAGTTCTTTCCACTTTTAGTTCATTCTCATTTTGAACGCTAAACCTGAAATAACATGAAGACATTTATTGCTGTCACCTCTAGCTGATTATGTCATTATGAGAGAAAACTGTTTTAAAGAATGCACACAACACTGAAGGATTTGCAAAGTAAGTCTGCCGAATTAATGTGTCCCACCAACAAAAAAGATTTAAAATATTATTTGATAATTTGTTAACCTGAATGCAACAATACAAAGAATTATTTCTCAAATGCTGATGAAATTGAAACAAGTGAAAATTCAAGAGTTACCAAGGTAGCAACTCAGGGCTTTTCTTGGTGTCTGAGACACCATAAGCCTTTCTGTTTGTTGTCAATGCTGTCTTACTTGGAAAGTGATCAATAACACCTTCTCTGTGACCAATCTTCATCACAATCCAGAAAGTCTCCATCTGAACTTCAATTCAGTAATTTGCTGGCGTGACCATTGCTGAAAGAGAGCCAGCAGCTGCTGAGAAAACAATGTGCTCAAAGAGAAAAGAGCAATGCCCAAATGGCCATTCCTAGTAGACTGAATGAATAAATTGTGGAACAGTCATGCAATGGAAATCTACACAGCAAGGGAAATGAAAGAACCACAACTATCCACACCAGCATGGATGAACCTTACAATGTACAATGCTGAGTGAAAGAAGGAAAACATAAAAGAATCTGTACACCAGCCTAGGCAACATAATGAGACCCCCATGTCTACAAAAAAGAAAAAAAAATTTTTTTTTAATTAGAGGGAGCCAGGTGGCTCATGCCTGTAATCCCAGCACTTTGGAAGGCATAAGTGGGCAGATCGTTTGAGGTCGGGAGTTCGAGACCAGCCTGGCCAACATAGAGAGACCCCGTCTCTACTAAAAAAAATTACAAAAATTAGCCAGGCAAGGTGTCAGGCACGTGTAATCCCAGCTACTCAGGAGACTGAGGCAGGAGACTCACTTGAACCCAGGAAGCAGAAGTCACAGTGAGCGAAGATCCCACCACTGCACTCCAGCCTGGGTGACAGAGCAAGACTCCATCTCAAAAAAAAAAAAAAAAAAAAAATAGGCCAGGCGCGGTGGCTCATGCCTGTAATCCCAGCACTTTGGGAGGCCGAGATGGGCGGGTCACAAGGTAAGGAGTTCAAAACTGGCCTGGCCAACATGGTGAAACCCCTTCTCTACTAAAAATACAAAAAAAATAGCCAGATGTGGTGGCTCACACCTGTAATCCCACCAAGTCGGGGGGCTGAGGCAGGAGAATTGCTTAAACCCAGGAGGCGGAGGTTGCAGTGAGCCAAGATCATGCCACTGCACTCCAGCCTAGGCAACAGAGCAAGACTTCATCTCGGGGAGAAAAAAAATATTAGATGGGTGTGAGAGTGCACAACTATGCTGCCAGCTACTGGGGAGGCTGAGGTGGGAGGATCACTTGAGCCCAGAAGGTCAAGGCTGCAGTGAGCCATGATGGCACCACTGCACTCCAGCCTGGGAAACAGAGTGAGACCCTGTCCCAAAAAGTAAAAATAAAGAATACATACAGTATTACTGTAAGATCAAAAATTGAACTTAGCATATTGTTGGGTCGTGTAAATAGCTCGTAACCTCAGAAAGAAACTCAAGGAAGTGATGGTCATAAAAGTGTTTTGGGATCTTTGGGGTATCATTTTTCTGGTCAGAAACCTCTGTGGCTAGTGGCGCCTTTGCCTGAGTTTTGCTCGTGCCCACTGGGCTTGTTTCACCCACTTGGCCTGGCAGGCTGTACTGGGTTCATGCTACTAGCCTGGGTCCCATGCCTGCCAAGGGCGAGTCAGGCATGCAATGGCGAGAGGTGTGTGAGTGAGTGTAGGGTCCGGCCACTGTGCACAGTCAGACATGCTGGCTGCTGCATCAGGGAGGGCAACTCCAGGTACCAGCACAGGTGCCAGCTCTCTATGAGGCTGTGGCCAGACTAGCAGATGTCAGATGATCAGCTGCAAAGAGGAGAAACCCACAAGCAGCTTCCACAGCTGGCAATAGAGAACACGGTGGTGCCTGAAAGCTTGAAGATGCCAGGAATTGCAGGGCCTCAAAGAAGGAGTCATAGCCCTTACTTGGGGAGCTCCCAGGTTTGGGCTCCCCAAAGGACCACAGCTCTTCTTTCCTTCTCTTCACCCGCAACATAGCAAGCAAGAGGCATGTCTCAGCCCTGTTTGTGTTACAGCTCTTTTAGCCTCACCATTCAGTGGGTCCCAAGTTCTTGTCCTGCAACCAGAAAGAATGAGGTATGCAGACAAGTGGAGGGTGAGCAAGATGAAGAGGAGCTTTACTGAGCAATAGAACAGCTCAGAGGACGCCTGCAGGGAGCAGCTCCTTTCCACAGCCATGGTGTCCTGATAAGTGTTCAGCTCCTAGCAGAGGGTAGCTCCTCTCTGCTAGGCAAGTCATCCCAACAAGTGTTCAGCTATCAGCAGAGAGGGCAGCTCCTCTCTGCAACTGGTTGTCCCATCATGTGCACAGCTCTCAGCAGTGCAGGAAGCCTTAGAGTGGGTGGCTCCTCTCTGCACCTGGTCGACTCATCATCTCCCTGTCATCTCTCCATTGTCTCTGCAGCTCTGAGCAGAGAGGAGGGCCTGGAGTGGGTTGCTCCTCTTTGCAGCTGATCATCTGACATCTGCTCAGCTCTGACTTTTATGGGCCTCAAAGGGGAGGAAGTGCATTCTGATTGGTCCCACCCAGAAAAGGCACTACAAGTTTCTACTCAGGTCCATGACTCCCAGGCTTCAAGCCCTCCCTGGCCTGAAGGTGGGGCCTCACTGGGGACCTGCCCCCTTCCGCCCAGGAACCTGTCTGCTTCCTTCTGCCTTTCATGACATCCAGGCTGTAGGTGCCAAGCGGCACCTATAGGCCAGCACCAAGCTGCCCTCATCTCACCCTCAGCTTTCCTCCTATGCTCGTCAGTGCCCAAATTCCAGAGGGGGCTGATGCAGCAGGGTGCTGGTGTGTCAGCACTGCCGCGAGTGTGTGCACATTCGACTGGGCCACAGCAATGCCTGGGCTGGGCCCTGACTTTTCTGAGATCAGAGCAGGTGCCGACAGCAGGAGAAACCAGGCGGCGGGAGCAGGCACTTTCAAGCCTGCAAGGGCAGGGGTGCCTTCCCAGGCCCCCAGTAGTGCAGGGATGCCTGGGTCCACAGCCGCAGTTTGGGGCAGTTGCAGCTGCGCCTGGGCTCCCACCTGCTCTGTGGAGCAGGAGGCCCAGGTCTGCAGCCATGGTTTGGGCAGCTGCAGCTATGCCCAGGAAAGTGGGACTCCCGCCTGCTCCCCAACCCCGAGAGCACAAGGATGCATGGGTCCACAGCCATGGCTTCGACAGCTACACAGCCACCCAGGGAGCTCCCGCCCCAACTCAGAAGGGGTGGGGCTCCCACTTGTCCCGGCTTTTGCTGGCTCCATGGAGCCAACAGCCCCCACCGTGCCTCCCTGCTGTAGCTGGCAAGATGGCAGGGGCGGCTCCAGACGGCCTGCTACTGCCATCAAAAGTCAGTCAATAGTGATTACCCCCAGCAGGAGAAGGGCATATGACTGGGGAGGGACATGTGGGGTTTCCAGGATACTGGCAATGTCCTATTCCTTGAGCTGGCTGGTGGTTACACAGTGCTCACTTTATAATTCTGTGTTAAACTGTGCATTTGTATTTTGTGCACTCTTCTGAATGTGTGCCCTGTTTCAAAAATCAAATTCTTAAAAAGATAAGAAGACCACTTGAGCAGTGATATGGGGCAACCTAAATCTGTACATTTTAAGTTTTTCATTACAATGATTTACCCAAAAGGGACAAAGAATTCTTCCAGTTCCACCTTTTTCTCCTCTGTTCAGAGGTTCTAACTAAATGCCACCTCTCTCTCAGATAGCCCTTTCTTTTAAGTCAGCCCAGCTCTCGCCTGTGCCCACCACCACCCCACCCCACACAGTAGAGTCTCATGCCCTGGATTCTCTTCTGGATCTGGTCATCTCATGGCAGGCTGCACACATGGCTTATTGGGAGACACAGGAAAGCTGTGAACTGCCTCGGGTCAGTACTAGGGCAAAGACGCTCAAAGGTAGGAATTCTCAAGGTCCCTCCCTCTTTACCCTTTGAAGAATGAGGGATTCATGCATGGAACTGCTTTGCTCATTCAGAACGACAGACCAAACCCCTCCTTCCTCTAGCTGACCACCACATTCCATATAGACCAGCACCCCTTGGCACAATGAGAATTAGCCTCATTGTGTGCTTTCTGTCACCTATTCTAGGACACTCTACAACAGCCTTGACCTTCATTATGAATACAAGATGGAGATCCCATCCCAAAAGAACAACTTGAAGAACTGGGCCCTGTAAAAAAAATGTTGTTGTTGTTGTTGTTTTACACCAACAACATTTGCCAGTAGATTCCAAGCTTTTTCCATAATTAGACCCACTTGGGGCGAAAAGAATCAATCTAGGTAAAAATCATATCTAAAAATCTCATACCTATTATAGAAACCTAGTTTCCTTTTAGCTTAGCAGAATTCCATCCTGCTACCCAGGATTTGAGGCTCTGCACTAAGCTTCAGGGATGCAAGAACCACTATGCTGGCTCCTGAGATTGCTTCATAAAAGGATGCATTTACCAAAGATAATCAGATAGTTTATACAAAGCATAAGTGTGAGCTCTACCTTGAACCCATTCTATTTTCTTGGATTCTAAATCCTCACCTTTGGTCTTAATTTTAGTCCTCTATGGTAACCATGGTTTCAGAATCCTTCTTTCAATTACTATGAGCAGTTGCATAAAGGAGATGTTGGCTTTAATCTCTTAAGCCCCATCTGAAATTTCTGCAGTGGTTTGGGGGGCAACTCACTTTTAAAGTCAACTTCAGATCCTGCTTTCAAAGGCACACAGTGGCTGTCAGAGCTGAGCAGTTTCATTTTCAGGCCACTCAACGTGGCAAAGAGCTCAGGTCTAAACAGCCTTTGCCCAGGTGTGGAACCATCGCACCTTGCCTGAGTTAACTCCTCCCTGCTGGCCTCCCAGACTAAGGCTGCTTTCACTCCATTGTATTTGTCAAGAAAATGCATTTTCCAAGCCTGCCTCATGAACCTTGTGTCTTCTGGGTTTCCATAGTCCTCTGGGTTAAGCACACATTTCTGACTGTGACCACCTTAACTTCTGAACTGCTAGCTCTTCCAGTCATTCTGGGGCCCCCCTGCAAACCCTCTTCTCTTCTCCTCCTCTTTTCCACCCAGGCGAATTCTTCAAGGCCCATCCCACACACCCTGGCCTTCCTAGCCTACAAGGATCTCTCCCTGCCTCTGCCTGTCTACGTACTTTATTGGAGTATTCCTTGGTAATGCTATTTATCTTTGCTCAGTGTGGGCTACTTTGCCAGTCTTCGTTATAATTTCCCTGAGGGTAAACCCTGTCCAGTATCCTGTGTGCCCATATAGTGCCTGTCCAGTGCTGGGCAGTCAATATTTATGTGTTGAGCAAAGGCTCAACCTCAGATTTTTTTCAACCTCAGAGCATTTCATTCAGCCCACAAGGGCCTCCTCCCTTTTTCTCCTCATCTGATTCACCTTCTCAAACTGCTGCCCTGACCCAACCCAGAAAAGAGCAGGGCTTTCTTGTTCATTGGGAAGTTTTCTCATGTAAACACCACATCTTTAAACAACCTTCCCCTTCAATACAGTGTCTGGCATTCATCCTTTTCCCAGCCTCCTAAATGCTTGTTTGACTGTGTTTAGGTCCATAGCATACTCTTTACTTTGTTCATCTCTCTCAGACTGGTAGATAGCTGAGGACGAAAACAACATCTATGCTTCACTATAGAGCCCTGAGGCCCTCACATTCCTGGGAACTCAGGGGCCTTTCCTGATTTGATGATTGACAATTCTAGGTGTAGGACCACAGAAGCCTCCTCTCTCAGACAGTACTACTTCACTGATTCTAATCCCATACAAACCCACTTGGCCACAGCATGATATCCTCCTTCTCCACACAGTCCCTCCCTCATACCACATCATCAACTGTCTTTTGAAATCCTTCCATTGCTGACTGATCATAAAGTCTTTAGGCGAACACTATTCCAATACCTAGCACCAGGACCTCTGTTGGCTATTTAAATGTAGGTCAATTAAAATTAAGTACCATTCATTTCCAATGTAGTTGCACTAGCTACGTTTCAAGTGCTCGATAGGTACCCGTGACTAGTGTCTACCATATTGGACAGCACAGATACAGAACATTTCCGTCACACAAAGTGCTCTTGGGCAGTGCTGACTTAGAGCAAGCAAGAGAAGTAAAGAGGAATCGGAAGGATTTATTGAGCTAGCAAGGATCATCTAGTTTATTTCAAAGCTCTTAGGAATGAGTGTACTTAAATGCTTCAGAAAAATATGGTGGTTCATTTTCCTGTTCTATTTTATTTTCTATCAGTTTCAAGAAGTGTCTTTTTACTACCCTCTAGGTAACCTATTGAAATTGTCACAATCAACATGGGCAGGAAGTTGTCTCTAAAGTCTAACCTTGTTTGTGGAATTCTTTGCCCACCTAAGGAAACTGACTTCTAAGGCAACTGACTTGGGCACTTCTCTCATTAAAAAAAAAAACAAAAAACAGGCACGTACCTCTAGTCCCAACTACTCGGGAGGCTAAGATAGGAGAATCGCTTGAACCTGGGAGGCGGAGGTTGCAGTGAGCAGAGATCGTGCCAAATTTCTATCTTCTTGGTGTTTTAATTTCCATTATTGCAGTTTCAGTTTTATGCTTCACCCCATTAAGATTCTTTTGAAATTGACCCTGTAGTAAACATATCATTATGGACTCAAGTTTATAAGTAAAATAACAAATAACCTAAATTTCAGATGTTCAAAAGTACTCAGAGAGGGGAAACTGGGGCAAAGCCAGAAAAACAGAGATGTTTCCACGTTTCACTAATATGTGCTGGGTTTGAGACTTTGTTGGCTTGTTTGTTTTAATAAGCCCTTTCTCCTTTCTCTCTCTCTCTCTCACACTCACTCAAATGCTAAAATTTAAAAAAAGGAGCCCCAATACATCTTTGAGACTTAATCTTTTTTTTTTTTTTTTTTTTTTTTTTTGAGACGGAGTCTTGCTCTTTCACCCAGGCTGGAGTGCAGTGGCGCGATCTCGGCTCACTGCAAGCTCCGCCTCCCGGGTTCCCGCCATTCTCCTGCCTCAGCCTCTCCGAGTAGCTGGGACTACAGGCGCCCGCCACCACGCCCGGCTAATTTAACTGCTTGCTTATTTTGGGGCTTCCTCCTCTTTTTTAATCTCTGGTAATGCCATCATAGTCTTTGAGATTCTTTTCTCTCCTCATCTGTCTGTTACACAGAAGAAACTGTCTATAAAACAAATAGCTATATAGAACTTTATGAGAATATATATCATGGCCCCCTATTGTGGCATTCATAATGTTTATTTTGCATGCTTCAAGAGTTAGGCCAAGCCCAAATCAGTCTCAGCTTGATTTAATATAAGCTTAATTTGATCCCTATAAATGCAGCTGAAAATATTCCATCTTGATCCTGCTTTAAAAAAAAAAAAATTAAATCACATGAATGATAGGAATGTGCTTGCATTTCTAATAATAATTCTAAAACAGATGGTGCCTATTTACAATCATCACAATTAACATATCACTACTAGGAATTCACCAGGGTTCACCAGTTCAGTTCTATGCAAACATCTCCTGCTGTTCTTCACCCATCTCCAAAAGAATACATTCCTCTTGCCCATTTAGATCTGGAAAAAAAAAAAAAAACCTGCTCTCTCAATTACTTACATTCATCCTTGCACGAGAGCCCCCTATGTGATTACACACAAAAATTCTGACCCTTGTTTCTGAATTATTTCTCCCAGCAGAAAAGTTTTTGCAGTAGGGAGCCTGTGCCTTTCCCCTTCTTCTCTCATTTAAAAAAAAAAAAAAAAAAAAAACAGCAGTTGCATCACTCTTGTAACATAAAGTATATGTGCTTCAGCACTAGTACCCCAAGTCGCAGCAGCCACATTAATCACTTTAAATGCGATTCACAGGGAAGCCCTTTGCTTGAAAGTAATCACGACCTTTTGGGATTCCAGTTGCTTTATACTGGAGCTTGCTGATATGTTCATACTTTAACAGGGATTCCACACCACGTTTACAGATGCACTACCACAGCTTGCCTTTTTGAAGGCACATGGACAGTTTATCAAGGCTTCAAACTTTACAGAGACACACATGGCTATATAAAGAAACTTCAGCTGCCACAATGATCGTCACTGTCACCTGGCCCCAACAGAAGGGCAAATACGATCAAAGCAATATACAAAACGAGCTGATTGTGATCTCTTTTTTAAGGAACAGAAAATTCTGTCTCTGTTCTATTTCCTTGTGTGTTTCACAGTTTGGGCTCCATGATTATATTATTGCAGAAATTTCTCCAGGAAAATTGGACTCATCAGGACATTTGCACCTTCTCATTCATACACATCTGGACATGTTATAGCTGAAAATTGGAAAATCCAAGTGCATTCACAGACCATGCAAAAAAAAGAAAGTGGGAAATGCCAAGCCCATTTATCATTCTCAGTGAAAAAATTGTACAGGCAGCTTCTTCTGCAAGAAAAGCAAATGAATGAAAGGGTGAGCAGAGTGCTAATAATGTACCATGGCTCCAGATTAAAGTGTCAGTGCTTCTGCTCAGCCTCTGAGCAGCTGAAATGCTTCTCTGGGTTTTGATTAGGAAAAGGAAGATATTCAAAGAGATGTGAGCTGCATGCCTGGGATACATTTTCACAAGCCAACCATGCCTTGTCAAACCAGAGGCAGAGATTATGTTGGCAAGGGTTGCAGGCCAGGCTGAAGCCCTTGGCAAAATCAGGAGGCAGATGAATTGGTGTTTCCACGGCTCTTTGCTGAAGCTCCCAAGCAGCCCACCTCATGCCCAACTTTCTTCAGTTTATGAGCAGGGCAGAGGCCCACCATGTACATAACCTGCAACACCGGCATCCTCTCAATATCACAAAGAACTCATTTCTCCCTCCAGTCAAGCAGCTCCCCTCACTCTCAGTCTGACCTTCACTGCCTCAGGGAGCACATAGGTTGGGAAGACACCTTAACCACCCCCCAGGCCAAAGAAGCAGAGGCCTCTAGACTAAGGTCCTGGCTATATCCTCTGCAGAGGAGGAGAGAGACACCTTCCATTCCTTTGGAATAAGCCCACTACCAACAAACGCAAACACAGTTAACGCCTCATCCAGTTTGTCCTGATATCAATTTTAAGCTTTTCCAGGATCTGGTCCCAGACAGGAGCCTAGAGAGACACCCTCAGTGTTTCCTGCTTAAGCTTGGACTGCGTTTCCCCTTCCCCTGGGAACTTTAACTGCCTTCCAAGAGCCTGCCTCCCAAAGTCACCCCTGTACTGCTAATTTACAACATGAAACCTTCAAAGCATCACAGCAATTAGATTAATCTTTATTGCACACTTTCTGCTTTTAAAAAAATGTCATTATGTAGTGTTCAATTTTTTAATAAATGTGACAGGAAATGAGTCCCAGAGAAAATCCATTCCGTGGGTTTTAACAAGTGTCTATGAGTGGCGAGGACATGGGTGGGCTGCCTCTGCGTCCTCCTGCTCTCAGGCTGTGTGGGTCACTCCAAGCAAAGGGCTCCCTGCTGACAGCATCCTCCTTGTGGGTGGCGGGGGCTGTGTCTGCCTCTGCTGAGGAGAGGCAAGGAGGTGAAGAGTTCCGATTCAGAAGCACTTGCAGCTGTGGGCAAGAGCCGGTTTCATGCAGATTCACTCTCAAGTGAGGGCTGAGGTAGGAAGTATTCTGTTGATTCTGAAATGAAATCCTGCATTATCCCTCAAGTACATTTACCTATCCCTACTGCTCCTCAGAGAGAGCCAAATCTTTGAGTTCCCAGGAGGCAGAACTGTGTGGGTTCAGAGGTTCTAGAAGACAAAGATCGGACCCTTTTAAAGGCATTACGTGCAACATGAAAGAGCTAGGACACTAAATTTGGAAAATTCGGCATAATCTACAGTGTGACCATCTCACTACACTGCTTTATAACCTCGTTTTGCCATCTTTAAAGGCCTAAAGTAGCACAGTCAAAGTTTCTAGACTTGGAAAAACAGGAGTTCACAGAGAAATGAGTAAAATAACCAGTTCTCCCACCACCAAGTGAAACCTCACTTAGTTGCAATAAACTGCACAAATGCACTTTGCAAACATAGATTAAGTAGTGTAGTCAAAGGTCAGTAAATTTGCCACAAGTGTCAGAGAGCTCCCCCAGTTTGTAACATGGAGATAATAACAGGCTGCATATAGTAAAAAAATGTCAAGAGTGAAGGGGCTAAATATTTAGTGAAGCAAGAGGAGCTTGGAATTTGGTGACAATATTACCAGGAAGGGGAAAGGAGGGGCAGAGAGGAGGGCCTTGCAATGATTTACGTCCAAAAGATGCAAGGTGGGCTTTATCTGTTTAAGGGAGCTTCCCATGAGACTAAGTGTTTGAACCAGGTTTCAATAGTCCAAGGTTCATACTGTGTTCCAGAAGTGACTTTCATTGGAAGGGTCTTTCTCAAAGGTGGAAAACATTGAGTTGTTGACAATTCTAGTGAGTCATGGTATTTTGTAATACAAATATCTAGAAGTGTTCAGTCTTGGTCCAAGTAGATATTTAATGAGGAAATACTAACTTCTTTTCATAACACATTTATCAGGTAAAAAAGCAGTCCCTGAAATTTCATCCTAGTCTAAATCTGATAGTTTTCCTTCTGCTGCAGGGTTATCAACCACACCACTATTGACATTATGGACCAGCTAATTCTCTGGGGGATGAAGATCTGTCCTGTGCATTGTAGGATGTTTGCCAACAGTCCTGGCCTCCCCCTACTTAAGAAGCCAATAGCACCACTCAGTTGAAACAACCCAAAATATCTTCAGTCATTGCCACATGAGAGTGAAAATTTCTCCCAGTTGAGAAGTTCTGTGGTCCAGAGGAAGGAATAGTTTTTCTTATTCACACAAAGGCACCCTGTGGGCTGGCAGTGGCCTGTCAGCAAAGACCAAGTAAGCCACATCATCTTGGAAGAATCTTACATGGAGCCATGGTTCAAAATAACTGTTATCTTCAGCAAGGGGCAAACACAGGGAGAAAAGACACGGGTTGGAGGATAAAAGTAAGGGTGGAATTTAAAGACAGTGTTAAAAAAGGGGGGGACAGTGGGCTGGTACCCAAAGATTGCTTTGTTTTCACTGTTCACCCTACCAAGAAGTGCTAGTTTAGTGTCTACTATGTGACTGGCTCTGAGTTACACCCTGTGAGGAACACAAAACCAAAGTAACTTGGGGTCCCAGGCCTCCAGAGCCGTACGCTCTGCATGAAGAGGTGAGCACAGACATCCCCAGCAGTATGATTACAATCCACAGCAATATGTGATGCATAAAAACAGTGAGCCATGATCGTGTATGCTGTGGAACATGGGGAAGGCCCAACAACGAAACGTGGAGAATGTTATCAATAGCTCCCCAGATTAATAAATAATTTCAGATAAAGAAGAAATGGGCCCACTCCAAAAATCTTCCATTGCCAAAATTCTTAATGTTGCAGGTATCTTTCATCTGAATGAAGAGTTTGGAAGGCCCAGGTTCTAGGTCCAGTCCTGCTCTAAACAGCTATGTGACCCATGACAGCCACTTAACTACTCCAGGCCTCAGTTTTTTCATCTCTAAAATGAAAGGGCTGGACCAGGTGATCTCTTAAGGCCCTTCCAGCTACAGCATTCTATGGTCTGAGCCCTTCTGGTTAATTGCCTCTGGATGATTACATTTATTGTATTTATTAAGCAGTTTGGGGTTTCTCCATTCAGAGCTTAATTTCCTTTTCTATGACGTATTTCCTCTCAGAATTTTTATATGAAAATTGTATTTCACAGTTTTCCGTGCTTTAGCTTGAAATAGATATTATGCCATAAAGATCACTGTAGGTTTATAAAGCAAAACTCAGAAACATTAAAGAGCCCATAAGTGCTTTGAGATTAATTTGATCTTCAATGGGTCTGTGAATGAATGAGCTTGACGGAAGCCTTTCAATTTCTCACTCCACTTCAAAGAGTGCACAAAGTACAAACTGTAAATCAACCTCCACATTTGCTGATATGGCCACTAAGCTGGAAAAAAGGAGAAAGAGATATGGCCGATAAACTATTCAAACAAGATTTAGGAGCCTGGGGCCAGGCGTGGTGGCTCCCACCTCTAATCCCAGCACTTTGGGAGGCCAAAATGGGTGGGTCACTTGAGGTCCGGAGTTCGAGACCAACCTGGCCAGCATGGTGAAACCACATCTCTACTAAAAATACAAAAAATAGCTGGGCATGGTGGTGCAAGCCTATAATCCCAGCTACTCGGGAGGCTGAGGCAGGAGAATCACTTGAACCCGGGAGGCAGAGGTTGCAGTGAGCCAAGATTGTGCCACTGCACTCCAGCCTGTGTGACAGAGTAAGACTTCTCTGTTTCAAAAATATATATATATATTTATATATATTCAAAAAATATATGTGTGTGTGTGTGTGTGTGTGTGTGTGTGTGTTTAGGAGCCTTGGAAGCCCAGGGCCCCAGCTTCTGACTTACCTACTTTGAATTACTCATGCCTGTATGATCCAGGTGGAATCTAGATTATCCATTTCCAACTGACATATATGAATGAGTGAGTGACAGGGAGTGGGGGAGAGAGTTAAGATAGGAGGACCATATAAGATCTAAGAGCTGCAGTGTTAATAATAATAAATAAAGATAGGAGGACCATAGAAGGAACTGGGACTGAGGTCAGAAGGATCCAAACAAATGATCGATTCACTTCTCCATTCAAGATGGCATGAGTCAAACACAGCAACAGTGAGACTGATGGACTGAGGCACATTTGAACAGCAAAAGCAGTCCATATATGGGTTGGTACACAATGTGCCATCACACATCAGCTGCTCTGTGAAAAGAGAAGCAACATGGAAAGATCATGGACTTGGGATCAGATTGACCCAGGATCAAATCTTAGCTCTGTTACCTTCTAGGTCTGTGATTTGGGGCAAGTTATTTAACCCATTGTAGCCTCCATTTCCTGATCTATAAAATTGGTGTGATAAAACCTGTCATTCAGAACTGCTGTGAGGACTAAATGAAAGAATGCGCATGTTCCAGGATTGTCAGCTGCACATAACAAAAAAAAATTCAAATAATAGTGTCTTAAATAAAGTAGAGTTGATTTTCCTTCAAATAGTATGAAATCTAATGGTAGAAGTTCAGGACTAGAAAGAGGACTTCATTGCATCAAGGATGTCCCAGTTTCCAGCTTTATTTTTGCATGTGGCTTCCATCCTTGAGTTAACCTTGTAATCATAAGATGGTTACAGCAGCTCCAACACATTTGCATTTTAGACAAAAAGAAGGAAGAAGAGGGAAGGAGAAAAAGAAGCCTGCCCCACCCCCAGTTGAGTTAGCTCTCTTTAAAGAGTTTTTTTAGATGCCCACCCAACCACTTTTGTTTCTAATTCATTGCCCATACCTGGAAAAATTAGGGCTGGAAAAATTAGGACTTTAGCTGGACACATTGCCGCCCCCAACAATATGGGGGATAAAGGCAAAGGGGAGGATGGATATTGGGTAATTAATTAGCAGTCTCTCCCGTGGTATGCTCCCATAGGTAAAGCACCTAGCAAATAGAAGGTACTACATGAATAATAACTGTTATTATTTAATTTATTCTTAAAGCTATTTGAGGGAGGCTTTATCACCAAGGCTGCCGACCAGCCCATCAGCCAATGTTCCCTGGTCTGTCCTGGAAACCTTTCATATCACCACAGCTCTCACCATGGCTTAGGTCCAAACTGTGCCTCTCAGGAGATGTGGGTCTTTGGAGCCTCTTTAGTGCTGGACTTCTAGCCACAGGCAGCTCTGTGACAGCAGGATAACAGAAACTAAAGCTACAGAGTGGAGAGATAAGCAGCAGCCCTGCATCAGCCCAGTCCATCCCAAGCAGCATCCCTCATTCTTCCCCTAGGCAGAGGCCCAGAGGCTGTTTCACCTCTGATTCTTCCACAGCCTTACCTGGCCCAAATCCTAGCACCGTGGATTCTGAAAGTAGGGATAAGAACAGAAATTCATCAGATAAATGGAGCCCCTTTGAATCAAGATCCCTCCAGAAGTGTGATTCAGGAAGTTTTGCCACCCAGGCCTACTGAGGAGCCCAAAGCCCTCTCCAATGGAACGGATCTGTGTCCCAGCTACTCAAATGGCTGAAGACCCATCATGACCCTGAAGCTGCCCAAGATGGACAGCCCAGTTATGGAAGGGAGGAAACAGCTGCCATGGACCCATAATCTCAAACCCTGTGGTTTGAATGTTCTCACTCTCACTGGCTTCTAGAGCTCTCTCTACTTTGGTGACTCTGGAAAGAGGGTTTCTTGCACCCCACTCCTTTTTTACCTTGGCTCTGACATAAAAAAAGGAGGTATTTTTTAAAACATGTTAAACTGAGGCTAGAGCTGGAGACATAATTGTTTTTTCAGAAATATTCATGCAAAGGATACCCTTGTGTGGAAGAAGCCCTTTTGTACTACCTTAAAGTTAGGCTAAATAATCTCCACAGTGATGTATGGGGGGACCCCATCACCTATTTTTGCACCATTTACCCTAGACAAGAACTTTGATTATCGTTTACTAGGTAAAGCATGTTTGTGCTGCTCCAAAACCCAGGCTTCTTGATTCTTTTACCACTATCAATGTGAGCACTGACAAATCGTGGCATAGAATGGATCACTGTCCTGCAGCCAGTTCTCCATGTGGTACCTCTTCGGTCAGAGCTTTCAAGGCAAGCTCCTGTTTTATATGTCACAAAATAAACCCTGGTCTTGCAAAGCCTTTCTAGCACTTTAAAGTGAGATTAATTTAACTGCAATTTGGTTAAAAGCTTCCTAAGGGAGAAAATTCAGTCTACTGATTTGGTATAGATAAATGGATGTTTTTTAAAGTAAAGAAGATGTTAGGTACAATTAGATTATAGTCTTGGGGTTCATGTGAAACTAGTGTCACCTTATTTTGATTTCCTAGTTCAGGTAATGGCCTGAAACTTACACATACCTTGCACAGAAAAGGAAATAGAGAAAGTGCCTTTTTATTTCTCTTCACTGTGCACGTGTTCAGTACTTAAACGCTGTCTCAAATATCTGTTTTGTTTTTTTTTTTTTTTTGATAGTATCTTGTCTGCATAAGAAGCTGACCTTTCCATAGGGAGTCTAAAATTATCAGAATAATTAATTTATTTGTGTCTTTTGTTATGAATTCTTGTTTTAGTAAGAAAAATGCTTATTACAATCTCAAAAAAACAAAAAAGTTATTTTGGAGATGCTTGGTTCATCTCACCATGTGAACTCCTTCAAAAGACCTGTCCCATCTCTGGATCACAGTCCAGAGGTCTCCACTGCTCTCTGGGGACCTCACAAAGGAGGCTGGACCCTCTTCCAGACCATAGCCCTTTGCAGATTTGAAAGTGGCTGTCCTGTGCTCCTCAGGTTGAGCACCAGACTGACTGCCCCCAGATCATACAGTATCGTCAAAAATCCTGAACATTCTTCTGTGGACTAGATCCCTCTTCAGCTATGGCTGTCATAATGATAACAATGAGCCAGATATGGGCAACCCAAGAGGAAACAGAGAATCCTGTCACTTCCCTAGTTTGGGACCCTCTCCAGCTCACTCGTGCCATGCCTGACTCATAAATTGGCCATGGAGAACTCTTTCAGCAAAGGCTCACCGAGCCTCAGCCTCTATATATGAGATGGTTTGAAAGACATAGTCAACTTTCCTGGGCCTTGGTGCCCTTAGAACATAGAGGCAGGGCTCCTGAGTCTCTGTCCCCACTAACCTCAAATTCCCCAGGCCAGCAGGAGGATACTACCTGCCCACTGAATTCACAAGACAAAAGGTCCAGGGGAAAACCTCACAGGATGGAAAGGAGAGAACTCCTGCCCCAGCAGGTAGAGAACTCAGTAACTCAAATCCAGCCCCTTCCTCTGGTCTCTTGTCTGAAACCAAGAGACCCAGATGCCCAAATATCATTCTAGCCAAGGAGCAGTGTGCTGGGGATACAGGACTTGTACCCAGGAGATAATGGCCTGACAGCCCTTCTCCATTGGGGTGGAGGAGGAAGGCAGCCAAGCCTCCTCAGGAGAGCACAGCCAGCCCTCTTATTCTTCAACCTCAGGAGTGGGGTGAAAACTCCTCCCATGCCAGAGTAGCTGAATAGGTCAGCCAGACAAATGGCATAAGTGGGAAGGTAAGAGGGAAATAAAGAGTCCCCAAAACAATGGCTGGATGCGGTGGCTCACACCTGTAACCCCAGCACTTTGGGAGGCCAAGGCAGGTGGATCACTTGAGGTCAGAAGTTCGAGACCAGCCTGGCCAACATGGTGAAACCTGTCTCCACTAAAAATACAAAAATTAGCCGGGCATGGTGGCGCACGCCTGTAATCCCAGCTTCTCGGGAGGCTGGGGTAGGAGAATCACTTGGGCCCAGGAGGTGAAAGCTGCAGTGAGCCAAGATCGTACCACTGCCTGCCTGGGCAACAGAGTGGGACTCCATCTCAAAAAAAAAACAGAGTCCCCAAAACATACTGACTCCCAACGCCCATACTTATGGGGCTCAGATTGTGGTTTGGCCTAATCCTGGCCTCACGACTTCAACCCAGCCCTCACTCCCAGAGGAAACAGCACACCCCCATTAAGAGCCTCCCATGAGGTGCCACTCTCCCTGACCAAGGGTCCTCCAGCTGGCTTGGCCTCCATCAGAGGGAAGCAGAAATGGGGGCATATAAAGGAAGAGAGTAGAAAAAAAAGCCAAAGGACCCACTCCTGCAGTGGAGAGTGATAGAGGTCATAGCTGCCTTTTAAAAGGGATTGCTGGGCTTCTCATGGAATATATAGAAGAAGAAAAGGTGGCTTCCCTTTGGATAGGATGGGTATTCATCCTCTTTTGCCTGGGACAGTCCTGGTCAGTTTACACCTGCTGGCTTCACATAATTGTTAATAACACCCACTTTCACTTGCAAAAGGTACTTGATTGGACCAAAAAAATGACATGATGACTCTTCCTTGGAAAAGGACTAGAAATAATAAAAAATTATTCTTTTGAAAATGTTTTTCCTGTAACTCATAATACATGTATAGCTAGAAATTGACCATTTCACTGTGTGGCCACATTCACCTTTACAAATTAAAAATTATATTCTTATCCAAACTACCTCAATCAAAATAGTATATCATCAAGCTGCACTTTTATTCTTAATAAAAAAATGTTATCTATGCATAATATGATACTGAAATTAACCAGAGAGAGTTTTGATTAAAATGCATTCTTGCAGTTCTTTGTTCCCCTAATTGCTAGAAAATTCAATTCGGTCATGAGCTCAAAACTTTTCTGTACTTGTTTTCCTTAAGAAAAACTGAGTTTGTTTCTTTTGAAGGAAAAGTTAAAAAGTTTAAAAGACCAAGCAATGAGCAACATTTACAGCCTGGAACTACATATGTCTATATATGTCAATTTATGTGTAACCGCATCTATTTCAGGAGAGAAAACAGAGTTACTCATTTCCACGGTGGGTCTGCAGCCCCCTCTCCTCCAGAATGCCCTCAGCCACCCCTTCTTTACCCAAACCTACCCTTATTACACCAAACCACCAGACACCCCAGTAAGATTTACAGATTCTCTGAGAGCTTCCCTGCAGCATAATTTTCTCATTTGAGAAATAAAGATGCAGTGGGGATTTTCCTGCTTCACACACACAAAAAAAGGTGCTTTAAAAAATGCTTCAAAATACCATACAACACATGTGGAATTGTAGATAGAGGGTTGTTTTTTGGAGCTAGACCTGTATTTGAATCCCCACCAAACCTGCACTACTGCTTATTATTTGGGTGACTTTGGTTAGTGACTGAAACCTTTTGGACTCACTGTTTTATCGGTAAATGGAGGGTTAATAATACCTGCCTTCCCCAATGTCTTAACAATGGAATAAGATGGCATAAGGAAATGCCTGGCGTTCGGTAGCCACTTTCCCTGATTAGCCCTGCAATCATTTGGTGACTAATGATGTGGGCACTATGTAAAATTTTGCAACCTCCTTTGTTCTTCTATTTTCCTGTCCCAAGCTGGAATAGGGAGAAAACTTTAAAATGGAATGAAACGCACAGAAGTCAGCATTAGCCTTTGTTCTTTTTCAGTTTCATTAAAAGGGCTTGATGCAGAAGACAGAGTGGAATGTTTGGGTTTTAGATGCACCGGATAATTGTCATTGTCCCTTTATGGTGGAAAAATCTAAAGTTGGTTGTGTTGTCTATTATTCTATCAGACAATATTAATATCCCTAGCATTACATCCTCTATTAAACATAAAGAAAACACCTAACTATGAAGGACCAGGTTTTGCTCCCAGATACACATTCAGTGGCTCTTGTTTATAGGGTTTGAGTGCATACAACAGGGGAGGAAGATTTTTTTCATAACCAGTGTTCATTTTGTCCAAATGTGTCATCGCATAATACTCCTGTAAAGCATATTTAACTTACCAAATTGAGTCCTAAAGCATTTCTTTCATTCTGTTGTTTCTCATTGAGACTACTCCTTCATCCACTTCAAATAGCTCTTTCCCTGCCATAGCTCACCACCTTGTCTTAGGATCTCTGTTTGACATTTCTTTTTTCTTTTTTTCATTTTTTTTTTTTTTATATTTCTACTTGATGTAAAGGTCAAACCAGATAGTTAGAATAACTCAGTCCTCGGATGGGCATGGTGGCTCACTCCTGTAATCCCAGCACTTTGGGAGGCCAAGGAAGGTGGATCACTTGAGGTCAGGAGTTCGAGACCAGCCTGGCCAACATGATGAAACCCTGTCTCTACTAAAAATACAAAAATTAGCTAGGCATGCTGGCACATGCCTATAGTCTCAGCTCCTCAGGAGGCTGAGCAGGAGAATCGCTTGAACCCGGGAGGCAGAGGTTGGTATATTAGTCAGGGTTCTCTAGAGGGACAGAACTAATAGGTATAAATATATATATATATATATGTGGGAGTTTATTAAGTATTAACTTACATGATCACAAGTTCCCGCAATAGGCTGTCTGCAAGCTTGGGGAGTAAGGAGACCCAGTCTGAGTCTCAAAACTGAAGAATTTGGAGTCCGATGTTTGAGGGCAGGAAGCATCTAGCACAGGAGAAAATTGTAGGCTGGAAGACTAGGCCAGTCTCACCTTTTCACGTTTTTCTGCCTGTTTATATTCGATGGTAGCTGATTAGATTGTGCCCTCCAGATTAAGGGTGGGTCTGCCTTCCCCAGCCCACTGACTCAGATGTTCGTCTCCTTTGGCAACACCCTCACAGACACACCCACGATCAATACTTTACATCCTTCAATCCAATCAAGTTGACACTCAGTATTAACCATCACAGTTGGAGTGAGCCGAGATCCTGCCACTGCACTCCAGACTCTGTCTCAAAAACATATAAAGAAAAAAGAAAAAAAAGAAAAAAAAAAAAAAAAAGAATAACTGAGTCCTCAAGAGGACTTTCTTGGCTTTCAGCCTCATGCTCCTCCTGAATCCTCACCTCACTTCCTTCTGTGTCTCTTAGCTGCCCTCGTACATCATCAGTGCTTTTGCCTTCTGACCTTAAATATTCTGAAGCACCATTTGCTTATTGAAATCACCCATTTATATCAGTGGGGTCTAGCTAAGCAGAAAGGACCAAGATGGCAAGTTCAGCTGCTGAAGGGTCGCAGTTGCCCTTGTGAAGCAGAGACAAACACATACAAAGGAGGGATGGGAGGTGGATGGAAGGAAGACATATGCCCAAAGTCAGCTCATCAACTTCCAACTTTCTATTGACTTGTCAATTAAACATACGTGTGTACAATCCATTCAGCATGGCCCATGCAGGTCCTGCAGGCGGAGAGGGCTGCTTCAGCTTCATGATGGTTTCGGTGGAACATGCCCAAGGGATTCCTTTAATAGTACTCTATAGCACTGAGAAGTTTGTTCATCTCAACTGTTCTCTAATCACTTAGGTCCATTGTAAACTTGGAGAGGTAGAGAGAGGTGCCTTTTATTTTGGTGCAGGTGGGAGATCATTATCAGCCTGATTTATATTCATTAAACAATTATAAATTCACATTTTCTTTATGTCATTCTTTCTTCCTTGCATTCTCTTCACCAGTGTAGGTTCTATTGTGAATTTTCCGTAGCAGTTTAACCTCCAGTGTGGTCTCTGGAGTCAGATGTCCTGAGTTCGAGTCCTGACACTTCAATTTACCAGCTGCGTAGCCTTGGGTGATACATTTTATCATTCGGACCTTAGGTTACTGATCCTCACCAATGAGAATGAGAATACTGACTACCTGATTGGTTTGTTGAGACTAAATGAGTTAATTCTCATGAAGAGCTTAGTATGAGGCACAGAGTAAGTGCTCCTTAAATATCGTTCCATCAACCAACGTTTGCTGTGTGTTCTTCTAGTCAAAGTGATTTTTAGGTTTGCTCTTCATGGAGCCCTACACTTTACATCTAGGCAGGTAACATCCAGAGCCTAGGAGATTCTCTGTAGGCACAACAGCACCAGCAAGAAGGTAAGCTTAGATGAGCTATAATCCTGGAGTGGCAGTCACTCCATCTATTCATTTCACTCAGTAAATATTTATTGAGCACCTACTATGTGCTAGGCACAGTTCTAGGAGATGGCAAACTAAGTAGACAAAGTTCCTGTTCTCCAGAACTTTGTTTTTTTCTTTTTTTTTTTGCGATGAAGCCTTTTGTAATGTATTCTCTATGAATACAAATATATATAAATACACATAGAATCTGTTTTTACAAAAGTTGTATCAAATTCTTCATAATGAAAATGGCTCACTTCACATGATGTATTTGACCATTGTTTCATATTGATCTATACGTTAAATTATTATTTTTTAATTTTACTTTAAGTTCTCGGATACATGTGCAGAACGTGCCGATTTGTTACATAGGTATACATGTGCCATGGTGGTTTGCTGCACCTATCAACCTGTCACCTAGGTTTTAAGCCCCTCATGCATTAGTTATTTGTCCTAATGCTCTCCCTCCCCTTTCCCCGAACGGGAGGAGACAGAAAATAAATAAACGTAAAAGGCAAGAAAATATTAGAAATTATAAAGTGCTATGCAGAGAATTTATCCTGGGTAGTATGCTAAATAGTGACCAAGTAGCTACCCTCAGTTGTATGTTCAGAGAAGGCCTCCGAGGATCTGATATTTAAGCTGGCATGCAGAGAAACTGACCACAACGATAAGAAAGATTTCTAGGAGAAGCGAAGAGCACATGCAATGATCCTAAGATGGGAAGGAGAATCAGGAAGGAGGCCAGATTGACTGGTCGGTAGAGAGTTGTGTAAAATGGAGCTGGAGAGGTAGACAAGAGCCCAATCCTATAGGTCGTATATGTCAGGGAAAGGAGCTTGGATTTTACTCTAACTGTGATGGGAGCCATCGGAGGCTTGTGAACAGGGAGGGACATCTGATTTACACTTTTAAAGGTACTCCGCGGCTGTCTTGTTGCTTTCTTCTATTGTCACTGGGCATGCTGGCCCCATATGCTGAGGCAGTTATTGTCTTTGGAAGAAGCTAGCCCACGCAGCCACGCAGGAAGAACTACCAAGATGCCATCAAACTCTCATCTAAAAAGCCTACCGTTCTTTCACCATTTGTGCTCTTAGGGAGTAACAGGATGAAAGCAGTGATGGAAGCAAAAGTTGACCATCGGCCCTGAGAATTGAAGTCCAAGAAAGATCATATCAGGGCTACGGTGCCATGAAGGTTGGGTCTTACATTCTGGCACTCTGTTTTTTATAAGTTCACTATGCTTTGCTACCCATTTTGATATTCCAGAGCTGAAGGATTTACCCCTGCTGAGCAGAGATGAGCCAGTTAACTTTTGGGATGTACAACAAACTGGATCTCA
The DNA here is from genome assembly GCF_006542625.1 of Nomascus leucogenys. Taxonomy (NCBI): domain Eukaryota; kingdom Metazoa; phylum Chordata; class Mammalia; order Primates; family Hylobatidae; genus Nomascus; species Nomascus leucogenys. The sequence goes on from NC_044393.1 coordinate 53,856,618, forward strand.
AGAATATTTTACTATTTTGGTTTGTTAGTCTACATAGAGTTGCTCCTAGGAGCCATGGCTTGTAGGATGTCAGTTTATCTCTGACAACAAATGAAAACTGCACCCAGTCTTGTGTCTGGGTTCTGAAGCTAATGAAAGTGTGTTTGAAAATAATCCCACAGCCAGATAATAGTAAGATGAGGATCTTTTCTAATATTTCATGGTGATGAAGATCTCTGTTCCATTAGGAAATATTCAATGTGTGCACAATGAACATTGGGTAGGGAATCAGAAACCCTGAGATCTGGCTTCAGATCTGCCACCGATGGGTTGCGTTTAAAGTTTGGCAAGGTACTTCGATTTTGCAACTTAGTCTACTTGTCTCTAAAGGAAGGAACTTGGATGACTTCATCCTGGATCACTCTCAGCTCTCATGTTTGATTGTCCATGTGCCGTTACCCTGATTCCCTGCTGGGCACATTTGTGGAATGGCTGGGCTAGCAGCAGAGACCTCTGATCTACCCTAGAGCTGATTGGACCACACAGGGATCAAACCTACACCTTTGACTTCTTTAGCAACTTTTCATTATCAATTGAACCAGCCATCTGCAGTGAGGAGGAGTGTAGCTTAAGTAGGTTTATCTTCTGCACTAAACTATATACCCTTTAATGCTGTAGTCACTAAATTGTACTATATCTTCCCTGTGTATTTTATATTATTCAATCCTCATTAATAATCCCATAAAGTAAGTGCTAACATTATCCCCAATTTAATGCAAAAACTGAGCCTTGAGGAGGTTGAGTAGCTTGCCTGAGGACACACAGCTAAAAAGCACCAACTTTATTTTTTTTTATTTTTATTTCCATAGGTTATTGGGGAACAGGTGGTGTTTGGTTATATGAGTAATTTCTTTAGTGGTGATTTGTGAGATTTTGGTCCACCCATCACCTGAGCAGTATACACTGCACCCTATAGAAGGTACCAATTTTAAACTCAGTCTAACTGAAAGCCCACGCAGGAACTTAGCTGCCACATTCCAGTGCCATTGCTTACGTATTTTACCATATTCCACAATACTTATCACAGTGTTTGATAGACACTGTTAGATGTTCAATAAGTGATTCTTGAATGAATAAATGTTTAATGCTAGCATGCCTTCAATATAACCTTCAGAAACTGTATAAACATGTTATATTAAGAAACAATATAACCTTGTTAACCAGAAGTCTTACCCATTCTACTTAGACTTAGTACAGAATTGCTCATGAAACCAGCTCCAGTAATCAGAGCTTAACCTACATAAGGACTTACGGGCGTAACTTACCACAATGACCCTTGCTGTTCTGCAATTAGCCATCCTTTTGGTTCTCAACTGGAGGGATACGGCTGGTAAAGATATATGAGAACCGTTTGAGGAACTTTTTCAAAAGACAGAAGTCCTTTGTGCCATACCTGCCCTCTCTAACTAATTCTAATCTATCTGGGGAGGGAGGAAATGGCTAGTTCTGTGCAAGTTCTCAGGTGTTTCTGATACATTTTGCTGTGTACTTCCATCTCTGCTCCTAACCCTACATATACACCTCCATTGAGAAGAGCTGCCACTGTAGTGAAAGTCAGCTCTATCTCCATTTAAATGAAGTCTGATTTCATTAGAATCTAAATTAAGTGATAAGGCTGTGTGTGGCTGACTTGAATATAAAGACACCCAGAATTCCAACTATATTGTTTATTAATTATTTTACAGATGAGTTTTGACTGTAGCTGACTTATTTATGTTTCATTGTATCTTTTCTAGAATCTGACTTGTAGAACAAAGTACACAGCTTGCTTTCAAATTTGACTAAAGCATAGTAAGTGTTATAAAGCAGCACTGTCTTGCAAAACAGTGATGGAAATGTTCTATATCTGCTCTGTCCAATTTCATACCCTAGACACATGTGGCTTTTGAGTGCTTGAAATGTGTCTAGTGAAACTGAGGAACTGAATTGTTAATTGTGTTTTATTTTAATTAATTTAAATAACTACATGTGTCTAGGGACTGCTGTGTTGGAATGTGCAAGTACAGAGAAACATTGCTTCACCTTTTTAACCAAAATAATGTAGTAAGTACCAGGACTCATTTCAATTTTTAAAAAATCACTTTCAATAATGTCTAAAGCAAAAACAGAAACAATGCTGTAAGAGCCCAGAATGAATTCTAGCATGCTTACATTTCCACCAGGGAATGAATTCTTAAAGAGAGTATTCTGACCCCAGAGTAGATGAAAGCAGGTAGGCAGAGAAGAGACACTCCCAAGGGGAGCTCCCTGCAGGTTCCCAGTAGGCCGTGAGACACAGAACAGTGAGACCGTCAAAGAGAGAGAAATTTCCCCTCAGAGGAAAATCTAAATGTGGTTTTAGCCACCTGTCACCCCAGAGGGCGGACAGGATAGCAGTGTTAAATTGGTGAGATTGTAAAACAGGGAGCTTAACTAAGCTTCAAGGCCAGCTGAGGTGTATAAAGTGCATTTCAGCCAATGGAACTCCATTCCTGAAATCCTGAGGGTTTCCACCTATATGGTAGATTGGAAACCTGAACTTCTTTTATGTTATAAAATTAATAATTTGGGGGCCAAGCATGGTGGCTCATGCCTGTAATCTCAGCATATTGGGAGGCTGAGGTGGGCAGATCACTTGAGGTCAGGAGTTCGAGACCAGCCTGGCCAACATGGCAAAACCCCCATCTCTACTAGAAATACGAAAAATTAACCAGGCAAGGTGGCAAACACCTGTAATCCCAGCTACTCGGGAGGCTGAGGCACAAGAATCGTTTGAACCCAGGAAGTGGAGGTTCCAGTGAGCCGAGATCGTGCCACTGCACTCCAGCCTGGGCAACAGAGCAAGACTCTGCCTTAAAAAACAAAAAAAAGAAAGAAAAAAAAATTAAATTAACATTTCCGGCTGTCCACAGAGGCTCACGCCTGTAACACTTGCTTGTGAAGATATTCTCTCTGTACTCAGACGGTAGGTTGGCTATATTACTTATATTACCTGATGGGTGTATTACTTAGAAAACTTTGTTCTTCTATTGAAAATGGGAAGCAATATGGTGGAGTTGTCCTGGATCATGAGTCAGGAGGTCTACCACTAACTCTGTCCCTAACAGGCTCTCACTTGTCCTCCAAGTTTTTGTTTCCTAATCTCAAAATGAAGCAAGTTGACTGGATAATTAATAATATTAATTAATTGATCATTAAAATTAATTACAGTTATACTATTAAGATTAATTGACAATTATAATTAATAATTAGTAAGTATAATTATTAATGATGTTAATATTATCATTATCCAGTCAGTTTGCTTCATTTTATAGATTAGGAAACAAATCTATAACATTTGGACTGGAAAATTACCAAGTACACATCCAGCCCTAAACTTCTTTGACTCTAACACTAAATTACAATACTATCTTGTATTCCTTCTCTGAAAGGCCTCTCAATTAAAAATCATTTTCTTGAGGATTCTCATTTCTTTTTTTTGTTTTTTCTTGTGGGTTTTTTGGTTTTTTTTTTTCTCCTTTTGAGACAAACTCTCACTCTGTCACTCAGGCTGGAGTGCAGTGGCACAATCGCAGCTATTACACCCTCAATCTTGCAGGTTCAAGCCTCAGCCTCAGCCTCCAGGGTAGCTGAGACTACTGGCACATGCCACCATGCTAATTTTCTTTTCCTTTTTTTTTTTTTTTTTTTCTGTAGAGACCAGGGCCTTGTTGCCTAGGCTGGTCTTGAACTCCTGAGCTCAAGTGATCCTCATACCTCAGCCTCCTGAAGTACTGGGATTACAGACAGGGGCTACCACTCCCAGTTTCTTTCATTTCTGTCCATTTTATTGCTACCCTCCCCACACTGAACACCAAATATCCAGGAGGTGATGCATTTGAAGGAAAATCAGTCAATACTCAGCATTCCACCTATTATCTACTACTACCTAGGAAGTGGGAAATTAAACTATAGAACCCAAATTCCCAGGGCTTAGTGAAAATCACCCAAATAAAAAGAAATACTCAGAAGAACATTTTCGTGGTTTTTCTGACATTCTAAATGAATGAAACCACAGTTCATTCAAGTTTGAATAAATCAAATAGAAACATAAAGGTTGTCTTTTTTTAATGTTTCGAGTATAATAAATAAGCTTATGAAATGAAATATCAGCTCATTAGTTGAGCTGCCATGATGAGTGATTTTTATATTTAGTGAGTCCTGTGAACAAAGTTCTCCAGTAGGAGCAATGATGGTAAAAGACATGTCCGTTGACTCATAGCACAGAGGAAAGTATGCTTCACCCACACATGCACGGTGCCAGCAAGCCTCGGCTGCCTTTTGGCAGGGGCATTAATCTTCCTTTTCTCTAAGAAATCCTCTCCCATCTTATAGAAAAATGCACAAAAATACGTCCCATTGCCTTAATTGGAATACCACCCCTATGAACCCAGGGATCATTTTCAGGGGTCAGGGAGACCCAGAAGAGGTTTTTCAGGAGACATGACTACGTAGCTAAGACAGAACCTTCCTCAGTGGCCTGCAGTCCACGTTCTGCATAAAGCCCATCTTCATCTCGACTTATTTTCTCCATCCTAGGGGCATGGATAAGGACACTGCATCCTTGTTTGTGTCTGTGGAAAATTGAATGATGATCAAACAATGATACTGATTCAAGTCAATATGTATTACGATGCATTATGATGCATTATGTGGTGTGTGTGTGTGTGTGTGTGTGTGCATGTCTTTTGGGGTACCTGTGTGTGGCTGTCCCTAAGCCATTACGTGTCTGCTTTCCCATGTATGACTTTCTGTGTGCAGAGCTTTCATTTTTATCTCTTCTTTGCTCCTTCTGTGAATCTCACTGCCTGTTGGCTATCTCTCTACCTCTCTTCTCTCCTCTCAACTGCCTCTTTTTACTAGCTATAACATAAAACTGGACGGATCTTTAAAATAATTTTTGCACCAATTTGAGTTTTATGTTCCCCTTACTAATTCAGAAAGAGAGTAGGGCATTTTATACTCCCTCAAAAGAATGATGCTTTATTGATGTGGTCCTCATTGCCCCTCTATTGTTTCAGCAGATCTCAAGGCAAATAGTTTCTCCACTCCTGACACCAGAGAAAGCAAAAGGAGAGATAAAAGAGGCCGGATGAGGCTTCATTCATCATGGTGCAGATCCAGTGGGAGCCACTTCCTGTCCTGCCCTTTCTCGAACTCATCCTCCCCCTCCTCTCCTCCTCTCTCTCTATGCTCCCTACCTTTCCCCACTATGAATATTTCATCTGTCCTAGACAGCACTTTTATAGAGGATTAAAATCAGTTTCTAAACTATTCCCAACATAACCAGCATCTCTGTTCTGATCAACCTCCTCACACACACACACAATCTTTTAAAAAAAAAAATCAGTCATTTTGATGAGTTAAGCATAGCACAGCAAAATACTCTCAAGGTTACTCAGACATCAGCTCCTCCTCTAGTGGTAAAACCTTTTGAGGGGGTGAGGGGGGGCTTTTTCCTACATGGGCTACCCACCAAAACCTAGCCTGACAGCTTACACCTAGGAATATACATGGCTTGCCTGGGGAGGGGACTGGGCCCTGGAGCTCAGAGCAGACCTTAGAAGTGACTGCCATTGAACTCTTGACTAAAACTCACAGTGTATGGGATGATAATGTCATGGTTGTCTTCACTGCATTGAGAACTCCAGCCCTCCAGATGGGGTCCTGCAGGCTAACGAGCTCACTGACACTCCAGGAGATGTGGCATTGCTTGTCTCCTCAACACAAAAAGCGTAACTGCCTCTATCTCTTCTGTCAAGATAATGACCTTCTTCATCTGTTGTGCAACCAAATGCAAGATGATAATGCCAGGTAATTACTCCAAAGCAAGATAATGACTTATTTAAAATGATTTCCTTTGAAATCATCTTGTATTTCCTAGCCTAGTTATAATTTGATTAATTGCTTAATAATTCCGTTTAAATGTCTCAATTTCTGCAAACACCAATTCAACATACCTACTTTTTCTGGTTGAAAATGTCTTTGCTTCTCTAAGTATCTTCTGCCTCTTTTGCCTGTTTGCACTTTTGCCTGAGCAACATTCTGATGACATACATAGCATCCCTTCAGAAAGGTGTTGAACAGATCAAGGTGTCTCTCTGTGTTCCAGAGCATGAGCACTATAATCTGTGTCCTTGAAACAGTACCTCTTATTGGAAAGATCTAAGACCATGTCTTTAAAAAGCCAACCTTCCTGCCAGACAAATGAAGTTGCCATTCCCGGCAGCCCTAACCCCTTCCTGCAGCATGGGGCATGCTGTACTTGACATAGTGAGAGGCTGCCCAAGAAATTAAAACCCAGGCCCAGACTCTGGGAGCCTGCAGCCCAGCTGGCAGCTACTGAGCTGGGGAATTCAACTCTAGAGTGCATTTACATATTTTTTAAATGATCTAGGTTAAAACCCTGCTCAAAGCAGAGGTCTTCTCAGAGCACGACAGTGTGGGACCACAGATAAACACGCACACTTCCACCTCCGTGGTGGAAGAATGCACCTCGATGGAAGCTGAGCACATTACTGCCCTCTGTGTTTCAGGGAGCCAAGGCAGCCTGTGACTCACCCTTTCTGGAAAGTTAGGCAAGGCTCCCCAATGGACCTTGATGTGTTCCTCAACATTCTTCCTCTCTGTATTATTCCATCAGAAGGTCACTTTTCATTTCTCACTTGAAATGGTGTTTCTGACACCCAACTTCATATAATCAATCGAGTCACTTCATCCAAATACTCACATCCTGAAAAGAGCCAACACGGTCTTTCAAGCCTTTGAATAAGTGATAAGGAGCAGAAAGAAACTTAGAGGAGAGGCCTGGACTTTCTCTTCTGAAAACTATCTCGGGCCAGTGATGAATACAAGTGACCAAAAGAGAGAAGTAAGAAGAACGCCAGATGGGGAGCAGGAAATGGGAAGCTAACAATCAGATAGGAGGTATTGGAGGGGAAGGAATTGGGTGTCCAGAAGGAGATGACAACCCATTAATCTGAGTTTCATGGAATGCTACATGGTTTTTTTTGTTTGGGTTTTCTTTTTTTTTTCTTACTATCTGGCATATTTATTTATTTTCATTATTATTATACTGTAAGTTTTAGGATACATGTGCACAACGTGCAGGTTTGTTACATATGTATACATGTGCCATGTTGGTGTGCTGCACCCATTAACTTGTCATTTAGCATTAGGTATATCTCCTAATGCTATCCCTCCCCCCTCCGCCCCACCCCACAACAGTCCCCGGAGTGTGTGATGTTCCCCTTCCTGTGTCCATGTGTTCTCATTGTTCAATTCCCACCTATGAGTGAGAACATGTGGCGTTTGGTTTTTTGTCCTTGCGATAGTTTGCTGAGAATGATGGTTTCCAGTTTCATCCATGTCCCTACAAAGGACATGAACTCATCATTTTTTATGGCTGCATAGTATTCCATGGTGTATATGTGCCACATTTCCTTAATCCAGTCTATCATTGTTGGACATTTGGGTTGGTTCCAAGTATTTGCTATTGTGAATGGTGCCGCAATAAACATACGTGTGCATGTGTCTTTATAGCAGCATGATTTCTAATCCTTTGGGTATATACCCAGTAATGGGATGGCTGGGTCAAATGGTATTTCTAGTTCTAGATCCCTGAGGAATCACCACACTGACTTCCACAATGGTTGAACTAGTTTACAGTCCCACCAACAGTGTAAAAGTGTTCCTATTTCTCCACATCTTCTCCAGCACCTGTTGTTTCCTGACTTTTTAATGATGGCCATTCTAACTGGTGTGAGATGGTATCTCATTGTGGTTTTGATTTGCATTTCTCTGATGGCCAGTGATGATGAGCATTTTTTTTTTCATGTGTTTTTTGGCTGCATAAATGTCTTCTTTTGAGAAGTGTCTGTTCATATCCTTTGCCCACTTTTTGATGGGGTTGTTTGTTTTTTTCCTGTAAATTTGTTTGAGTTCATTGTAGATTCTGGATATTAGCCCTTTGTCAGATGAGTAGGTTGCAAAAATTTTCTCCCATTCTGTAGGTTTCCTGTTCACTCTGATGGTAGTTTCTTTTGCTGTGCAGAAGCTCTTTAGTTTAATTAGATCCCATTTGTCAATTTTGGCTTGTGTTGCCATTGCTTTTGGTGTTTTAGACATGAAGTCTTTGCCCATGCCTATGTCCTGAATGGTATTGCCTAGATTTTCTTCTAGGGTTTTCATGGTTTTAGGTCTAACATGTAAGTCTCTAATCCATCTTAAATTAATTTTTGTATAAGGTGTAAGGAAGGGATCCAGTTTCAGCTTTCTAAATATGGCTAGCCAGTTTTCCCAGCACCACTTATTAAATAGGGAATCCTTTCCCCATTGCTTGTTTTTGTCAGGTTTGTCAAAGATCAGATAGTTGTAGATATGCGGCATTATTTCTGAGGGCTCTGTTCTGTTCCATTGGTCTATATATCTGTTGTGGTACCAGTACCATGCTGTTTTGGTTACTGTAGCCTTGTAGTATAGTTTGAAGTCAGGCAGCGTGATGCCTCCAGCTTTGTTCTTTTGGCTTAGGACTGACTTGGCGATGCGGGCTCTTTTTTGGTTCCATATGAACTTTAAAGTAGTTTTTTCCAATTCTGTGAAGAAAGTCATTGGTAGCTTGATGGGGATGGCATTGAATCAATAAATTACCTTGGGCAGTATGGCCATTTTGACAATACTGATTCTTCCTACCCATGAGCATGGAATGTTCTTCCATTTGTTTGTATCCTCTTTTATTTCACTGAGCAGTGGTTTGTAGTTCTACTTGAAGAGCTCCTTCACATCCCTTGTAAGTTGGATTCCTAGGTATCTTATTCTCTTTGAAGCAATTGTGAATGGGAGTTCACTCATGATTTGGCTCTCTGTTTGTCTGTTATTGGTGTATAAGAATGCTTGTGATATTTTATTCTCTTTGAAGCAATTGTGAATGGGAGTTCACTCATGATTTGGCTTTCTGTTTGTCTGTTATTGGTGTATAAGAATGCTTGTGATTTTTGCACATTGATTTTGTATCCTGAGACTTTGCTGAAGTTGCCTATCAGCTTTAGGAGATTTTGGGCTGAGACAATGGAGTTTTCTAGATATACAGTCATGTCATCTGCAAACAGGGACAATTTGACTTCCTCTTTTCCTAATTGAATACCCTTTATTTCCTTCTCCTGCCTGATTGCCCTGGCCAGAACTTCCAACATTATGTTGAATAGGAGTGGTGAGAGAGGGCATCCCTATCTTGTGCCAGTTTTCAAGGGGAATGCTTCCAGTTTTTGCCCATTAAGTATGATATTGGCTGTGGGTCTGTCATAAATAGCTCTTATTATTTTGAGATACATCCCATCAATACCTAATTTATTGAGAGTTTTTAGCATGAAGCGTTGTTGAATTTTGTCAAAGGCCTTTTCTGCATCTGTTGAGATAATCATATGGTTTTTGTCTTTGGTTCTGTTTATATGCTGGATTATGTTTATTGATTTGCATATGTTGAACCAGCCTTGCATCCCAGGGATGAAGCCCACTTGATCATGGTGGATAAAGCTTTTTGATGTGCTGCTGGATTTGGTTTGCCAGTATTTTACTGAGGATTTTTGCATCAATGTTCATCAAGGATATTGGTCTAAAATTCTTTTTTTGTAGTGTCTCTGCCAGGCTTTGGTATCAGGATGTTGCTGGCCTCATAAAATTAGTTAGGGAAGATTCCCTCTTTTTCTATTGATTGGAATAGTTTCAGAAGGAATGGTACCAGTTCTTCCTTGTACCTCTGGTAGAATTCAGCTGTGAATCCATCTGGTCCTGGACTTTTTTTGGTTGGTAAGCTATTAATTATTGCCTCAATTTCAGAGCCTGTTATTGGTCTATTCAGAGATTCAACTTCTTCCTGGTTTAGTCTTGGGAGGGTATATGTGTCCAGGAATTTATCCA